>NC_090303.1:47649601-47964864 GCF_039906515.1 Pseudorca crassidens
GTTTTTTCCCAATGAAGATAATATTTAGAATTATAGGAAGGACCATTACTAACATTGTAGTCGTACACAGAAAATTTAAAACTATCTAGATTGTTATCTTCACCGGAGCCAGCATACGTTTATTTACAATGTAATATTGTATATTTTTCCTCTTGGTATCGTTTTTGTTCTTTGGTTAGTTTGTTTTGTTTATTATTGGTCTCCTGCTTTAGGTTGTGAATTCTTTAAAGGTAGAACCCCTTTTGTATTCATCTTAATACCTCCTTGTCTTAGTTTGGGTTCTCTTGGCAGACCTAGAGATAAGGATTTGAATGTTTATTACAGAGTTCACAGGGGAATTGGGAGAGTGAGGCAAGAAATGGAGGAAAGCTAATAAAGAGTGTATATCAAGTAAGTTACAACCTTAATTCTACCTGGGAATTCTGGGAGGCCATTTATAACATACCTCAGTTACTTGAACCATGGGACTAGTGGGCCAGGGTATTTACCAACTCCAGTCAGTCATTGGTTGAGGGTGAGTCTGAGAGTGGAAAATTGTTAATTCTCCAGTAACTTATGGTTTGGCCCATGTGCATGGAGAGTTCATTTCTCGCTGCCAGGGAAAGACTTCAGGCAGAATCATAGCTGCTGACAGTTGGAAGTGAGGCTGTCCTCCTTGGAAATGGTAAGTGATGAATGAATAAGGGCAGGACACTGACAACATCTGCGCATCCCTAGGCTATACTTGATGTGTCATATTTACTATAAAGTAAATCTTGAAACCATTGATTAGGAGATCAGAAGAAGCATTGGCAGAATCAGCATAGACCAGGAAGTAGAGATATCTTTTAATAATGAGAGATGACTTTTGCCTTCCTTCTTGGTTATCAGACACAAATCCATATAAGTCATGTCATCGAATTGGTTGTACCAATTCAAAACTTGTATCCTGCTATAAGAGGTCATTAGGATCACCAATGACGATGAAATATACTTTTAATTGTTACCTGCAGGGAAAATGTCCTGCAGAAAAATTTTCATAACTTTTTGCTTTGACCAAAATAATGGCATCATTGAAGTTCAGTAACTATTCAATAAATTGATCACATGAATCTTGTTTATATTTTCAAGATTAATCTCAAGGTAAAATAATATGCTTTTATCTACATTAGTGTTAATAAGTAAATAAAGATGACCTTAATAAGGATGTTTGAATTTTGCAAACCTCATACTCAAAGACTCATGGTTGGCATTTTATGTGTAGAAACCTGTGGTCCAAGTTAATAGGAAGTATCTTAATGATGTTGATTATGATATTTCTAAGTAGAGGAATGGACAAAACACTGATTTTATGAGAAGAGAAATTGCTTTTCTTTGTTAAGGCTAAGAAGGTCACCATCATTAACCACAAAGTTGACAATTTATGTTTGTATCATTTAATATTTGTCAGTAGTTTCCCCTTTGGTGATTAAAAAAAGGGCAGATGCTAAATTACGTTGGCTTGGGAGACATATGTATCTTTCCTCTGAAGCAGGACTGTAGGAAAAAATTATACAGGAGAAAGATGTCTTGCTGAAATTTATCAAAATTATAAGCAAAATTTTAAATGCTATTGATTTATATATTGGAGAGTTTTCATATTTTACAATTTAGCTTGTTAAATAAGTGGTAAAATGTTTTGGAAGCTGAATTTTCACTCTGACACAATAGTCTTCATCTGTATATTACTAGTTGTCAATGGTGTAGGGGATTAATTGCTGTTTGATTTTATTTTTCAAATTAAAATTACTTGTTGATAGACTAACAAATTGTCTAAGTCTTTTTAAAGCCACTGGAAGAGAGCGTGTATACTTTTCCTTTTCCGTGGGAAATTTTTTTTCTTAATCTTTCCTGTCTGAAATTGGTTATCTTGTTTTTAGAACTATCATAAGGTACAGAAAAATATAGGGATATTCAGTCAGGAATTAGATGAGTGATGTCAAATGGTGTTCCCAGGAGCCTGTGCAAGAAGGTGTGAGGATGGTGATCCACACATCCGTCTTTGTTTCAGTTGTAGTTTTTTGACCTTTATTTGTTTTAGACATTGGGATTCAGTGTAAGATTTTACTTGAAAAGTTGATTCCACTGCCTTTCTTTTAACGTTTGATAACAGAGATCTAGATTTTCTACAATATTGGCAATTTCTCCTAAATACTACCAAGTAAGTTAGGTTTTACTTTCTGTCCAGATTCAGGGTAGAGCCACTTCATACTGTGAAAATTATAAGTATTTTTTTCTAAGTTTGCTGAGTTTCTGTCATCTATATATTTGTGACCATGATGTTAGGCTTATGGAATTGGACAGATTCTTAAAGCGCATGTACCTCTATCACTTCATTTTACAGATGAAGATATAAACCCAAAGCAGTTGTGACATGTCCCCAAGATCACATTGGGCAGAAGCAAGAAAAGATTATATTCCATTATTCTTTCTACTGCATTAAACTTTCTCTTTTAGAAGTTCCGTTTCATCAAATCTTGAATAAGAAGTATTTGTTAAAAGTGGGAAATATTAATGACATACAGGAAAGGATGAGAACAAATAACATTGCAGAAGTTAATCCATTCAAAATACATTTATTGAGGAGCTACCATGCCTCAGGTATTGTTACTTACTGAAACGAGGCTGTTAACTTACATGAAAAATCTACATGTATTCTATGCAGTATGTGGTGTTAATGTAAGTTAAGCAGATGACTCCTGGCCTTGAGGGTTAAAATAATTTCCATTTTTAATACCATATTGGACATTGGTTTCATCTTGGCCACCTATGATACCTTGCCCTTTGTGTTAATAACAACACCCAGATTTCCTTATGGGTAATTAACACCACCACCTCCCTACTCCAACCATCCCCCACCCCCGACTCCACCTTTGGAGGGCCAAAAATCAAGTTCATCCATCCAGCCCTAACCAAAGGGGTGGAAAGCATATGGCCAATTCTAGGCCAATTAAACTGTTTTTCCTGGGACCTTCTATCTCTGAGAGATACAAACATGGGGAAACTGTCAGAATTCATTCAGTCTTGACCACTGAATAGTTCCCATTTCAGAGATCCTCTCCTTGCCAGAGCATCTTAGATTTCTTCTCAAGGCTAGCATTTCAGCCTCATCTTTGATTCTCATAACTCTCATGTTCTTTCACTAAATTCCCTTAAGCTTACGTTAATTAAAGTTGGTTTCTCGCACTTACACTGATACCTTTCTGCAATTCTTTATTGGACATGAAACACAAACTGCTAGAGAAGAACAGGAACTATGAAGTTAGGTTCTTTGTCTCAAAGTCCAAAACCTGAGTCATTGTACCAAGAAATGACAACCCTAATATTCCCCACCCCCCCCCACACACATACACCCCACCCCCCACAATAAACCTTTTAGCTCTTTGTTATATTAACAAGCTTGGTATCAGGAGACCTGTTGCACAATAAAGATAATTCCCTTCTCTAACTTATCTTCTCCCATTTAAAGGCTGATTCCTAAGGAGTGGTACTGGGCCTCTTAGGGCTGTGAAGCACTGTCATCCTTTTCCCAGTCTTCATTTTCATCTGTTAAAGTACCATCACACCAGCCCTCTGCTGAGTGCTGTTGACCTTGTTCGCTGATTGCTTTTAGTGATTCCCTTCAATGATTGATGAGATGACTGGACAGTAATGAAAACAGAGCTGATTCACTTTGTTTTAGCACGATTAAAGCCTGAAAACAAATTTAATTTTCTTTTATGGGGAGGGGAAATAGGAACAAAAGATTTTCATCAATGTCTTAAAGTAACATGAAAGGAAGACAGGAGGACTTAATATGGTAAAAGGAAACTTTGTAAAGGAAAGGAAGCATAACTGTTAGATTCCTAACGGAAGGAGTGGTGGTTCTCTAATTTCCTTTTTAACAGTAAATGCCATTCACATGCTAGGCATGTATATATACTAGTTCACAGACCCTCCAGATAAATTTGTGATCTAAACTGGGAGAAAAAGACATGTGGGAGACATAAAACAGTCATGGAAAAATTGAAGAGATTATAATGGAGCTTTGGTCAGCATAATTTGAGATCTTTCCCTTTCCATGATCTCTATAAAATCGGAAAAATCTAGCTTGTAGAAAATTAAGATATGTAAAAAGTTCTTGAGTTTTTTGAGTTGTTTTTCTGCCAGTGGTGATGAATATAAAGGGTTAACTATTAAAAACTATATTGTAGCACAGAATGTTAGATATTTGTACATATTTTTAAAGTTAAAATTCTAATCCTTTTAATACTTGTATGCAAGTTACAGGTAGCTGTGAGTATGGTAGGCTCTATCACAGAAGGATGGACTACTGCAAGAACACTCCTTCTCATTTCAAATTTTCCTTGCAGGAATAAATAGGTGGTTCAATCTGTAGGTAGAGAAAAAAGCAGCAGAATAGCCCAATGCAGTATCATTGCATTACTGTAATCACAGTTTACTTGTATGACTTAATCTCTAGGCCTCTGTTTTATAACTGAAAAAGGTAGGTGTATCAGTCAGGGGCAGGGCCACTGCCTGTCTATACAGTGCCTCTGTGGAAATTGGAAAATGCCTCTCTTTCCTCCAGTAGAATGTAGCCCCTTGGCAAGTGGAGCACAGGCTGGATTTCAGCTCTCCTGGTTTCTTTTGCTGGGTTCTCTTATACAAAGTACTACCTACATAGCTATACATAGTAGCCCTGGTTTGACTTTTTGGTTGTGTGCAGCAGAGACTAACCCCAAATATTTTAAGCCAAAGGAGAATTTACTGACAGGATATTGGGGGCTGCAGAAATCTGAGAAAGTGACAAGAGCTAGGGCATCTCTGGTACCAGGAGTTAACTAAGATTTTCAACTCAGGAGCTTCCTGGTCCTTGGGTCCTGAGGGCTGCAATGGATTTGACATCTGCCTCTACCCTCTTCCTTTGTTTCACTCACTCAGGATTTACCATCCCAGGAGTGGTGTTTGATTGCCTGGCCCCTAGGTATTGCAGGGAGCTCGTGAAGGAGCAGGCTCCCCATTTCTAAAGTGGGAAATGGCAGTGAGAGGTGGCACTTAGTGACCTCCCACTGAGACTACACACCATTTGAATTATCCCCAAGGGGAGGCTGGTGTGCTATTAGGAAGGTGGGTATATGTGGAGAGAGTTGGGTGCTGGATAACTACAAAATGATAAATGTATGGTATAGGGCTTAGGTAATAATATCTGCTATTTTTACCTGGATAAGGTATTATTTAGTCCAAGCTCTGGTACAAAACCGCTGTAAAGACAGTGACATAAAAAGTGTAATAACTAAAGGCACTTATGTAACTAATTTTCCTGACCCAGTGTTGTAGTGCATGTCCTTTTCTCTGTGTATGGAAGTGATGGCAGAAATGGATAACCCAGGAAAGAAGAATCTCAGGTGAAAATGTGTAGTGAAATACTCAGAAAGTAATGTTGTGAATTCATGATTCCTCTTGGTTCTTTGTAGTCTGCCCCATAGGGCAGAAGACAGTTTTCTTTGAGAAAGAAGGAAGGTCCCAAATTTCTATTATCTCCTTTCTTACAGATAGAAATGCATTTATTTTTTACCTTTTCTTTTCTTTCTCTTTTTCTTTTTTTCCTTCCTTTCTCCATCCCTTCCTCCCTCCCTCCTTTCTTCTTTCTTTCTTTCTCCCTTCATGTTCTTTCTTTTTTTTTTTTTTGCGGTACGCGGGCCTCTCACTGTTGTGGCTTCTCCCGTTGTGGAGCACAGGCTTCGGACGCGCAGGCTTAGTGGCCATGGCTCACAGGCCCAGCCGCTCCGCGGCATGTGGGATCTTCCCGGACCGGGCACGAACCTGTGTCCCCTGCATCAGCAGGCGGACTCTCAATCACTGCGCCACTAGGGAAGCCCCATGTTCTTTCTTTTTTTTCTACTCTTTCTACCCTTTCTTCCCTTTCTTTCCACCCTTTCTTCCCTTTCTTTCCTTTCTTTCTGCCATACTCAGAGATAGCAAAGAAGTGCTTGTTATAATCAACAACGTGATCTGCTGGGGGTGGGGTGAGGTGCTGTGTCCCTAGGCTCTTATAAGATCCAGAGCCTTCCACATGACCCTTCCTGGCTCCTCCCTCCTGGTGCTTTTGGACAGGGTTACTAGAATGGGAGAGAGTATAACAACGATTCTGGTTTTCAGTTCTTGCCCCTGACGCTCTGCTGATTTTCCTCTTAGCTGTGAATTTTTTCATGCCCTTGAGTTTCTTCTGTGTACAAAACTTTTTTGTAGTCAAGTCTCTGTACAAATTTCTGGCCCAGCATGTAGTCCAGTGGAATTTGTCTTTCTTCCAATGCCATTGTCCATATTATGAAACAACAAACTTCCTGCTACTTTATATATACTTCTTTTGATGGATAGATGTTAATTTATTTTTTTAAAAAAATACAATAAATAAATAAATAAAAATTTAAAAAATACAAACACTGTTCTAAGACCTAATGATGTTCTAAGCCCTAGTTTATTTTTCTGTTTTATTGGAAAGTACAACCTAGATGTTCTTATAGATTTCTTGTGTATCTTATAGTCTAGTGGTGGAGACAAGGAAAAAACAAGTGGACAAATGTGTAATTATTAATTACAAATTATGAGGGAAATAATATTAAAGAAAAACAGCTCAATATTAAGAATAGTAAGGGTGGTACCTACTTAAGAAAGGATGACTATTAGGCTTCTCTGAGGAACAGATAAGTCATGATCTGAAGATTGACAAGGAACCTATTAGACAGGTGGATGGGGAGGTGGGAGACGTAAGGTTGATATGGGGGCGGGATGTAAGTGGTGTGTATTATTCAGGATGGGCCAGGCTTAAGCTAGGGTAGCAAATCATTGTAGCTTAACACTTAAAAGTTTATTTCTTGCCTACGTGGAGTATGTTCTGTGAGACAGCTATACACTTGGTGAGTCAGGTCCATCACATGGACTTTGATCTTGACACATGGGTGACACGACTTCACCAAAAGCGGGGAGGTTATGCGGTGCTTTTCTCCACTGTTAAAAGACCATTGACCCGATCTGAGTTCACAGCCCTACATAAGTGCAAAGAGCTGGTATGCTCAGGAAGGAGTAGAGAGCTGTGCATTGTTGAGCACGAGTCACATCCACCTCAGAGTCTGTGGGAGTGAGTCAGGAGCTAGAACATTATAGGCAGAGAGAGCAACCTGGAGGAAAGTTTTGAGGTAAGATTATGGTTAGTATACTGCAGTACTATTGAGTCATAAGAGATCATGCCACCTCCTGTAGTTATGTAGAAGATGCAGAGTTGAAGAGTGACACCATTGTTTCAGTTACCAGAGTTCAGTGCAACATCATGTCTTTAATAATATGGCTTCTAAATTTTAGAGTCCTAGATGAGAAAGAGATAACTACTAATAATATTAGTCTTATGCTGTGTGTGACAAATGTAGCATATGCATTTTCTCATTTAATTCTAAGTACTGTTATTCCATTCTACAGATGAGGAAACAGACGCAAAGAGGCTAAGTAATTTACTTAAGGTCATAGAGCTAGTAAGTGATGGAGCTGGTGTTCAAACCCAGGCAGTCTGACTCAGGGCCTATTTAACTACTAACTCTAATGCAGACTGAAAATGTTTTCTTGGTCTTGGCCAGAAAGGGCCTTGGTGACCAGGTGTTTGACCCTGTAGAAGAGAAAGTGTTACTGCGTCTCTCAGACACAGGACGGAGGACAGGAGAAAGGAATGAGTGTAAGGTGCTAATGAAGTTGTATTACCTTTTGGAGTTAGTGTTTATCCTAAGAAATGAATTTTGGATAGTGAGAAGCCATTACATTTTTAGCTTAACTAGATACTGTCCTTCTACTGTTGTTGTTGTTGTTCTTTCATACTGTTTTCGGAAAATTCATCCTGTTGTAGTTGGAGAGCCAAAGGTACCCTGTACTGCTCTAGTGCCCAAGTCATAGAGGCACCACCCAGGGGGTGGTAGTACCCATCATCAAAGCATAGAAATGAGGGGGACAAAAATTCAATGGGAGGAAGCTGGAAGTTCTTGAACAACTGCCTTTTCCCACCTAGAGTGTCTCCCCTCAAGGCTAAAACCTAGGTGGGTCTGAGGTTCTCTTAATAATGGAGGTTTTCCCCTCCAAACCTTTGAGTAATTGCCTGACAAATTCCATAACTTGGCACCCAATTGTGACCTTGAGGCAGAGAGGGTACCATTCTTGGTTTCCTGCCCACCATTTTTCTTTCCTTATAGCAAGTGACTCTGGGATAGAAGTGCAAAGTACTGCCTAGAAGCCCTGGGAAGAAACGCCGGTGTGCAGGATATTCAGTAAATAATTTTCAGGGAATTATACTTGAGAAGCCATTGGGTTTCTATGTGTCTTACCTGGAGTCACAGCAAGCTTTCACTCAGTGAGGGCACTGACCTGAGAACTGGTGTGAGCTGTGTAACCTACCAGGAGACAAACGGAGTATTTTGGTTTTCTAAACATAAATCCATTTTTATAGAAGATAGCTCTAGGACCAAATTCTCCCTCCTGATATGGGCATCATATAGTAACAATAAGTTTCCCAGTTACAGTGCACACTGAATTTAAAGCTTTTAACATTATTCTCCAGATAGTTAATTTTTTCTATTTAGGAAGGCATGAATTACAATTTTCAGTTTAATTCTGCTCTGTATCCCCATAGCATGTTTTGCCAGCATATTCTATGATATTTCCTGCCTCTTGGCTTTACTCATGCAGTTTCCCAAGCTGGGATGCCCTTCCTCCTTTCTCCAGTTGGATAAATCCTCATTACCATTTTAGGATTCATTTTAGGGCACTATCCCCTCTTGGAAGCCTTCTTTGGACGCCCACGTTGGGCTCATTGCCCCTCCTCCAGCTTCCCATTGCACTCAATACCTTTATCTTATTTTTTAGCTTCATTTAATTGAAATTATCTGCTTTGAGGGTTTTTTCCCCTCCCTTCATTAGAATCTCAAGTCCTCATGGGTGGGGTCTGTCTGTATTCAGCCTTTTCACCTTTAAATCTAGTAAAGTCCTTAATAATGTCAGTTGAGCCAAACTAAATGGGCAGAAGCTGGTCATAAGATGTAGTGAGAGTTCCATAATTCATTCATTTCAGCTTTGGAAGTGAGAACTGATTCTATATAGCCACCATTGAAACAAGGGAACCAAAATTAAGCTCCAGCCATCCCAGAGAAGGTAAATAGAAGACACTGAAGCTAGACTTGAATCGTATTGCTGACTTCTAATTCTAACTTGTTTTGAAGCAAGTTGTTTATTCCATGTGTCTTAATTTGCACAACTGCAAAATGACTATATTATATTCACTGAAATCTGTGAGGCCTGCTATTCTTATTGAACCATTGGATGTCAACCATTATGAATGCAGCTCATTATGCCAAAAACATAGCACGTGCAGTTTAATCAATGCAGAAGTGAAGACCAAGAGTCTTGGAACAGTTGTACTGATTTGACATTTTCCTGGAATCGACAAGGAGATATACTTCCATGTGGCAAGCTACTGGATCCCCCCCAACCTCCTCCTTTTTCAAGTTATAAACACTTTCCTCATTGACATTTATTAGAAAGTAACACAAAGCAGATTGCTGGGTTTGCATTCTGTGGACGTTTCATATTGGGCATATTGTAAGCTCTCTGTGTGCCAGGCATGATGGCATTCTTGGAGATTAAGCTTTTAAATCCTGTTCTACCACTTAATAATTTCATTGACTTAACCTTTATATAGATGAAGTGTATAATTTCCTCAAAGAATACTTTGGTGCCCCATGCTTGCCGAAAGAATACTTCAGGTTGGAAATTCGGTCTGTGATCTGTCAGGTGATGAAACAAAAGGTTTAACTTAAACACAAACGCTAGGTCACAAAGGGACCTAGGTCACAAAGGATCCAGATGATTTTGTATTTGGTTACAACATCCTCCATCTCCCTGGCATCTCTATCCTTTCGTCTCTTTTCTGCCATCTGTCAATATACTTGAATGAGGAACTTAATCACATATGCTATCAACAGGTTGGTTTGGGTTTTTTTCCACCTTCTTTTTGATGAGGTGGTAATAAAAGAGTATATCATAAAACAGTATCCAGTTTTACATTGTTTTCAATTTTTTTTCCAGAGCTAAATAGTTTAAGACTAAGGCTGGACCCATTAGTAGTTCCAGTATTTGAGTCAAAGAAATCAAATGTTATATTTGATCTAACTTAAAGAGGAAAATAAAATATAATTTTCTTCCATTTTTTTGTTCTTTCTGTTCTATCCATTCTTTCCATTCTATGGTGAATTGTATATTTGATTATTAATTGGTTCTTATTTATTATTAATAAAATTGTAGGTTTTGTTATTAATTATAATAATACAATTAATTATAGTAAATTACCACATTTGGAAATTGAACATTTGAAATTAACCAGTATAAGAAATTAACAACAGTATATAAAGTGGCTTTATTTATGAAACTTGGAGTCAGAATCACCTAATTTATTCTGGGCTCAGTTAAGTACTAGCTGTGTGGCCTCAGGTGCATTGCTTAATCTTTCTAAGCCTCATCTGTAAAGGGGATATAGGCCTATGTAACTTGTGGGGTTATTGTATGATTAATGAGATAATTGTATACAGCATTTAGCAGAGAGCTTGACACTGTAAGTGCTCAATAAATGATAATAGTTTTCATTTTTAATATTTATTCTATTTAACTTTGACCACTAAAGTAAAGAGATAAAGTAATGAAATGCAGTTTTTAAAAAACCTACTACTCCTTTTTTAAATGTGATTCTCAGATGGTTTTATAAAAACTATTTTTATTATACATAGAGAGATATAGCTCCATGAATACAATTATTATTATCTGCAGAAAGTCATCCACTGCTTAGCTTATGTGTCTTGGGTAAAGGCTGCATATTGCTCTTCTATCATGCTTTCTACCAAGTCCATTGTACTAATGTCAACAACTTGGAACAGGATTCAGCAAACTGCAGCCTGCAGACCAAATCCAGTCCCCTGTCTGTTTTTGTGTGGTCTGAGAGCTAAGAATGGTTTGTACATTTTTAAATGGTAGGGGAAAAAATTTTTTAAAGAATAATATTTTGTGACTTAGGAAAATTATATGAAATTCAAATTTCAGTGACTATAAATAAAATTTTATTGGAACACAGCCACTCGCATTTATTTACATATTGTCTACGACAGCTTTCCATCAGCAGAGTTGAGTGCTTGTTATAAAGACTGCATGACCTGCAAGGCCTAAAATATTTATTATCTGGCCCTTCACAGAAAAAAGTATGTTGACCTCTGACTTCAAATAATAAAAATGTATTTATGGATAAGTCTTTCAGAATCCAGTCTTCTCAATTTAAAGATTGTATTTTCGTTTGCTAAGGTTGCCATAACAAAGTACCACAAACTGGGTGGCTCAAACAATAGAAATTTATTGTCTCACAGTTCTGGAGACTAGAAGTCTCAAATCAAGATGTGGGCAGGCCATGCTCTCTCTGAAACCTGTAGGGGAATATTTCCTTGCCTCTTTCTAGCTTCTAATGGTTTGCTCACAGTTTGGTGTTCCTTGGCTTGCAACTACATAAATCCAGTCTCTGCCTTTGTTGTTGCATGACGTTCTCCCTGTGTGTCTGTCTTCAGTGACTGTCTTCTAATAAGGACACCAGTCATATTGGATCATACCCTACTCCAGTATGACTTCTGGAGTCATACTTCTTAACTAATCTCATTTGCAAGGGCCCTATTTCCAAATAAGTTCACATTCTGAGGTACTGCGGGTTAGGATTTCAAAATATCTTTTTATTGGTTGGTTGGGGAGACACAATTCAACCCATAACTGTCAGGAAACTAGATTCCAAAAATATAAAGGGATTCCCTCAAAGTCACAAGGAGAGTTAGTGGCAGAACAAAGAAAAGACTTTGAAGTCATACAGACTTGAACCAGAACCTGGAAAGCTGAAATTCTAATTAATGAATAATCTTTCCACTACACTATATGGGTTCAAAGTGAATTAATCTCCCATACCTAATGTATATGCAATATAGAACTTCTTTGAGTCCTTTTTAAGACATATACATGTCTTATATATATATAAGCATTAATAATGAAACATACTATTTAAATTTCTGGACTATTATTGGCTCAAATTCCCAGTACTATAATTAATTTGTATTTATTAACACTAAGAGAGAATGGATGTGATGAGTTTTTTCTTTCTATTTCATATGTCAACTAACCATTCCAGAAAACAGAGTAAACTGTATTCATAATCTACATTATGTAGTGATGCTTCAATATTCTGCTAAACTGTCAAAGTTTACATTTTTATTCAGAAGTGACATGCATACAAGACAATATTAAAGAGAAAAATCAGTAATTAAATAATAATTTAAGTTCTTTTAAAAATAACATATATAATTTTTTTCCTTTCCCAATGGCTATCACTTTTATCAACCACAAAAACTCAAGCTTAAAGTTATTTCTCTCTCAAAGACACTCTAAAAGTAGTATCTGTAGGTAGGTTCTCACCTCCAGAGGTCTGTTAGTGGTTGTATGCAAGGGGCTAATAGAATTTCTCAGTGTTAAAATATCGTTAAAATATGGATTATGGGAAAAAGGATCCCTTTAGAACTAAAAGTAATAGAAACATGGCAAATAAAAGAAATATGTTGGTGTCACACAAGGGCAGAAGCAGAGTTGGGAAACTTTTCACCAGACCTTGTTTGCCTGTGAATACCAACTATTCTGCAGAGTATTTTTCAAACAGTATCAGATGCTTATGTTATGGGGAAGCCAGGGCACTTGAGGTTAAAGAAAGCCACCTGTGTGATTTAGCAATGCTGTCCCCTTGAGCTAAATCCAGGCTTTTTGGTTTAATGTTTTAGAACATGATTCTGCCTCCATCAGCCAGTATTAGGGCAATGGGGTACATGGCTCAGTAACCCTAGATATTAATGCCTCCAAATGAGCCTCCAGGTGTAACACTTGGATACTCAAAACATACAGTATTTTAGGATTAAATTACTAGACTTTGAAGGAAAAAGCTGACAGTAGCTTCATTACTGCACGGAAAGTTCCAGGTTTAGTGGGCCATGGGGTAATTAATTGTCATAACCTTTGCCTTTGAAGTAGTTGGAAGAAAGAAAGTTACCCCATTTAACTGACAGAAAAACTGAGACAAGGGCAGCTAACTTGCTTGTGGTTACCCAGGGAATAGTTGGCTGAGACTCTAGGATTCCTGACTCCACATTCATTGCTGTAACCACCAGACTAAAACCATCTGCCAAAAGCTGTAATTTGGTCTTGAGGCCATGGCCATAGTTTAGAACCACAGTAGTGAGGGAAACACACTTAAAGGAGAACATTGAAAATCTTTCAAGGGAATTATGCCTCTTTATCTATGTTGCTTATGCAGTGATTGGAATAAATGCGGGTTTGGGCCCCACCACATTTGTGTTTTGGGGTTAGGCTAGGGTCCCTTTCAGGAAACTGGGAAGGTTTGCCTCACCCTCAGGCCCAAGTTTTTAAACCAATTGTGTTGAGTATATGATGCACAAATCAATGTGTTAACATTATGCTTTTTATTTGGCAGAAGTCATAACATGGGTTGCCATGGATGTAACAAGATGGGCCAGAGAGGAGAGGATTGGAGACGTGGAAACTGAGAGAGCACACTTCTTGGGACTACACGGCGGTCTGGAACGGCCCTGAGGTGGGTGATTTGCAGGGAACTGAATGGGCATAGACTTTGCATTGAGAAAACCTTCAGTGTTTCCAGGAGAAGCAGTAGAAGTAGGTTCTGACCGTGGGTACCAGGCTGAAGTTCTGGAAGGCAAGCCTCAAGCATCATGGAGGTTGGGCTGTTCATCTTTGGGGTTGAGGCTCAAAGAGTGGGTTTCAATGTCAACATTCAAGTTATTTTTGAAAGAATAAAGCAACACACTCCACTGGAATGGTATACCAGGTAATAATAATCATCACAGTAATATTAATAATAACTATATGACATCTACTCTTTATTGAGCTTCTATAGGATGGGTATTATGCTACTAGCTTTTTATATTTTTTATCTTGTTCATTCCTAACTATGGCCCTGCAATATAGGTTTTATTTTTTATATTCTGTAAATGTGGAATTGAGACTCGGCAGGGTTAACTGACTTGTCCAAAGTCACAAGAATACAGTAAGACAGAGAAGGGATTTGAACCCAAGACTCCAATACCACTGTGCATGCTTTATGCTCCTCCTTACTGGAGTAGGGGACATGTCAGTACTTCAGTCCATGGGCATAAGGTGAGAGCCTAGTTATCAGATCTAGGAGGCAAGCCTGATGGATACAGTTGGCAAACTCTTAATGTGTCTTTTAAGAACAAGATTGATTCTAGAGATTAGGCCTTGGCGTGTTCATTCAAGTAGGAATGAAATGGCTCTAGAGTAGGAAATTGAAGTTGCTAAGCAGGTCCTTATCCATATGTAAGTGCCTTTCCCCATAATGACAGCTTTTCCTCACTTATTAATGGTTATGTGCATGGATTTTGAAGTCATACAGATTTAATTTCAAATCTTGTTTTAGACCCTTACTGGCTGTGTGGTCACGGGTAATTTACTTAACTTCTCTGAGCCCTAGTTTCCTCACCTGCAGGGCTGGCAGTTCACAGGATTGTGAAGAGTCAATAAAGTCTTGTATACACGTTTAGCCTTTGACAGGTTGTCAGCAGTCCTCAACATTACATTACATTTATTATATTAATTACTTTAGAATCACCCATAGGGCTGTGAAACCCCTGATGGCTGGGCACATTCCAGATCACTTTTTTTTTATGCTTTCATTTTATTTATTTTTTTTATACAGCAGCTTCTTATTAGCCATCAATTTTATACACATCAAATTGTGTGTATGTGTGTACATACACATGTGTATACATGTCAATCCCAATCTCCCAATTCATCACAACGCCACCCCCACCCACCCTGCCGCTTTTCCCCCTTGGTGTCCATACATTTGTTCTCTACATCTGTGTCTCATCTTCTGCCCTGCAAACCAGTGTACCATTTTCCTAGGTTCCACATACATGCGTCAATATACAATATGTGTTTTTCTCTTTCTGACTTACTTCACTCTGTATGACAGTCTCTAGATCCATCCGTGTCTCAACAAATGACCCAATTTCGTTCCTTTTTATGGCTGAGTAATATTCCATTGTATATATGTACCACATCTTCTTTATCCATTCATCTGTCGATGGGCCTTTAGGTGGCTTCCATGACCTGGCTGTTATCAATAGTGCTACAATGAACATTGGGGTGCATGAGTCTTTTTGAATTATGGTTTTCTCTGGGTATATGCCCAGTTGTGGGATTGCTGGATCTTATGGTAATTCTATTCTTAGTTTTTTAAGGAACCTCCATACTGTTCTCCATAGTGGCTGTATCAATTTACATTCCCACCAACAGTGCAAGAGAGTTCCCTTTTCTCCACACCCTCTCCAGCATTTGTTGTTTGTAGATTTTCTGATGATGCCCATTCTAATGGGGGTGAGGTGATACCTCACTGTAGTTTTGATTTGCATTTCTCTAATAATTAGTGATGTTGAGCAGCATTTCATGTGCTTCTTGGCCATCTGTATGTCTTCTTTGGAGAAATGTCTGTTTAGGTCTTCTGCCCATTTTTGGATTGGGTTGTTTGTTTTTTTTTAATATTGAGCTGCATGAGCTGTTTATATATTTTGAAGATTAATCCTTTGTCTGTTGATTCATTTGCAAATATTTTCTCCCATTCTGCAGGTTGTCTTTTTGTCTTGTTTATGGTTTCCTTTGCTGTGCAAAAGCTTTGAAGTTTCATTAGGTCCCATTTGTTTATTTTTGTTTTTATTTCCATTACTCTAGGAGGTGGGTCAAAAAAGCTCTTGCTGTGATTTATGTCAAAGAGTGTTCTTCCTTTGTTTTCCTCTAAGAATTTTATAGTGTCTGGTCTTACATTTAGGTCTTTAATCCATTTTGAGTTTATTTTTGTGCATGGTGTTAGGGAGTGTTCTAATTTTATTCTTTTACATGTAGCTGTCCAGTTTTCCCAGCAACACTTATTGAAGAGGCTGTCTTTCCTCCATTGTATATTCTTGCCTCCTTTATCAAAGATAAGGTGACCATATGTGCGTGGGTTTATCTCTGGGCTTTCTGTCCTGTTCCAGTGATCTCTATTTCTGTTTTTGTGGCAGTACCATATTGTCTTGATTATTTTAGCTTTGTAGTATAGTCTGAAGTCAGGGAGCCTGATTCCTCCAGCTCCGTTTTTTTCCCTCAAGATTGCTCTGGTTACTTGGGGGTCTTTTGTGTCTCCATACAAATTTTAAGATTTTTTGTTCTAGTTCTATAAAAATTGCCATTGGTAATTTGATAGGGATTGCATTGAATCTCTAGATTGCTTTGGGTAGTATAGTCATTTTCACAGTGTTGATTCTTCCAATCCAAGTCAATGGTATATCTCTCCATCTGTTGGTATCATCTTTAATTTCTTTCATCAGTGTCTTGTAGTTTTCTGCATACAGGTCTTTTGTCTCCTTAGGTAGGTTTATTCCTAGATTTTTTGTTGCAATGGTAAATAGGAGTGTTTCCTTAATTTCTCTTTCAGATTTTTCATCATTAGTGTATAGGAATGCAAGAGATTTCTGTGCATTAATTTTGTATACTGCTACTTTATCAAATTCACTGATTATCTCTAGTAGTTTACTGGTAGCATCTTTAGGATTCTCTATGTATAGTATCATGTCATCTGCAAACAGTGACAGCTTTACTTCTTTTCCAATTTGTATTCCTTTTGTGTCTTTTCCTTCTCTGATTGCTGTGGCTAGAGCTTCCAAAACTATGTTGAATAATGGTGGTGAGAGTGGACATCCATATCTCGTTCCTGATCTTAGAGGAAATGCTTTCAGTTTTTCACCATTGAGAATGAGGTTTGCTGTGGGTTTGTCATATATGGCCTTTATTATGTTGAGGTAGGTTCCCTCTATGCCCACTTTCTGGAAAGTTTTTATCATAAACGGTGTTGAATTTTGTCAAAAGCCTTTTCTGCATCTACTGAGATGATCATATGGTTTTTATTCTTCAGTTTGTTAATATGGTGTAACACATTGATTGATTTGCATATACTGAAGAATCCTTGCATCCCTGGGATAAATCCTACTTGATCATGGTGTATGATCCTTTTAATGTGTTGTTGGATTCTCTTTACGAGTATTTTGTTGAGCATTTTTGCATCTATATTCATCAATGATATTGGTCTGTAACTTTTTTTTTTTGGTAGTATCTTTGTCTGGTTTTGGTATCAGGGTGATGGTGGCCTCATAGAATGAGTTTGGGAGTGTTCCTTCCTCTGCAATTTTTTAGAAGAGTTTGAGAAGGATGGTGTTAGCTCTTCTCTAAATGTTTGATAGAATTCACCTGTGAAGCCATCTGGTTCTGGACTTTTGTTTGTTGGAAGATTTTTAATCAGTTTCAATTTCATTACTTGTGATTGGTCTGTTCATATTTTCTATTTCTTCCTGGTTCAGTCTTGGAGAGTTATACCTTTTTAAGAATTTGTCCATTTCTTCCAGGTTGTCCATTTTATTGGCATAGAGTTGCTTGTAGTAGTCTCTTAGGATGCTTTGTATTTCTGTAGTGTCTGTTGTAACTTCTCCTTTTTCATTTCTAATTTTATTGATTTGAGTCCTCTCCCTCTTTTTCTTGATGAGTCTGGCTAATGGTTTATCAATTTTGTTTATCTTCTCAAAGAACCATCCTTTAGTTTTATTGATCTTTGCTATTTTTTTCTTTGTTTCTATTTCATTTATTTCTGCTCTGATCTTTATGATTTCTTTCCTTCTACGAACTTTGGGTTTTGTTTGTTCTTCTTTCTCTAGTTCCTTTAGGTGTAAGTTTAGATTGTTTATTTGAGATTTTTCTTGTTTCCTGAGGTAGACTTTTATAGCTGTAAACTTCCCTCTTAGAACTGCTTTTGCTACATCCCATAGGTTTTGGATCATCCTGTTTTCATTGTCATTTGTCTCTAGGTATTTTTTGATTTCCTCTTTGATTTCTTCAGTGATCTCTTGGTTACTTAGTAACGTATTGTTTAGCCTCCATGTATTTGTGCTTTTTACGTTTTTCTCCCTGTAATTGATTTCTAATCTCATAGCGTTGTGGTCAGAACAGATGCTTGATATGATTTCAGTTTTCTTAAATATACTGAGGCTTGATTTGTGACCCAAGATGTGGTCTATCCTGGAGAGTGCTCCCTGTGCGGTTGAGAAGAAAGTGTAATCTGCTGTTTTTGGATGGAATGTCCTATAAATGTCAATTAAATCTATCCAGTCTACTGTGTCATTTAAAGCTTCTGTTTCCTTATTTATTTTCGTTTTGGATGATCTGTCCATTGGTGTAAGTTACTGTCCACTATTGTTGTGTTACTGTCAGTTTCCTCTTTTATAGCTGTTAGCACTAGCCTTATGTATTGAGGTGCTTCTATGTTGGGTGCATATATATTTATAATTGTTATATCTTCTTCTTGGATTGATCCCTTGATCATTATGTAGTGTCCTTCTTTGTCTCTTGTAACATTCTTTATTTTAAAGTCTATTTTATCTGATATGAGTATTGCTACTCCAGCTTTCTTTTGATTTCCATTTGCATGGAATATCTTTTTCCATCCCCTCAATTTCAATCTATATGTGTCCCTAGGTCTGAAGTAGGTCTCTTGTAGACAGCATATATATGGGTCTTGATTTTGTATCCATTCAGCAAGCCTGTGTCTTTTGGTTATAGCATTTAATCCATTCACATTTAAGGTAATTATCGATATGTATGTTCCTATGACCATTTTCTTAATTGTTTTGGGTTTGTTTTTGTAGGTCCTTTTCTTCTGTTGTGTTTCGCACTTAGAGAAGCTCCTTTAGCATTTGTTGTAGAGTTGGTTTGGTGGTGCTGAATTCTCTTAGCTTTTGCTTGTCTTTAAAGCTTTTGATATTTCTGTCGAATCTGAATGAGATCCTTGCTGGGTAGAGTAATCTTGGTTGTAGGTTCTTCCCTTTCATCACTTTAAGCATATCATGCCACTCCCTTCTGGCTTGTAGAGTTTCTGCAAAATCAGCTGTTATCCTTATAGGAGTTCCCTTGTATGTTATTTGTCATTTTTCCCTTGCTGCTTTCAATAATTTTTCTTTGTCTTTAATTTTTGCCAGTTTGATTACTATGTGTCTCAGCGTGTTTCTCCTTGTGTTTATCCTGTATGGGACTCTCTGCGCTTCTGGAACCTCGGTGGCTATTTGCTTTCCTGTGTTAGGGAAGTTTTCGACTATAATCTCTTCAAATATTTTCTCTGGTCCTTTCTCTCTCTCTTCTTCTTCTAGGACCCCTATAATGCAAATGTTTTTGCATTTAATGTTGTCCCAGAGGTCTCTTAGGCTGTCTTCATTTCTTTTCATTCTTTTTTCTTTATTCTCTTCTGTGGCAGTGAATTCCACCATTCTGTCTTCCAGGTCACTTATCCAGTCTTCTGCCTCAGTTATTCTGCTATTGATTCCTTCTAGTGTATTTTTCATTCCAGTTATTGTATTGTTCATCTCTGTTTGTTTGTTCTTTAATTGTTTTAGGTCTTTGTTGAACATTTCTTGCATCTTCTTGATCTTTGCCTCCATTGTTTTTCTGAGGCCCTGGATCATCTTCACTATCATTATTCTGAATTCTTTTTCTGGAAGGTTGCCTATCTCCACTTCATTCAGTTGTTTTCCTGGGTTTTATCTTGTTCCTTCATCTGGTACGTAGCCCTCTGCCTTTTCATCTTGTCTATCTTTCTGTGAATGTGGTTTTTGTTCCACAGGCGGCAGGATTGTAGTTCTTCTTGCTTCTGCTCTCTGCCCTCTGACATTCCAGATCACTTAAATCAGAATCTCTAGGCATGGGATCCAGACATCAGTTTGTTTGTTGTTTTTTTTTCAAAACTCCCTATGTGATTGCATTGTACAGCCAAGATCGGGCACCAACGTGTAAATGCTGAATAATATTTTTCTCTTGTTTAGGTGAAAAGTAGTTTTCTTCCTTAGTCTAGCAAAAAGCATTGGAGGAATTCCTTAGTAAAAATAACTATGGCTAAGCTAAATATTAAACATAAAAAGAGTGCTTTCCCTCTCATTCTCAAAGGTGTCCTGATGTGGCGAAAAGAAATTGTATGGCCCCCTATTTATAATTAGAGGAGTAACTTTTCATATTTACCTCTCAGGAGTTCAAAGTTTCTACGTTTCCTTTATTTTATTAGGTTTCCTGTTTAGCTATTAATTTGAACAGTGAACAAGAATGAGAAACCAGGGGCATGTTTTTAAGGATGCGTATCTTTCTCTAAAACAGATCATCAAGCATTGCTCCCCTGCCCAGAAACCCCACCAACATATGTTTTTCCCACTTTGGGAGCTCCTCGTGTTAAGGATTGGCAGTGTCTGTGACCAAGTTGTATCTGAAACCCACCCCTGGGTTCTGGTAGGCCAGGGGGTAGTCCAACCAGAGGCCTGGGTATGGGACTGGCTCCCAGTGATGGGTGGGTGGAGAATAGTGTAGAGCTGCCTTTCTGGGGTAGAGAATTGTGGAGACAGCCAGTGGGAAGTTTGGAGGCCATCGCCTACAGGGGCACTGAGAGTATCAGAATTGAGAGCCCTCATGCAAATGCTGAGTCCACTGAGCAGGTGTGGGATTGTGAATGAGGGAAAAGTGAATGGAAACTGGGTTGAATCAGGAGCAGACTGGAAACCAGTAAAGAGGTTGCCTAATGATTGTCTCAAACATCACTGTGTATCCTATCCACTGCTCAAACTGTGAGCGTCAGGCTGGTTTATTGGTCAGGGTGGGCTTGTAAAAAGATATATGTCATGATCCTTAAGTCACTCTATGACCAATAATTTTTTTAAAAGTATTGGTTGGCTTAGAAATAGTTGGCGTAACTGATAGAACAAACTAGTTGTTAAAAGAGCAAAGAATAGAGTGAAAGTAGGGTGTCTATCCTGGTTTGACAGGTATAACTTAATTATAAATAGGGCTCCTTCTCATTCTCAAAGGTGTCCTGATTTGGCCAAAAAAAATTGTATGCCCCCCTCTGTAAAAGAGTCTTGGTGTTCCATATTCTTCTAAATTGGAACTGACCACACTAATTATATCAATAGACTTAAATAGAATTGGAAAATTAGTGTCTGTGACCACCTGTGAGGATAAAAGTAAAAATGATTTACCAAATTCATTCCTTAATATGAGGGAGCAGTTGTTCCACAGGTTGAAAGCTCTTTATAGCCAGGTGGTAGAAGCAAGGTTTAGCAGAAATTAAGTTCACTTTGGTCAAATTTATCTATTTCTATGCCAGCCCCATACCACTCTAATTAATAAACTATACAGAAAGTCTTTATATCCGGTGGGGCAAGTCATCTCATCTTACTCTTCTTCTCTAGGAATATCTTAGCATTATTGACTGTTTGTTCTTTTCATATGAATTTTAGCATCACTTTGTTGAATTCCTAGAAAAAACTTGTTGAGATTTTGATTGAAATTACATTGAATTTAGGGAACAATTTTGAGGGTAAATTGATATCTTATTGATTTGGGGGTCTTTCTAATCAGAAATGTGGTATATACTTTGACTTATTA
Source organism: Pseudorca crassidens (assembly GCF_039906515.1). NCBI lineage: Eukaryota > Metazoa > Chordata > Mammalia > Artiodactyla > Delphinidae > Pseudorca > Pseudorca crassidens. The sequence goes on from NC_090303.1 coordinate 47,671,256, forward strand.
GGTCTGAATATCTTTCAGTAAAACTTTATGGATTTACCCAGAAAGATCGTGCATGTCTTTTGAGAAGCAGTAAAGAATAGAGCCGTAGAGTTTAGAATCTGGCACCAGACTGCCTGGATTTGAATTCTGTCATTTGCCAGCTGTGTAATGCAAACTTATGTAACCTCACTGTGCCTTAGTTTCTTCATCTTTAAAATGGGGATATAATTATGCTCACTTCAAAGGGCTATTATAAATAGTAGATGAATTAATATGCAAAACATATAGGAAGAGGTCTGGGAAATAATAAAAACATATAAGTATTTGTTTCTAGTATTCCTAGGTTCCTTTTTTTTGTAATTACATTTTCCTACATAAACATGTAATTGACTTTTATATAATATTATTTTAAACTTAATTATGTTGTGGTCAGATACCATTTATTAGATATTTCTTGAGAATTACTCTATGGCCTAGTCTTGGTCAATTTTCATAAATATTCCATGCGTTCTTCAGAAGAATGTGTAATCTTAAATTGTTGGGTACAGATTTGTCTATATGTTAATTAAATTGAATTTATGAATTATTTTGTTCAAATCTTCTATGTTAATACATTGAAAGTGTGTGGGTTTCACTAAATTAGTGGATGAAATTGAGTTAGTAATGTAGAAGATCTCTAAACAATTTAAAATTTTCACAATGCCTACTGGAAATTATACATACAACAATCATGAGGCTTCTCAGCTTAAATAAAGCATAAGGTTCCTTTGCTTTTTACTGGGATTAGATTGAGGCCTTATCTTCAGAGTAGCAGTTATTTATGTTTCTGATTTTTAAAAATAAAATTATTGTACAACAAAATGCCACTATATTTCTACTAGTGTTTTGTTTTCTTAGTCTCTTTGACCTATTCATAATTGAAGGAGGTATGTTGAAATCTCCCACTATGAGAAAGGACTTGTCCATTTCTCTCTATGCTTCTGTCAACTTTTGATTTATATCATTTGAAACTATTTTATTTGTTATATGCAATTTTAGAATTGTTATATCTTCCTGGGGAGTTGAAACTTTTGTTGTTATGTTGGGACATTCTCTATCCATAGGAGTGGTTTTTTGTCTCAAAGTCGATCTCATCTGTATTATTATAGCTAACCCAACTCTATTTTGATTAGTATTTGCATGGCTAGTTTTTCCTGTCCTTATTTTCCACTATTTCATGTCCTTAGGTATGTTTTTGGTATACTACTTGTAAACAATATATAGTTGAATTTTACCTTTCATCCAGTCTGATACTTCTATTTTTAACTGGCAAGTGTAAGACAATTATGCTTACTGTGATTACTGATATATTGGGGCTTTTTTTTTTTTTTAACCATCATACTTTGTTTCTTCTATTTGATTCACATTTTCTTTGCTTCCTCCAATTATCTTCCTGCCTTTTGGGGGTTGATGGAATATTTTGTTTTTTCTTTCCTCTATTTATTTGAAAGTTTTTCATTGTAATTCTGTTGTTTTAGTGATCACCCTTGAAATTTGGAAATAAGCTTAAAGAAGTCAGTAATCAGTGCCTTAGTCTCTCTCTTGAAGAATACGTATATCCTTAATATATTTTAATTCTAATCACTCTCTCACCATCTTTAGTGTTTCTGTCTTCTTTTAAGCCACCAAATTTGAATTATTACTATTTTATACAAATAATTTTACTTTTATTCTTGTGGCTCCCATATTTTCTTTCTTGGGATCATTTTCCCTCTTCCTGATAATCGCCTTTGGAAATTCCTTTAGTAAAGATGTTTTACTGATGACTTCAATTTTTTTTTTGGCAAGTTTCAGGATATAAGTAGGTTTATTTTTATTATTTTTTAAAATATTTTAGTTTTATAGGGATATAGTTGATTTAAAATGTTGTGTTAGTTTCAGGGAATATAGTTGATTTAAAATGTTGATTTCAACTTTTGTTTGCCAAAAATGTCTTTGTTTTGCCTTTATGCTTGAAAGACAATTGTTCTGAGGATATAAGTTGGCAGTTATTTTCTGTCAGCACTTTGAAAATATTATTTCACTGTTTGCTGGCTTTCCTCATTGTGCTGGAGAATCTACCTGTAATTTGTGGATCGTTTTTTCCTGTTGCTTTTAAGGTTTTCCCTTTGTTTTTGGTGTTCTGTAGTTTCACTAAAATGTATTCAGATAGGGATTTCTTTTTATTTATTTATTTTTTGGCACATGTCGTGCTTCCTGTGTCTGTGAACGCATATTTCCTCAATTCTGGAAAATTCTGGGACTTTATTTTAGATATTGACTTTCTATAAGTCTCTTTTATCTCTTTCTGGGGTTTGGTGCAATACAACTCTGCAGGTACGGACATCTACCAAGACTTTCACAAGACTTTCAATGAAGTTGCTGTATTGTTAGAAGTAGTTTAGAGACAATCACAATAATGCAACTAAGCACGTCTACAGGACCTCAGCTGGGTGGGTTAGTGCCTTAGTGCAAATTAGAAAAAAGTGCCCCCTTTAGGCAGGGGTAGGGCATTTGATTTAGTGAGCAGAGAGCATGGCCTGGGGAGTAAGGCTCAGGGTAGGTTTTGGTCACTTGTTGCGTCCTTAGTTGGGTGTCTTTAAACCAGGGGTCCCCAACCCCTGGGCCATGGACTGATAGTGATCCGTGGCCTGTTAGAAACCGAGCCACACAGCAGGAGGTGAGCAGCGGGCGAGCGAGAGAAGCTTCATTTGTATTTACAGCCGCTCCCCATCACTCGCATTACCACCTGTGCTCTGCCTCCTATCAGCATTATGGTGAGTTGTGTAATTATTTCATTATATATTACAATGTAATAATAATAGAAATAAAGTGCACAATAAATGTAATGTGCTTGAACCATCCCAAAACCATCCCCCCACCAAGATCTGTGGAAAAATTGTCTTCCACGAAACCTGTCCCTGGTGCCAAAAAGTTTGGGGACCACTGCTTTAACCAATCACAGCACCCCTGAAATGGTAAGACCTGTGGTGGCTAGGTGCAGGGTTAGGGTCAGAGGCACAGGGAAGGAGCCCAAAAGGGCTACAGAACAACAGGGAAATCTTCATGTTGTGCATAGAGGAAGATGGCTTGATGACAGGCCAGTCTCTTCAACAACACTTACACACAGAGTCTCTGCCACCTTTTGTGGCTCACCTTCTAACATGGGGATAAGTTATGGGCCCTGTCTCCTAGGAATTGCATAGTTCCTGTGTATGGATTTAACCTTTGTTTCTTTTTACCTACACACTTTATTAAGGGGGGCATGTGTTCATATAAAAACAAATTATTTGGACATTTTTACTAATGAAAAACTTCCATGTGATTTAAGCATTTAATCAGTAAAGAAATGAAAACACTGTACATTAGAGATGTTCAGCATACTTTCATTATATAAAATATATACACCAAGCATTCCTGATCACCAGAGTGGGTGCTTAGATACTGACCAAATTCAGAGAAAAGAGAGGCATGAAGATTTACACTCAGCCATTTTTTGTTGGGCACTAATACTGTGCCCAGGACTGGGCTGGCACCAAGCTTTGCACTACAAGGGTACAAAGGGAATATTTTAGCAAAATACTAACATGGTAACCCTTGAGCCCTGAAGCTAGGAGAGATGCAGGCCATTGAATCACATGTCCCATCCTCTGATTTCACTTGGGATTCATCAGCCTAAATAACCTAATTGAGTGTCATAATTGATTTGGGAGACTAATTTCCTTCCCTGGAAATCATTAAAGGTGGCCACGGCTTGCTTGAAGCAACACTTTCTCTAATGGAATCCCCTGGACTCCTTCATGAGGAAGAAAGGCCCTGTCAGCAGGTGGCTGCTCAGCCCTGCTGGCCCAAGGCCTGCCCAGACCTGCCCTCTCCACAAAGGCTACCAGTAGCTCCTCAGGCCTCCCCACTGGGCGCCTTTCAGAGTGGACAAAAAGGGCATATTGCCAATGGAGGCAGCCACCCTGGGCAAAGGGCTGGCTACTAGCATCCTCTTGGCCATCACCCCAATTAGCGAGACACACTCCTTACTACTAAAGAATTTTCAGCAGGAAACTCTTTTGTGAGTGGTCCGACTTCTCCCCTGTGTGAAATACTTAGAGATTGTGACTTCTTTTTCGAAGCCAATGTTAAATTCCTAATTAAATCCTTACCTTTGAGGTTTTCCAGCCAACTGAGAAAACCCACTAGAGGTGGCCCTAAAGAATTTGCAATTCCTTCTGTTTGATTTCATCAGTGAGAGGTGAAGCTGGGAGCAGCCACCCTGCTCAGAATACCTTTGGAGTCACAAGAGGTGGTTCTCCTTTTCCTAGATTTTAATCCTCTTCTATTTAGGGTGGAAATAGCCTAAACCAAAAATCTGAAAGAGTGGCATCAAGTCCTGATAAAGATGCTGAATTTTAGAGTCACAAATTGAAAGATGTCCGGGATTTAGTTTTATGACGTTCATTCATCTCTGTAGGTACTCTCTTCTTAATCATGCATCTCTGTCTGCAGTGGAAATTTCCATTTGAAATACTCCCCCTACAGGTGTAAGCCATCCCCAATTTAGAATCACCTCCATAGTGCTAAGATAGCCTCAAGTCTATAAATGGCATTTCTAAAATCATCGAAGAAAAAATGTCCATGTCATTGATAAGATAGAAAGGCTGCCCTAACTTGCTCCTTGGTTTAACCATTCTCACTGTTTTTGCATGTTCTCCCACGCATCCAACTTAAATTTTCTTGCTGCTGTTTAATTTCTTGTCTCTGTGGAGATGGATAACAGATGTTTCATAGTTTTCAGGGCTTAAAGACAACATTTCTGTTGTAATCACAATTTAATATTGTAGATTGCATATTTTTATAGTAACAGCTACTGCCCAATTTATAAATTGGCTCAAATTATAAATAAGCCCAACTTATATATATTTTTAAAATTTCTTTTTATATTTTATATATTTTTAACATGTGCGCTCTTCAGTTGGGCTACATCAGCCCCAGTAGTTGAAGAGCACACATGTTAAAAGTGCTAGAGTGTCGCATTCTTATTCAACCCTTTCTCACTTACAGATTTTATGGGACTCAGATGTTATTTTTCCCACTTGATCTTGCATTACTAACTAAATAAATATAGATGATTTTTGATGTGCAAGGTAGATTTCTTAACACTGATCCTGCATTTAGATGAAAGAATCTTACTTTTATTTTACTAGGTCTACACTGACTCTTAAGGACTAAAGAAAAAAAAAGTATAATTTATCATGGAAGCTGCTTAAATGCAAAATTAATTAGGCCAGGGGAGGATGGACATGGGGATTAAACTGTCATGCTGGGATTTGATGGTTGGTGACAGATCAGGTGGGCCAGGGAGGCCACAATGTGGTGGGGGTTGATGTGTTTGGTATATCAGAGGCTGCAGGACAGAATTCAGCGAAGCAGTGATGATCAGACAAGAGAGTCAAACTTGGGGAGATGAGCCAAGCTGCAAGGGAAGAATGCTAAGGAATAGGGGACTAAGAATGCTAAGGCTGTAGGAATGGGGGACTCTGGCTAAGAGATTGGGGACGAGTGGGTTTGGGCAACCTAAGACCAGAACTGAGACCAGAGAAATTAGGCTGCATCTTGTATGTGTAGCAGATGCTAACACCACCAGCAAGAATGGAATTTGATTTTGAGCTCTGAATTTGGGTGGAGGGAGACTTTATATGCTTCTATCCAAGGCCAGACCTTGTCTCTGAGAGAGGTCTAATCTGAGCCTAAGGAAGAAAGGAGACTTGAGATAGGGAGCAAAAGGACAGGGAGCTGGAAGTACCCTGCATAACAAGTTTCCTTACTGAATGAGTCCATTAAAGCCTGTGTAGAATCAGTGTGGGAATCTGGCCCAAAGTTTCTGTCATCAAGATTAATGGCTAATTAATATATAGCCAGTTCCATTTTTACTTTCCACTAGTATTATAATAACAGTTGTATCTCTAGTCCTTTGTTTTATAATCACTATCCCTCAAAATATTCTGGTTTTGAAGGTAGCTTTATATTTATTAAGGAGATGATAAAATGGAAGCTGAATAACTTAATCAAAGCCACATGCACCTAAGTAATAAAACAAAAAGGGGGGAAGGACCAAATCTGTTGAGATGAAGGATGGACTGGATTACCAAGCGTCCTGGGAACACTTCTGAGGGGGATGGACTTGTTCATTATCCAGTATTAGTTTCATAGGTGTGGACATATGTCAAACCCTTTTAGATTATACAGTTTAAATATTGGCAGTTGATTATGTGTCAAATATTGTTCTGTAAAGCTGTTCAAAACATGAAATAAAATAACAAATGGTACCAACAGTTGATGAATGTAAGTGAATATAAGCTGCAGTTTTTGTACAACCACATGACAATGAAAATGGGAGTCTATTGGTATTAGATACCTCTCTATTTTTTCTGTCAACAAGACTGAGGGAGAAATTTGAATAAAAGGTAAGGGCTAACTTGTCCAGGATTGACCCCCTGCTGGCTGGCCTCCCTGAAAAGGAGTTGGCCTCGTGAAAAGCTCCATGGAGAGACACTAGGCCTCTAGTGCTTAGAGCAATGAATCATCTCTGGTCAACTACGAGGCATGGAGCCTAGCCTCTCCCTGTCCTGCCGGGGGAAGGCATGGTGCTTCATAACCATAACACTGACACGGTGAATGCTCCACATAACTTGCCATTTGTATCACTGTAACTCAAAGTGTATACCTCAACCTCTGATCATACCAGGGAAGAAGCCAGTGACCCTCAGTCATGAACCCTGACCTGACAGTACAGGCTTATGCCAGGATTCCATTATACTGTGTAGGTTTTGTATCCTTGCCCTTCATTATGCCAAGGGAGGGATGATGCTTTCTAATGAAGTAGCTTAAAAGCCTCACAGCCCGAAGTTCAGATACCTCTCCTCGAATCTGAAACCTGGTCTGGCTAGGTCTCTCTATGATGCTGTAGAATTAAATGTGAGATGGGGACCTATGTCTCCTGTCTCCATGAATTTTCCTCAGTGAACACTGGTATGAGTGCTTCTTGGCCAGTTGCCATTGTTTGCACAATATTGAGTGATGATACTGATGCGTTCAATTACAAATGCAGGGCTTTCTTCATCAACTTCACTCTCATGGTTCTCTGTAAACCACTTACTCTTCTCTAGTCAGCTCCTATCTAGATGTGAAGGTTTACAATTCTCTTCAAGTCTCCCACCCAATCATACTCCCTCATATGGGGCAACTTTGTAGAGAAACAGACATTATGTGTAATTTCTCCCCACAAACATATCCTTTGTCTTTTCCCACTACTCCTTCATTCTTTCCTGTTTCAGAAGAGAAAGAGGAGACTATATTGTATAACGGGTAGGAGGAAGGAGGAAGGTGGCCTGGGTTCCTGTCTTGTCTGGTATGTTGACCTCGGAAAGGTTATGTAACCTGTCTCAGTGTCCTCATCTGTAATGCAGAGGTAATAATGCTATTGATTTTATAAGTTATGGGGAGGAATAAATGAGAAAGTGAATGCTTAGCACAGTACCTGGCCCATAACACGTACTCAGTCCATACGGGCTGGTATCAACACTATGATGACTCCTTTCTAAGGTGAACTCTGCATTCCCTCCTGATGCCATTCTTGTTCCCATTTCTAGTTCCTGGTTACAATAGTCACTGCCCTTCTACATCTCCTCCCATGTTTAACTGAAATGTCACCTCCTCTGTGAAGCTATCCTCCCTGGCAAAATAAATTACATTTATTTGTTTGTGTGTCTGTCTCCTCTGTTACAATCTGAACTCAGGGGCCAGATAATCATTTCTGTAGACCCTGATACTTAGGTGCTTACTTTGTTAAGTAAGTCAGATTTAGAAAGCAGTCAAAATTCCTCCTTTTTTTCTATTAGGAATCTGCCTCCTGTGTTAAAAAGCCAAACATGATCATAATTCCCTTCATTGTTTTGTTCTGTGTTTTGAGAGGCAGTGTGTTTAAATGGTCAGCACATGGGTCTGGAACCATTGAGCCCTGCATGGGAATCATGGCCCTGCCATTTACAAGCCACGTGACTTTGGTCAAATGGCTCTTTAAGCCTCTGGTGCCTTCGTTTGTTCATGTGTAAAGTGGAGCTAATCACAGTACCCACCACCACAGAGTTGTTGTATTAAGTCAGATAGGGCACAGAAAGCATGTAGCCCAATGCTTGGCACACTAGCCATTTCTATCATTATTGTTATTAGAATTGAGGTATCTCCAAAACCATGGTACTCTAGCTGCTAGAAAATCCACCTGGATCATGCTTGTAGGTCAACACTGATGGTACTGTCAAAACTACGGAAAGAGTAGAAATAAAAAGAGAAAAGGAGAAACGTATTTGTTCTGTTCTCTTTTCAATGAATGCTTAAATGATCATCTGTATGAGTATGTGTGTATTCATACAGTTAGCTTTTTATTTCACCTCTCAAACAATTGGAGTACAAAGAGGAAAAAAACGACACTTTCCTCTTTTGGGAAATACAACTGAAGATGAAAAAGAAAGTTTTCTAAGGTAGTTTAAATTTCACTGGGAAAATCTTTATGCTTACAACGTGTTAAAAAAATGGTATTTGATTGCCGTGAAAATTGAAATAGCCCAAATAATGGATTGGATTGTTTATGCAGCATATACCTTGAAATGGTCAATTAAATATAAAATCTTCCCTCTTCTTTTTGTGTTGGTGATTTTTTTTTGTGATTTTTCTCCATTTTTAGCAAAAAAAAAGGTATTTCATCATGTCTGCAACATGCCCAAACTAGTTTACTAAAATATATGCAACATATATAAATGCAAAGGATTTTTAACCTTAAAATAGAATTAGCTCATAAAAATTAACAAGAAGTATACAAATGCTCTCATATAACAAATGGGCAACAGACATGAGCAGGAAATTCACACCATAAGAAATACAAATAGCCAGTAAATAATACAGTAAGAAATATTATTTTAACATTAAAAGCTTATTTGACTTGAGTATGCATTTTACCACAAAGTTATTCATTATTCAATTGCATTGAAACCAAACCTGCAGATTAAGAGAGAGATTCCGTCTTTTCAGACAAGTTTATTATGTCAATTTTACATGCTGTTCAAAACCGATGAAAAAAAAGAGATAGGAAGAGATATGAAATAAAGTAAAAAGTAGAAATATGTTAAATATTCAAACATGAGGCCCCTCTGCTCTGCTCTGAAGTTTCCTAGATAAAGTAATTTTCAGCCTCTTCCCAGGCTTTGAGTTTGGTAAAACTTTTGACCTTAACTTTTTGCATCCTAAAACCCTTTTGTCATCTTGTTCTTGGTCATCCCTGTAGGTTGAAGCTTCTTTTTCAGTCTTGATGATCACAAGTGCCCTTGTCCATGAGCAGAGACCTTGGCATCCACCATGACCTGGTTCTTGACACTGTCTGTGGTTCTTTCTCTCACGTCCACCTAACATGAATTACATTTGAGAGTACGTAATTAGTATGTAATTATGATATTTAATTAGTATGTAAATATCAAATTACATTTGATATTATACTTATTTTAAGTAATAATAGTTTATCTTTGAAAAATATCATCTGCTACTTTAATAAGATATGGGAATTCATTCACATATATAAATAATATTTTAAATAGGAATCTTAAAGGAAGAGCCTAACACCTTCTTCAGTATGGAATTTTAAGTTCTCTTAATCCCTAATTTATTAACACTCTGGCTACAGAGGTGACATTTCCTATGAGGTTTGGGAAATTTATGGCAATACTAATAAAAACCAATCCTTGACGTGCCACCCACGTGCTGTTTGAAGCTGTTCTTTTGGAAGACCTGGAGACTGTGACATCTTAGATTCCTGACTTTGTTGTTATTCATCCCACCCACCCTTCATATTCCTCCATGAGTAACTGGTTTCCTCTCAGTCCTAGTAACCCAGAGGCAAAGAAGTCCAAAGGCAACAGTCAAATGGAAACATAAATCCCAGACCCTCACACCTGAACACACCACAGGCAAACTGACTGCCAGACTAACTCTGGGAAGCGGCTGCTATCAAATTTCATGGATGAGACTAACCTTATACCAAAAAAAGTCTCTGCCTAAAAAACAGAGAAATTTATGTATTTTGAAATGGTTGTAGCTGTCATGCAAGTTTTTTACATGGTGAGAATATTGGATCTTATCTGTAGCTCTGAGTGTGTGAGTGGTGTAAGTTCTTCCATTTGTTTTTTTCATTTAGAAGTTACTGGTTCTCATTGGAATTCTAAGTAATGCCTTTCAGAGACAGAACAACCCTACAATATTGTTGTTATTATTAATCTTTCCTCAGATTTTTAAATCTTTCTATTCTTTCATGTTAAAGCTACCAGAACTCAGTGTTCCCAAATGGCTTTGCCTCCTAGCATTGGCTTAGTAAGAATGAGTCAGAGGAAGGACCTGCTGGCAAGGTGTCTCCCCCACTGCCAGGAGAGCATTCCTGGGAGGCTGGGAACCATTGCCTGTCAGTGATGAAAACCTGTCTTCTCATCAACTTGGCAATAGTGTAACATGCCAGGCCAAAGAGGACTTTCTGACATCTGATTAAAGGAGGATTGTGCATCAGTTTCCCATCATTTGTGCCAGGGACCCTTAGTTTTTTGCAAGATGCCCATAGGAAAAAAGATTTTTGTGGTCAAGTCAGTTATGGAAACCTCTGCCTTTGAGCTGTTTATAGATTCACAATGCACGTTAGCACAAACATGTTCTGAGACTTCCTGTGTTTAAAACAAAATACTCTGTTTAACTTTGTTTAGCTTAGTGATTTCCAAATTTGTTTGACCACAGAATCTTTTGGGGGGGAAACATTATTAATATTTCATAGAACTGGTGAGCTATAGAAAGCACACAGGATGTACTGATGGACAGTTAGAAGGATGGATCTGATTAACAATGGGAAGGATAGATTTGGAGTCACAGATCTATGTTCACATTGAACGGCTGTTTACCAAAATATATATAATAATTTTAACTTTAGATCTCCAGACCTCTCTCATTCTCAGTTTGGAAAAAAAGTGGAAATAGTAATACTATTTACTACACAGAGTGCTGGTGGAATGAAAGGAGGCAGTGTGTGAGAGGCTATGGGACTAGTGTTTGGTACAATTTTGATCGAATCTTGACTCTTCTTGAGGAATGAACACTGGGGCCAAATGGCACACTGGAATACATGGCACAGAGTGATTGACTGAAGCCCTGCTGCTGTCTGACATGCACATACATGCTCTGCATATGATGGCTTCATGCAGGGTTGGGAGTAGCAGCTTATTGATGAGCCGGTGCAGCTGAAAGAGATACAGGCATTTCTGTGCCACCAACTTGGCCTTCTTCACAGTTGGTCAAGACTGGCCATCTGAAAGTGACAAAGGATCAGGTTAGCTGCTCTTGTGACACTGGACCAACTGTATTTTCCACTAAAGGCCAGCAAGATCATTGATTGTGGAGATTTGGTGGACTCTTTCCTCAGAAGGAAAACACAGACCTTTCAATCCCAGCTTTGGCTTGTGATATTTTTCTTATATAACCAAGCAGCTAACATTGAGTAGAGATCTTTTGTTGATGATTTTGAGACTTTTTCATAGTTTGGAGGAATATTTTCATCTGAATATCTTGTCATAACTCAAAAAAATTATCTTAGTTTTCTAACCTCTACCTTGAATAAAAACACATTAGTTTATGAGCTATCTCTATACTAACCTATCTGAAGACATGTAGTACTCAAGCTGTATATAGTTAACTCCTCAGGAGTCCATTGCCAGCTCTTTCTGCTGAATTTCCATTTACCTCCATTAATAGAGGCTTTAATTAGAAGTTCTCAAAGAGCCTTACAAATGAATTGTGGTAGACATGGAGCTGCTCCATCCAGAGCTTCTTTCCAGCATGTGCTGCTTACTAACATCTAGAAGGACCATCAGCAGAGACTTCAGTTCTCAGCTCCTGAAGGGTCCATCTCAGTTTTCCACCTCAGGTCACACCCTCCTCAGAATTGTCCACATCCAATGACTTATCCAGGCAGGGGTAAAAAGACTGCCTATTTTGGCCCAATGTGAGACAGCTTTGATGGCCAATATGTGTTTCAGCATCCCCCACTGGGTGGGCCACGGCTTTGTCAGGCCTGAATTGCAGTTCGACCTGCAGTGGTCTGCAAAAAAATTGACCTGCCAAAAAACTGCAATTTGACCTCTGCTCAGTCCTACTCCCTTAACTTCTTTTTACAAGTACAGATTCCAAAATCTCAGCATCTGCTTCTGAAGAAGCCAATCTGTGCCAGAGGTTGGCACTTTTTATGCCTCCTAAACATCTATGCAGTGTTTCATGAACACGTTCTCTCTCTAACTTGATTGTAAGTTCTTTGTGAGCAAGAAATATATAGAGACTTGTACATATATGCCACAGTTTCTACTGTTGTGCTATGGACAAAGAATATAGCTGTTAAGTATATTATGAATGGAATGATATGTTTTTTATGCAGATGAACAGCATGCTTCTCTTTTTGAGAGACTTCTATACTAAGCAAGTGGTCATAAATTAAGAGAGCCATGTTAGAACTCTGGAAATTCTGTCAGTCTTGTTCAGCTTTTTTAGTGGGTCTCTCAGTGTCCACTTACTCTGTGGAAGTTTTCAGGATGTGGTTCTCGCTTCCTTCCCTTTTTCCTTTTTTCTGGGTCCAGAGCTAAAACTGATGTCCAATATTCTGCCACCTATATCCTTCCACATTCTTCTATGATAGCAAAAATGATATTTTTCTTTATGAATTGTTATGCGCAGCAGCATTCTTGACTAATACATTCAAAACTGTGAATGCCATTTTCACCTTAAATAGGCCCCTTTAAACAAATAACTGCTAAGCATTCTTTCCTGTGAATATATAAATAGGTTAAAAATAAAGATGCAGCCAGTGCTGTGTGAATATTATTCCAGCATTACACTTAAGATCCTTTCAGCCCCATTTGCTAACATTTTGTACTCCCAGCCAAAGTGCCAAAAATTGCTCTCTCCTCATGCAATTTTCTAAAATTTTGCTGGCACAAAATGAAGTAAAATCTCTGTCTGCAGGAGAGAGCAAACTTCATTTAGTGTGTTTTACAAAGTGCTAAATAGGTTTTCTATTTCGGGAGTGGAGTGGCAGAATGTGTGCTTCCTGCTATCCTGATCAAACATTTGCAATTCCGTTCCCTCACGGATCACACATGCCAGGTTGTCTTTGGATATATTAACATAATACTTGTGATTTTATTCAAAAGAAAAGGAAAACAATTACAGTGTGTTCAAGGGATGTGATGTCAGTACTGGAAGGTTATTTTTCCTTGTTTTTAATTTTTTTCTATTATTTAAAATAAAATAGTTGTTACAGTCCTTACAAGAGGCTTTTGTATTCAACTGATTTCAAAGTTAGAGCTCTTATTTCCTATTTTCTAGTGCAGCCTCCAAAAGAAAAAAGTGTCATGGTCTCACTGCTGAGAAATTTAGGGTCCTGGATCACTAGCATTATTTCAAGTAGTCCATCAAATCTGTGTCTGGCAGAAATCATACATGACTAAATAGTCACTGAATATATTTTCTAGGAAAAAAAGTACTTGCCTCATAACATAATAACAACAAAAAGAATAGTAAGTAATATTGATGGATTGTTTAGAGTGTTCCAGGCCTTAGTCTAAGAACCTGACGTGTATTATCTCATGGAAACTGACTTCCACCTTCTGAGATAGTACTGTTACTATCCCCATTTTTCAGATGAGAAACTAAGAGAAGTTAAGGAACCTGGGCAAGTTAGTGAGCAGATGATCTGGGATTTAGAGCTTGGCTTGGCTCCAGACCCTGCATTCTTTACTAATATGCAAAACTTATCTCACAAATAAGGGGAGGGTGGAGTGATAGTACCTCACACCCCTAGCAGAGTTTGCCATTTAGTCCATAAGGAAACTTGACTGAGAGAGCATGGAAACAAGTAATTAGCGGTGGAAGCTGGAGAGCACACAAGAGGTTGAAATATGTGACTTCTTTGTAAACGTCTCCATATGTACAGCCTAAAACACATATGCTGAGAGTATCTGTACACTTTTCCAGCTTTTCCCAATGCTTAATATGTGGCTTTTGTCAACACCCAGCTCCTGCTTGAAAGGAAAGGAAGTTCCTTCAATGCCAGTGAAGGTTGGAGAATTGACCCAGGCAATTAATTTGTGGAGAGTAATAATGCAGTGAGCACTAGCCTTTTCAGATATCTGCTAATTCACCTTTTCAGAAGCAGTTAACAAAAAGAAGAGGTAAATTGTGAGGTTCTTAGATAGCTCCAATTGCATCATTAATCCAGAGAGCCATCTCCTAAATGTATCTCCCTTTGTTTGGAAGTATCCTAAAGTAGTGTTGCCTATACCATTTGGGGTAAGGCTGGCAGTAGGGGTGGGGGTAGGAGTGGGCACACAATGGCCGTGTGGAATCTAGAGGCATTCCCCACAGTACCTAGAATTGTGCCTTGAATATTGTAAACAGCCAGCAAGTACTTTGCATATATAGTCCCTCTTTTCAAAAAAGTTTACATTTGTAATTGGTGTAAAAAAAAAAATCTATGCTTATAGGAAGAGAAGAAACACAAAGACAATATATTGTAAGAGAACTAAAATAACGTGTGCTCCAGGCAGAAACAATTACTAATTCAGAGGAAAGAGAAAGATTATTATGGTCTGAGGACTCAAGAGGAACTTTGAACTGAGCTTTTAGGGATGAGCAGGATTTGGATAAGTCTAGAGTAGATGAAAGGTAAGCAAGCTTTTTTTCTGTAAAGGGCCAGATAGTAAATATTTTGTGCTTTGTGGGCCACTTATGCTCTCTGTTGCAGCTATTCAACTCTGCCATGTAGTACAAAAGCAGCCAGAGACAAATAGGCAAATGAATGGGCCGGGCTGTGTTCTATCAAAACTACAGAAAGAGACAGCAGGCCAGATTTTGCATGCAGGCTGTAGTTTACTGACCCCTGGTCTAGACCATGGAGAAGGACATACATTGTAAGGAAGGACATACATATACATCAAATGTATAGGGAGGGATATATTCCTGGGACAGTGAAGAATGGACGAAAGATTATGAATCCGTAAAACATTCTAATGTGTGAAAGAAACCATACATGATTAAATATTCTCAGAATATATTTTCTTTTTGTGGAAGATAGGTGTATCATCATTTCTAGCCATGAAAGATGGCATTCTACTAGCCTGAAAAGATGCTACCTCTACTCCCTGAGTCCAGACCTTCATCGTGTTACACTTGAACTACTGAAGCAGCTCCCTAGTCCCCCTACTAGCCTCTCATTCCTACCTGCCTCTAATCCATCCAGCCATCCAGAGTAGGCCATATGAAATGCACATCTGAGGTTACTCCTCTTAAGCTCACTCAGTGTCTCCACGTGGCCTAAATATTGAAAACTAAACTTCTGTGTATGGCATATAAACTTAACCTCTCAAGTCACGTCAAATTATTTGCAATTCCTTGTGCACACTCTGGTCTCTCTTTCATGATTTGTACAAACTGTTCTCTTCTCTTCAAATATACTACCTTCCCACCCTGGCTCCAGCACCCAACTTGTCCACCTAAAGGGCACTTAATCATTCTTAAAAACACAGTACAATTTTCCCCTCCTTGGGAATACTTCCCAGACCTGCTCTGTCTGGGGGTGCTCTTTACTGTTCTCAGTGTTCTCTGTGCTTGCCCTAGAGTAGCACAGATATTCCACTGTACAGTATTTACTCATTGACCTGTCCGTCTTCCCTGCCAGATCTTCAATGCACTTAGGGCAAAACCGCTCACATTTTCTTTTTTTTTTTTTTTTTTCACATTTTCAATCTCTGCATCCTCTCCATCTAACATGGTTCTGACAAAGTTTAAGAAATAATAAGAGAATAGAGATCAATCAATTTATTGATCATTGAATGAATGTCAAAATCCTGTTTCCTATTTTTGAACACAGGAGCAATTCTCTTATATTCTAACACTTATATGATAAAAGGATAAAGATAGCACTGAGAAAAACAGAAAGAATATGTAGCAGGAAGCCTTAATAGTAGTTATCTTTTGGTGGTAGGATCATATATGATTACATTTTTGTTTCAATCTAACTATATTTTCTATGGTAGAAACGTATTTCTTTTATAATTGAAAAAGAGCAATAAAAGATAAAAATGTGTATAAAAATTGTTGGTATCCAGTTAAAAATGGAATTGAACAGGTTGCCTAGTGGTAGCCTCTTCCCACTCCCCCCTTGAACACCTATGAAGACACAAAAAATATAAAAATAGCAAGACTGAAAACCAAGCCTTGCAGAAAGTCTACTGAGAATCTGGGTGCAGTCTCTGGAAACTACTAGGCTGATAGAGTTTGGTCAAGACAATCTAACCCTCTCCTTGATTGGTAACATTGCCAAGCTTTCCCTCATGAGACAGGGACCATAACCCAGAGAAACAGAACTGGCTCCAGCCAGAAATCTCCATCACAGAGTTGCTGCTTCTGGAGGCTTCCTGAGCACTGTCCAAGCTGCCTTCCAACCTTCGGTGTGATGTAGAGGAGCAAGCCCCAGGAAACCATAGGCCAGTAGGGGTTGTGGCCAGTGGTTTATTACATCCTAGGAGGTGGAGTCACCACAAAGATGTTGGGGGTAGGGACAGAGACTGTTAAAACTTGGGATTGAGCATGAGGCAGTGAACATCGTCACCCAGGCTTCCAGCTGGAGATTTAGATATATGCAGTTAACAAGGAAAAAGAGGTGAGCAAAAGGCAGTCCTTTATTGTCAAATACAAGCTCTTTGTTGTTCTTACCTTACTTAAGAATAACTAAAGGAAAAACCAAACAAACAAATGAGAGACCATGGAAAAACAGTACAAAATAAGGGAAAGAAAATGTCATGCTGAGGACTTGGAAGAACAGAAACAGCTTATCACTGAAAAAGACTAACTGTATGATCCTGGAAAAAAGTTCAGAAAATTGTTTGGAATTTCCAGTTAAAATCAAGAAAACATAGCCTCTATGAAACTGGAAGTAAAAGTAATAAAGGAAAAAAAACAGATTAAGAAAAAAAGACAGCAGGATAAGATGAAGAAATAGATCTGATGAGAAGGAATTATAAGAACTAAAAATATAATAGTGGGACTAAAATCCATATTACAGAAAAAAACATAATTTGGCACATAGGAAATAAATTCAGTGATATGAAGGACTAACTTGAGAACCTTTCCTGGAAAGATAAAATAAGAGGCAAAGGTGAAAATTTTATGAGAAAAAAAGAGGACAGAAAACAGAAACCCAAACCAAGGAAGAAGCTAGAATAGCTGGAGGAAAAATAGCAATTTTAAAAAATGTAATTGAAGAAAGTTTTCCTGAGATGAGACTACTTGGAATATGTAGATTGATATCCTAAACTGAAATCTACATAATTACAAACTTTTAAAATTCTATAATTTTAAAATTAATAAAATTTAAAATTCTATAAACTTCAGGTAGAAAAATTTTATCCTATAAAGGGATAAAAGACAGTGTCTTCAACCTCCTTCTCTGAACTCTAGAAGTTAGTAGATCAATATTTAGCTTAGTGCTGTCCTATAGAACTTTCTGTGATGACGGAAATGTTCTACATATGTGCTATACAGTATGGTAGCCACTAGCCACATGTAGGTATTTGAGCCTTTGAAATGTGACTGGTGATCTGAATTTTTAATTTTATTTAATTTTAATTAATTTAAATTGAAGTAGCTGTGTATGATTCGCACTTATATATTGGACAGTGCAAATTTAGAGTTTTGAAGTTAAGAGATTTTGACTTATATTCTTACTCCTATCAAGGCTGTCTTTCCCATATGAAGGAAACAGAAGGACTTTTTTTCATATTGAGGAACTTAGAAAGTATACCATCCATGAACATTGTAAAAACAACCTTCAAAGATCTATTTAAACCATAATAAAAATAAAAACTAAGAGCTCAAGAATGGGGAAGTTTTGAGAGGGACCTTCAAGATGGTGGAGGAGTAAGACACGGAGATCACCTTCCTCCCCACAAATACATCAAAAATACATCTACATGTGGAACAGCTGCTACAGAACACCTACTGAATGCTGGCAGAAGACCTGAGACTTCCAAAAGGCAAGAAAATCCCCACGTACCTGGGTAGGGCAAAAGAAAAAAGAAAACACAGAGACAAAAGAATAGGGATGGGACCTGCACTTCTGGGAGGGAGCTGTGAAGGAGGAAAAGTTTCCACACACTAGGAAGCCCCTTCACTGGTGGAGATGGGGGTGGGCGGAGGGGAAGCCTTAGAGCCATGGAGGAGAGTGCAGCAACAGGGGTGCAGAGGGCAAAGTGGAGAGATTCCCCTACAGAGGATTGGTGCTGACCAGCACTAACCAGCCTAAGACATTTGTCTGCTCACCCACCGGAGCGGGTGGGGCTGGGAGCTGAAGCTCAGGCTTCAGAGGTCAGATCACAGGGAGAGGACTGGGGTTGGCTGCGTGAAGACAGCCTGAGGGGGCTAGTGCACCACAGCTAGCTGGGAGGGAGTCTGGGAAAATGTCTCGGCTTGCATAAGAGGCAAGAGACCATTGTTTCGGGGTGTGCGAGGAGAGGGGATTCCTTCTGCATGTGCCCACAGAAGGCAGAGCACCACCTAAGCGACCTCCAGAGGCAGGCATGAGCCATAGCTATCAGACCCCAGAGATGGGCATGAAACGCTAACGCTGCTGCTGCCGCTGCTGCCACCAAGAATCCTGTGTGCAAACACAGGTCCCTATCCACGCACACACACACACACACACCCCAACCAGAGCCTTTGCAGCTTGCCACTGCCAGGATACCGTGACCCAGGGACAACTTCCCTGGGAGAACACATGGTGCACCTGAGGATGTTGCAACATCACGCTAGCTTCTTCCACCACAGGCTGGCCCTGCATTCCAATTATGATGACTGTACCCCTCCCTCCCCCTGGCCTGAGTGAGCAAGAGCACCCTAATCAGCTGCTGCTTTAACCCCCGTCTGTCTGGGCGGGGAGCAGATGCCTGAGGGTGAACTACATGCAGAGGTGGGGCCAAAACCAAAGCTGAACCCAGGAGCTGTGCAAACAAAGAAGAGAAAGGGAAATCTCTCCACACAGCCTCAGGAGCAGCAGATTAAATCCCCACAATCAACTTGATGTACCTTGCATCTGTGGAATACCTGAATAGAAAACGAATCATCCCAAAATTGAGGCAGTGGACTTTGGGAGCAACTGTAGACTTGGGGTTTGCTGTCTGCGACTGATTTGTTTCTGATTTTTATGTTAATCTTAGTTTAGTTTTTAGCGCTTGTTATCATTGGTAGATTTGTTTATTGGTTTGATTGCTCTCTTTTTAATTTTTTTATATTTTAATAATTTTATATTTTTATTTATTTTTCCTTTCTTTTTTCTCTGCCTTTTCTTCTGAGCCCTGTGGCTGACAGGGTCTTGGTGCTCTGGCCTGTTGTCAGGCGTAGGCCTCCAAGATGGGAGACCCAAATTCAGGACATTGGACCCCCAGAGACCTCTCGGCCACATGTAACATCAATCAGCGAGAGCTCTCCCAGAGATCTCCATCTCAATGCTAAGACCCAGCTCCACCCAACGGCCAGCAAGCTCCAGTGCTGGACGCCCCATGCCACACAACTAGCAAGACAGGAACACTAACCACACCCATTAGCAGAGAGGCTGCCTAAAATCATACTAAGTTCACAGATACCCCAAAACACACCACCAGACATGGCCTGGCCCACCAGAAAGACAAGATCCAGCCTCACCCACCAGAACACAGGCACCAGTCCCCTCCATCAAGAAGCCTACACAAGTCACTAAACCAACCTCACCCACTGGGGGCAGACACCAAAAACAACAGGAACTATGAACTGGCAGCCTAGGAGAAGGACACCCCAAACACAGTAAGTTAAACAAAATGAAAAGACAAAGAAATGTGCAGCAGATGAAGGAGCAAGGTAAAAGCCCACCAGACCAAAAAAATGAAGAGGAAATAGGCAGTCTAGCTGAAAAAGAATTCAGAGTAATGATAGTAAAGATGATCCAGAATCATGGAAATAGAATGGAGAAAATACAAGAAACGTTTTACAAGGAAATGGAAGAACTAAAGAGCAAACAAACAACGATGAGCAACAAATAAATGAAATTAAAAATTCTCTAGAAGGAATCAATAGCAGAATAACTGAGGTAGAAGAACGGATAAGTGACCAGGAAGATAAAATAGTGGAAATAACGACCACACAGCAGAATAAAGAAAAAAGAATGAAAAGAATAGAGGACAGTCTCAGAGACATCTGGGACAACATTAAACGCACCAACAGTCGAATTATAGGGGTTCCAGAAGAAGAAGAGAAAAAGAAAGGGTCTGAGAAAATATTTGAAGAGATTATAGTTGAAAACTTCCCTAACATGGGAAAGGAAATAGTCAATCAAATCCAGGAAGCGCAGAGAGTCCCATACAGGATAAATCCAAGGAGAAACATGCCAAAACACACATTAATAAAACTATCAAAAATTAAATACAGAGATAAAGTATGAAAAGCAGCAAGGGAAAGCAACAAATAACATACAAGGGAATCCCCATAAGGTTAACGGCTGATCTTTCAGCAGAAACTCTGCAAGCCAGAAGGGAGTGGCAGGACATATTTAAAGTGATGAAAGGGAAAACCTACAACCATGATTACTCTGCCCAGCAAGGATCTCATTCAGATTCGATGGAGAAATTAAAACCTTTACAGACCAGCTAAAGTTAAGAGAATTCAGCACCACCAAGCGAGCATTACAACAAATGCTAAAGGAACTTCTCTAGGTGAGAAACACAAGAGAAGGAAAAGACCTACAATAACAAACCCAGAACAATTAAGAAAATGGTAATAGGAACATACATATCGATAATTATCTTAAATGTAAGTGAATTAAATGCTCCAACCAAAAGACATAGACTGTATGAATGGATACAAAAACAAGACCCATATATATGCTGTCTATAAGACACCCACTTCAGACCTAAAGACACATACAGACTGAAAGTGAGGGGATGGAAAAAGATATTCCATGCAAATGGAAACCAAAATAAAGCTGGAGTAGCAATTCTCATATCAGACAAAATAGACTTTAAAATAAAGACTATCACAAGAGACAAAGAAGGACACTAAATAATGATCAAGGGATCAATCCAAGAAGAAGATATAACAATTGTAAATATTTATGCACCCAACATAGGAGCACCTCAATACATAAGGCAAATGCTACCAGCCATAAAACGGGAAATTGATGGTAACACAGTAATAGTAGGGGATTTAACAGGCTACTTTCACCAATGGACAGAGAATCCAAAATGAAAATAAACAAGGAAACACAAGCTTTAAATGACATGTTAGACAACATGGACTTAGTTGATATTTATAGGACATTCTATCCAAAAACAACAGAATACACTTTCTTCTCAAGTGCTCATGGAACATTCTCCAGGATAGATCACATCTTGGGTCACAAATCAAGCCTTGGTAAATTTAAGAAAATTGAAATCATATCAAGTATCTTTTCTGACCACAACACTATGAGACTAGATATAAATTACAGGAAAAAAACTAAAAAATACAAACACTGGAGGCTAAACAACATGGTACTAAATAACGAAGAAGTCACTGAAGAAATCAAAGAGGAAATAAAAAAATACCTAGAAACAAATGACAATGAAAACATGGCCCAAAACCTATGGGATGCAGCAATAGCAGTTCTAAGAGGGAAGTTTATAGCAATACAATCCTACCTCAGGAAACAAAAAACATCTCAAATAAACAACCTAAAGCAATTCAAGAAAGAAGAACAAAAAACCCCAAAGTTAGCAGAAGGAAAGAAATCATAAAGATCAGATCAGAAAGAAATGAAAAAGAAATGAAGGAAATGATAGCAAATATCAATAAAACTAAAAGCTGGTTATTTGAGAAGATAAAGAAAATTGATAAACCATTAGCCAGACTCCTCAAGAAAAAAAGGGAGAAGACTCAAATCAACAGAATTAGAAATAAAAAAGGAGAAGTAACAACTGACACTGCAGAAATGCAAAGGATCATGAGAGATTACTACAAGCAACTCTATGCCAATAAAATGGACAACCTGGAAGAAACGGATAAATTCTTTGAAAAGCACGACTTTGTCAGACTGAACCAGGAAGAAATAGAAAATATAAACAGACCAATCACAAGCACTGAAATTGAAACTGTGATTTAAAATCTTCCAACAAACAAAAGCCCAGGACCACAGGTGAATTATATCAAACATTTACAGAAGAGCTAACACCTATCCTTCTCAAACTCTTCCAAACTATAACAGAGGGAGGAACACTCCCAAACTCATTCTATGAGGCCACCATTACCCTGATACCAAAACGAGACAAAGATGTCACAAAAAAAGAAAACTACAGGCCAATATCACTGATGAGCATAAATGCAAAAATCCGTAACAAAATACTAGCAAATGGAATCCAACAGGAAATTAAAAGGATCATACACCATAATCAAGTGGGGTTTATCCCAGGAACACAAGGATTCTTCAGTATATGTAAATCAATCAATGTGGTACACCATATTAACAAACTGAAAGATAAAAACAGAATGATAATCTCAATAGATGCAGAAAAACCTTTTGACAAAATTCAACACCCATTTATGATAAAAACTCTCCAGAATGTAGGCATAGAGGGAACCTACCTCAACATAATAAAGGCCATATATGATGAACCCACAGCCAACATTATTCTCAGTGGTGAAAAACTGAAACCATTTTTTCTAAGATCAGGAACAAGACAAGGTTGCGCATTCTCACCACTGTTATTCAACATAGTTTTGGAAGTTTTAGCCACAGCAATCAGAGAAGAAAAAGAAGTAAAAAGAATTCAAATTGGAAAAGAAGTGGTAAAACTGTCACTGTTTGCAGATGACATGATACTATACATAGAGAATCCTAAAGATGCTACCAGAAAACTACTAGAGCTAATCAATGAATTTGGTAAAGTATCAGGATACAAAATTAAGGCACAGACATCTCTTTCATTCCTATACACTAACAATGAAAAATCTGAAAGAGAAATTAAGGGAACCTCCCATTTACCATTGCAACAAAAAGAATAAAATACCTAGGAATAAACCTACCTAAGGACACAAAAGACCTGTATGCAGAAAACTGTTAGACACTAATGAAAGAAATTAAAGATGATACAGACAGATGGAGAGGTATACCATGTTCTTGGATTGGAAGAATCAACATTGTGAAAATGACTATACTACCCAAAGCAATCTACATATTCAGTGCAATCCTTATCAAGCTACCAATGGTATTTTTCAGAGAACTAGAACAAAAAATTTCACAATTTATATGGAAACACAAAAGACCCCAAATAGCCAACAATCTTGAGAAAGAAAAACAGAGCTGGAGGAATCAGGCTCCCCGACTTCAGACTATACTACAAAGCTACAGTAATCAAGAGAGTGTGGTACTTGCACAAAAACAGAAATATAGATCAATGGAACAGAATAGAAATCCCAGAGAAAAACCCACGCACATATATACAATATACAATGGAGAATATACAATTCTCCAGAATATACAATGGAGAAAAGACAGCCTCTTCAATAAGTGGTGCTGGGAAAACTGGACAGCTACATGTAAAAGAAGGAAATTAGAACACTCCCTAACACCATACACAAAAATACACTCAAAGTGGTTTAAAGACCTAAATGTAAGGTCAGAGAGTATAAAACTCTTAGAGGAAAACATAGGTAGAACACTCTATGACATAAATCACAGCAAGATCCTTTTTGACCCACCTCCTAGAGAAATGGAAATAAAAACAAAACTAAACAAGTGGGACCTAATGAAACGTAAAAGCTTTTGCACAGCAAAGGAAACCATACACAAGATGAAAAGAGTACCCTCAGAATGGGAGAAAATATTTGCAAACGAAGCAACTGACAAAGGATTAATCTCCAAAATGTAAAAGCAGCTCATGCAGCTCAATATCAAAAAAACAAACAACCCAATCCAAAAGTGGGCAGAAGACCTAAACAGACATTTCTCCAAAGAAGATATACAGTTTGCCAATAAACACATGAAAGGATCCTCAACATCACTACTCATTGGAGAATTGCAAATCAAAAGTACAATGTGGTATCATCTCAAACCAGTCAGAATGGGCATCATCAAAAAAATCTACAAACAATAAATACTGGAGAGGGTGTGGAGAAAAGAGAACCGTCTTGCACTACTGGTGGGAATGTAAATTGATACAGCCACTATGGATAACAGTATGGAGCTTCCTTAAAAAACTAACAATAGAACTACTGTATGACCCAGCAATCCCACTACTGGGCATATACCCTGAGAAAACCATAATTCAAAAAGAGTCATGTAACACGGTGTTCATTGCAGCACTATTTATAATAGCCAGGACATGGAAGCAACCTAAGTGTCCATCAACAGATCAATGGATAAAGATGTGCCTCATATATCCAATGGAATATTACTCAGCCATAGAAAGAAATGAAATTGAGTTATTTGTAGTGAGGTGGATGGACCTAGAGTCTGTCATACAGCGTGAAGTAAGTCAGAAAGAGAAAAACAAATACCATATGCTAACATATATATATGGAATGTAAAAAAAAAAAGGTTCTGATGAACCTAGGGGCAGGACAGCAATAAAGACGCAGACGTAGAGAATGGACTTGAGAACATGGGGAGGGAGGAAGGGTAAGCTGGGACGAAGTGAGAGAGTGGCATGGACATATATACACTACCAAATGTAAAATAGATAGCTATTGGGAAGCAGCCACATAGCACAGGGAGATCTGCTTCGTGCTTTGTGACCACCTAGAGGGGTGGGATAGGGAGGGTGGGAGGAAGATGCAGGAGGGAGGGGATATGGGGATATATGTATATGTATAGCTGATTCACTTTGTTATACAACAGAAACTAACAGAACATTGTAAAGCAGTTATACTCCAATAAAGATGTTTCAAAAAAAAAAAAAGAATGGGGAAGTTTTATTATAAAAGGCTTTATAGTGATCACTGAAAATAGAAAATATGTAATGTAAAACTGGAACATTTAAGAGAATGATCTGTGCCTACAACTCCAAATTACGTTAGCAAAAACAGAAAGTGAATAAGAGGTAGGTGTAGGAGGCATTCTAAATTCTTTGCTTGTGTGTGTGTTTTTAAAGATGCACTTTACTTTTTTTTTTTTTTCCCCCGCGGTACGCGTGCCTCTCACTGTTGTGGCTTCTCCCGTTGCAGAGCACAGGCTCCGGACGCGCAGGCTCACGGGCCCAGCCGCTCCGCGGCATGTGGGATCCTCCCGGACCGGGGTACGAACCCGTGTCCCCTGCATCGGCAGGCAGACTCTCAACCACTGTGCCACCAGGGATGCCTGATGCACTTTACTTTTTAATCAGACAAGAAGAGAAATATAGAATGGCTTTATATAGGTACATGTTGAATTTAAAACATGATACATCTATAAAAAACTGGAGAAGATAAAAGTAAAGAAACATTCTTCTACACTCAGAAAAATCCATAGCATTCGATTCTTTCATTATTAAAGAACAAACAATTAATAACTTAGGCGTTCAACTCAAGAAGTTAGAAAAAGTGCAACAAAGCAACTCTAAGAAAAGCAGAATACGGGAATACTAAAAGGTTAAAGCAAAATTGATATACTAGAAAATAGAAAGATGGTAGGATAAAAATGAGCCTGAGAACTGGTTGTTTGAGGGAAAAAAACAAATAATCTCTAGCTAACTTAATGAAGAAAAAATAGAATAAAATAGCCAAAGTTATGAATAAGAAAGGAAATATGATGGTGGATATAAAGTAGATTTATTTTTAAAGAAATAGAACACTACATTAAAATCTTGAAAAATTTTTTCGGGAAATCATAGTATAAAAATTAATTTAAGAAGAAGTAGAAAGCTTGATAACTATAGAAACAAATTTTAAGTTTTTAAAATGTTACCTCAGAAAGGCTGGTCTTGGAGGTTTTGAGTAAGCTCTTTCAAAACTTTAAGGAACACAGTTCTTTTTGATTGTTCCAGAGCATAGGGGAAAGATGGGAAACGTAAAATTCATTTTGTAAAGACCATAGAGTTTTGATACTAAACCTGACAAAATTTGAGTAATGGAAAAAAACCTGGACATCATTCCCACTTCTAAATACAGATGAGAAAACTCAGCAGTACATGAAGAGGGCATGACAAAGTAGGGTTACTTTCAGGATTAAAAAGCAATTGAAAACACTTCCTTAGGACTGGTTATATTCTAAGATCTGCTCATGTATTAACTCAATTCTCACAAAAATAAATGATGTGTGTTCCATTACTGTATCCCTTTTACAGATGAGGAAATTAAAGTACAGGAAGAGTAAGTGACTTAACCGAAGTCACACAATGAGTAAGGGCAGAGCCAGGGTCAAAACCAGGTGGTCTGGCTGCAGAGTCACACCCTTACTACTGTATATGGCCTTTTATTGTCAGTAGATTATTGGAAAAAACCAAAGCATACATCTCAATAGTTGTAAAAAAGGTGTGTATTAACATTTAGAATCCATTCCTGACTTAAAAAGAAAGTGCTTTAACCCAGGAGACAGTTATGTTTTTCTTTATGTGATAAAATCTATCTGAAATCAGTGTCTAAGAATATAATTAATAGGGAGACTAGAGCCATTCACTCTAAAGTCATGTACAGGCAAAGGTTCCCATCATTATTTAATATTGTTATGGTAGTTCTACTGAATGCAACCAGACAAGGGGTGGGAGAGGGAATAAAGAGTTTAACTTTTGGAAAGGGGGAAAACAAATTATTGTTATTTGCAGATGATATGATATTCTACCCAGAAAACTAAAGGGAATTAGTTAAAGATGTAGTAAAGCCAATGAAAGAGTCCAGTACAAGTAATATATAGAAAATAAATACAGAAAAATATCAACTTTGTTGTATATCAGGAGGTACAAACTCAAATGCCTTTAAAGGCTAGGTGGTAACCTAAATGCATGACCTCTCCTGGTGTAGGGAATATGCTGTTCACAATAGCAAGAAAAGTATAGACTAGCTAAGACTTAATAAGAAATACAGAATCTTTATTCTGAAAACCATGAAAACTGAATACAGAAATATATACTATGTTTCCAGATCAGTTGGAGAGTAAACAGGTGACGCTAGCCCAGGAAAGTTTATAATAATGAGAGTAATGAGGGAGAACTTTCACTATCCTTATCAGATATTAAAATGCATATGATAGCTGTAGCAATTAATAGTGTATTTTCTTTCTGTTTGGCTTTGTTTGCTTGTTTGGTAGAGGAATAGATTAGAAAAGAAAACCCAGAAACATACTTAAGTATAGGTAAAATGCTAATTTATGGTACATTCATTCATTCAAAAATAATGTCCTAAGCTCTAGTCATTGAGGATACAATGGTGAATATGGTACACAAGATTCTGTTTCTCTTTGCATTCTGGTGGGAGAGATAAGCAACATATAAATATACCACAATAAATAAGAAAAATAAAGATAATTCAAGTACGGTGGTAATAGTGACTTGAGGGAACATTTAAGCTGATAAATGAATTACTAGAAGGAATGAGCTATGTGTAATTCAGGGGAAAGAACCTTTTAAAGTAAGGAAATATCATGTGCCACTCAAAGGTATCAGGTTTAGTATGTTCAGGAAACAGAACGAAGGCCAGTTTGGGTGAAGAAGAGTAGACAAGGAGGCAATAATACAAGGTGACCTCTGCAGGAGCTAGGTCTCATAGGACTTTGCACCCAAGATAAGGAGTTTGAATTTTATTTTTTAAGTATAATATGAAAACACTGGGAGATTTTTAAGCAGAGGAGTGACATAGTTTGATATAGTCATTTATAAAGATCACTCTGGTTTCTATTTGTAGACGCAAAGAGACCATCAGGGAAGCAGGTGACCAGTTAGGAGCCTGTCT
This sequence comes from Pseudorca crassidens, assembly GCF_039906515.1. Taxonomy (NCBI): domain Eukaryota; kingdom Metazoa; phylum Chordata; class Mammalia; order Artiodactyla; family Delphinidae; genus Pseudorca; species Pseudorca crassidens. The sequence continues at coordinate 47,699,291 of NC_090303.1, forward strand.
GAGTAGTCAGGAGAGAGGAAGATGGCTGGATTAATGTGGTAGTAGTGGAAGTAGAAAGAAGTGGATAGGTTTGGAATATGCTTTGGTGGAAGAGTCAAAAGCACTGGATTGGGACACTAAAGAAAAGAAAAGAATCAAAGGTTGTTCCTAGTTATGGGCTAAAAGAACTGGATAAATGATATTAGGAAGACTGAAGGAAGACCAGGATTGGGGTCAGTATAGGGAATTGAGGGTTTCAGATATATCAAGTTTTAGATGTTGTCAGACATTGTGAGGAGATAACAAGTAGGCAGTGGAATATACAAATCTGGTTTTCTGATGAGAAGTTGGGCTCAAGGTAACCACTTGGGCAGTAATTAGTCTACCGATGATATTTAAAGCCAGGTCACACGTGAGAGTGTTAGAGAAGCAAGGAGGCCCAGAAAGGAGCCCTGTACACTCTGATATTTGGAGGTAGGCAGAAGAGGAGCAAGGCAGCAATGCAGACAGGGAGGACGTAGCCAATGAGGCCGGAGAAAAACCAGGCAGGCATTGAAGCTGAGAGAAGAAAGCACATCAGGGAGGGTAGTCAACTGTGATAAGTATGGCTGGGAGTTCAAGTAAGACAAGAACAAAATGGAGGTCACTGATTAGCTTGGAAAGATAATCTTGGTGAGGTTGGTGCAAATGGGATTCCTACTAGAATGAGAGGTGAGGAAGTGGAGACTGCTACTTTCGACAACTTTTTCAATATAAGTAAAGTGGCATTTCAACCATTTCAATATGATGGCAGTTCAAATCGGTTGGAAGAACAAGGATTATTTCATAAGTGATCTTGATATTATTTCTTACTTATTTGGGAAAAAAATAAATGGTTTTATTACATTGTTTTAGAAAAAAAGAAAGTAAACTTCAAAAAGATAATGTCATCTCTCTAAGTGGTAGTTTAATGGGTGTTTTCCTTTTGTAGTTATACATTTTTAATTTTAATGTTTTCATAGTATATACTTTTTTAGTCAAAGAATTAATGTCTTTTCATGAAAACCAACCACTTCTAGCAGGCTACTAGGTTCCAAACCAAACTAAATCAAGTCAGTTGAGCAGACTATTAGCATTGCATTACGAGCCTACCATCTAGAAAGGTGTGAATTATAAGAACCTTAAGAGTTATGATACAAAAGTGAAAGCGAGGTGAGTGTCCTAAGTGAAACACAAACACCTAAGAGAAGTCAAAAGAAGGGCATATAACTTGGAATTACGGAAAGTGATTAAGTGCAACCATCAAGCTGTCTTTCCTTTTGAGCATATACGTATGCTTCTCTTTGTGGCAATGGTAGCTGAAGACTGGCTTTTCATTCTCAACATGATAAAAGTCTGCTATGATTTCTTTATCTAGGCAGTTATAACTCATGGTCACTGATCATCCAGTAAAACTCTGAAAATGGAAGGACTTGATAAAGGGAAGATCATGGTGACTGGATCATTATGAGCAACATCACTGCAGTGGGAAGGCAGAATTTGTACCTCACTGAGTAACTCTGTGGGAGAAATTCACAGGACATGGTAACCAACCAGCAGTTACCCAAAGAGCTTGTCAGAGCAGTTAGTAACAGGGGAGAAACCCAAAAAGCTCCCCTTCTTTCCCCTCAGGAATGTTTGTTCATCAATTCAATAGAGAATAAGCAAGTAGCATGTATAACCCAGGATCTCTAAAGGGTGTGCACACACGTGTGTCTCCAGTCACCACAGATCATAATCAGCTGTTCACAAATGGCCCTGGATTTTTTCTGGATCTTGTTTCCAGTGCTCAAGTAGCTTGTCCAAGTCTAATTAGAGAAGGGTTAGTTCTGATTAAGTTTAAAGAAATGTGGTTAGTGAATTCAGAGACCACACAAGGGAGATTTCAGAACTGGAGTTGGGTGGAGACACCACTCCTCTCTGTTTTATATGGTAGCTGTGATTGCTGTGGGTTGTGATTTGCTGGGCTCGTCCATTATTCACCTTAAAGTCCACCTAGTACTGCTTGTTACAAAGATGAGATTTGGAGATCTGGATTTTTGCATCTGGCTCAGCAGAGGATGGAGGTGCCTCCTTGCAATCGAGACAAGTACTCTCTGGGTGGGAAGGAGCAGTAAAGTGGAAAAAAGTATGTAAGCAAGAGGTGATTCAAAATTCTACTCATTTGTGACTCAGAAGCAATAAGTCTAAGGCTATTGTTAGCTACCGTCCCTGGCTCTCCACAGTCCCTAGGCAAGTGCCACAGAGAAAACGATCTGATGTGGAGAGGGAATGACTGGACTGCTTCTATCAGGAAACCATGAGTTCGCCAGGGTGTACTTAGACATAGAAAAAGATTTTTAAATGTAAGTGGCATTACTCACATGTCTTTTCTGGCTGTCTCAGTATGTTCTTCACCCTCACACAGAGATTGGCACACGTTTCCCTTGTCCCTGATCAAAAATAGAACACAGTACTCATTTCAGCTCTCAAACCATTGAACAGTGTGTCGCAAGCATTTGTGATCTTCTTCAATTCACAACCTAAAGCCAACACAAGCAAGGTGTCATCTGGGTGCTTTTAGTATGTTTATGTCCTTAGAACTTTCATTAAATAAATTATTTTCTTTTGAGGTCCTTCTCATTGCTGGCAAGTCCCATTGTTCAGCTTATATTTCCCTTTATTTAACTTTATTTTGATGCCAGTGGGTTATGTGCTTGATTGTGTTTTCTGTTTAATTTCAGGATGTTGGGTTCTTAGCAAAGCATAATTAGCAGCCCAGTTCATTCTCAGTTCAAGTGCAGGATAATGTGCTTCTGCATAAGATGAAATGAAAGCCTCTCTTATGGCTGCCCTCAGTCTATTTCTGCCTGTGAACCAGCTGGGCATGGGCTTATGGCCCCTGTTTGAACTGAGTGCTCCCTTCCTTTCTCTGGCTATCATCTCCTTCTCTCTTATCACACTGACTAATTCTTACTCTGACTCCTGATGTGTACCTCTGGCTGTCTCTGTTTGCTGGTTTTATTCAGACTTTCTTCAAGTCGATAGCCGCCTTTTTCCTCTACCCTCGTCCTCCCTGAACTTCCAAGGAGAATGGCAAGCTCATCAACTTACTTCTCTAGCAAACCGGTCACAGAGACCACAGCTAACAGCTAAGAATGAAAAGTAAATTAGCAGACACTGTTGTGATCCGTGTGTGGGTTGGAAGAAGAATTTCCAGACACAAAGTATTTTAGATGAGAGTGAGTTTATTGAGAACAAGGAGCAGAGTTACTGAGGGGTGCTGCAGATACAGCGGGCCGACTTCCTGATAGACCAGGGAGAGCCGACCCCCTTTGTGGGCTAGTAGCCAACGTTTATAGCCTCAAGACAAAGAAGATTCCTCAGGGTGGCATTAGGTGATTGGTCAGGATGCTACATGGTTGATACGTGGTGAATATTTTACCTAATACGGAGTCGGGGGCTGTCCGGTTTAGGTCAGGAGAGCCCATGGCAACAGTTGCTGTGGGGCTCGGTTAATTCCAGAGATTTTCGTCCTGTGCACTCGATATAGGGCTCCAAAGACACTGCCTGCAGTTGGTGTCTGGCCTGGTCATCTCATCATTTGCTAATTTTAAATGTTCTCATATGGCATTGTTTCTACACTCAGTGTTAATGAGTCCTACTTAGCCACATTTCTCTGATCTACCTGTTTCAAGATGATTTGTGATCAAGACTATGTTAGCACATTTCAGAGAAGGCCAAAGCCCAAGAATGCATACTTAATTGGCACCTAACCTTTATTCTTTGAGCATTCCCCCAACTCTGATCATTCTCAGATGGTGCCACAAATACCTCTCCCTTAAAGGGCAAAAAAGAACTTCTTCTAGTTGGAGAAACACGTAAGATGCTCCATGAATTCTTATTTAGAGTTTCTCATTCTTTAGATTTGACCTGCTCCACTTTTCTCTTCATTTGCATTTTAAACAATATATTTTTTCTAATTACAAAATAAATGCACATGTGATAAACTCAGAACATACAGAAAAGCTCCAGTGAAGAGACATAGAATCATCTATAATCTCCCTATTTATTATTAACTGTTTGATTTCTATCTTCCTAACTACTTTTCTATATATTAGCACAACTAGGATCATATTGTATGTATGTTTATATCTCCTTTTTATTCAATAATTCATCATTGATATTTTCTCATAGTAATAAATATTCTACTACGTTATGATTATTAATGATTGCATAAGGTACACTACTCCCTAATTTAATAAACCAAATCTCTGATGAATATGTTAATTAACTTGATTATGGTAATCTTTTTCAATGTATATGTATATCAAATCATGTTGTACACTTTAAATATATAAAATTTTGTCAATTATACCTCAATGAAGTTGAGGGGAAAAAGAAAGCAAAACAACAGCAAAATTAACCAAATAGCCTATTGTTGGACATCTAGGTTTCTAATTTATTGACATTATAGATAATGCTTAAGTGAGCATCTCTGCTCATACCTTTTTGTATTCATCTTTAATTCCATCAAGCCACTATTTTCTCATGGAGTCAAGCTCCGCGTTGTCCTCTCTATTGTCCTCATTTGCCTTGCCAGTTAAATGAACAGTATTTCTGTACTAGTGTTTATCTTCTTCAACTAAGGCATGCTTATTTGGGGGACATACACTAAGGCTGTTTAGAAATAGTCTCCAGGATTTCTTACAAATTCCCCTGACATCTACCTTCTGTTGTAGTTCACCTGTCCCAAGTCGGGTAACTACATGGTGAATGTTTTAAGCTTTCTCCTCATTAGAGGTTGGTACTTATGGTCTTAATTATGTAATGATCATGATTACAAACTGGTTTACATAGGAATTCTGCCTACACTAATTCCTGTCCATGTTTTAGAGCCAAGTCCAGGATATGTCTTTTCCACATGTATTCAAAGTGCACTTACGCCAGAGACTGTAATGTCTCCTATCCAAACCTCATATCCACAGTTCATCCCTATGATGAGCTCTGCCAGTTTGGATGTGGATACTGATCAAAACCCAGTTTTGCAGCCTCCAGTGTCATTTAATATTTCCTGGCCTGTCTTGAGATTTTCCCTCATAGCTTTGTAGTGTAATGTATCCTTATTACTGCTAACTTTTATTGTTTTGGTATGGAATCCACCCAAGAAAATGTTATAATATTGCCTATATCTTAATAGGCCATTAAATATTGACTTTGTACCCACTATGTGTAAAACATTGTGCTGTTTTTAACTCTGCAAATAAGCAGATTAAAGGAGGGTTTGAATATTGATGTACTAATCTAAACCCATGCTTAATGCTTCTCTAACTTCACTATTATCTACCAAAAAGTTAGATATATTATTACAAAATAACAAAGCAAGTAGTTGCTGTACTATATGTGTATGTATATTCATAACTGACATATGTTCTCCCTCTAAACTATGTCTACTCCTTCTATAACAATTAAAGATGTTTTCTAGTTCCTTCTTCCTATATCTATGATAGGGATTCTTAACCTGGGTGTGTATAAGAATCATCTGAGATTTGAAATATTCTGATGTCTGGGCCCTTCTTTATACCAATTAGATCTGGACTTCCAGGTGTGGGTCCCAAGCAGTGTTATTTAAAAGCTCTCCAGAAAATGCTAACATTCAGCCAGTAGAGTCACTTGGTATTGAGCAAAGCACTTTGAGTCTGGCCCTCCATGACCTCAAGAAAATCAACAACCTCTATACCACTGGTTCTCAAACTTTGCTGAAGGCTAGAAACACTGGGGAACTTTTAAAAATTCAAATGTCCGGATCACACTCAAGAAACAATAAGAATCTCTGGGCCATCAGTCTTATTTTATACTCCACAGGTAAGTCCAAAGTGTAGCCAAATTTGAGAACCAGTGCTCTGTACCGTTGCAACTCAAAGTGTTACTTGTGGTCCAAAAACATTGGCATCACCTGGGAGCTTGTTACTAATGTTGGGTCTCAGGCCTACCATATCTGTGGATGATTTTTGTCACAGGGAAGTTTTAGTGGCACTCTTTATACAAGGGTTTCAGCCTTGCATCTTAGAACCTAAACTTTGAGACTTATTTTGTTAATCATTTTAATTTATTTAGTGGGGAGTAGAAAGTGAAAACACAATGGAGTGGTTCCAAAGATTTGTTTCAAAAAAGCATCTGGACCTTTTAGGGAGCTGCATGTCTCCTTGGGATTTCATCCCTGTTGCTCTTGCTTATTTCATCTTTTTTGCGGTAGCGGGCCTCTCACTGTTGTGGCCTCTCCCGTTGCGGAGCACAGGCTCCGGACGCGCAGGCTCAGCGGCCATGGCTCACAGGCTTAGCCGCTCTGCGGCATGTGGGATCCTCCCGGACCGGGGCACGAACCTGTGTCCCCTGCATCGGCAGGCAGACTCTCAACCACTGCACCACCAGGGAAGCTCTGCTTGTTTCATCTTTAAGTTTTTGGTGTAGTTCCTTCATTTCTCTTGTTCCTAATACAAGGTCTTGCACGTATTTGGTGACTGCAAGAGGTTGAGGAAAAGTATGATGCTAAGTGAGAAGTGAGGGAGGCAAAAGTCTTCATGCTCTTGAGCTAAAAATGAAATGACACCCTGAATGTGAAGTGTGAATTGCCTGGTGATGCGCCAACACCCTGAGATGTGGGAGGAGAAAGTGGCAGCCTCAGCACTCCACCTGAGTGGGGCAAGCTCCACTCGCATTTGAAACAATGGGTTTTCCTAATTACATGATCACACCTGAGCCTCGTCCAACTCTCCACAAGTAGCAACCTCCTCATGAGGCAGAGGGAGTTGGTCTTAAATAAGTGTGTTAGCGTAGATTGAGTCCTGAGAAATAACAGTTCCACTTTGGTTGAGTCATAGTCACTTAGCATTGAAGCAGCTTCTTAGATATATTAAGTATTTTGGGAATTTGCAGTAACTCCTTCAGCATCAAGGCTAAGAATCAGGCCCTGGGCAATGGCTGTTGGGGAATTGCCTAAAAGTGTACGAGAGCTGTCCTTGTTTTCAGAATTTCCCTACCTCCACAGTCACTGCCTCACTCTTCCCCCAGGCCTGTCCTCTGCCCCTGTGCAAGTACCTTACTCCCTGTATCCCTTCCTGCTCCCCACTGCCACACACACACACACACACACCCACCCACACACACACACACACACACACACACACACACACTGTAGCCCCCTGTGTCTCCTTGCTAAGAGTGTTCTCTTAGCTAACAGTGACCCTTCTAACCTGCTAAGAATCTTTCTGTAGATACTAGGTTGAGGTGTAAATTCCCCTCCCTGCATCCCAGACAGGGATAATCATATTTTAACAGAGGAATTTTAAAGGTCGAAATCCCACAATAGTCAACATAATAATGAAATAGCTAGTATTTGTCAGACCTGTGTTTTTGCCAGGTACCTCATGAACACTATTTCTTTTAATTCTCACAACAATTGTCTGAAGTTAGTATTATTATTATCTCCATTTTATAGATGGAAAAACTAAGTAACTGACACATGATCCCACAGCTTGTCACTGTCAAGCCTGGCAGGATTCAAGGCCAGGCATTGTGACCCCAGAGCCCACACTCCTATCTCCTATACTGAAATAACTCCCTAACTGAGGCTCTCTTGACGAAATAAGGAATTTTAATTTGGTTTATTATGAAAATTTTAAGCATACAAAAATTAGAAGAAATAGTACAATGAACTCATATATATCTACCACCTAGATTTATCAATCATTAGCCTTTTGTCTTATTTATTTCATTCACATTTATTTTTATTGAATCATTTTAAAATAAATTTCTGAAAATACTTCATCCCTGTGAAGGGGATGAAGTGGGTTGAATGGTGGTGCCGAAAAGGTGTGTCCACATCCTAATCCCCAGAACCTGTGAATATTACCTTATATCGTAAAAGATTGAATGTTACCTTATTTGGGAAAAGGGTCTTTACAGATGTAATTAATTTAAGGATCTTGAGATGAGGAGATCATCCTGAATTATCCTAGGGCCCCTACATCCAATGACAAGTGTCTTTATAAGAGAAAATCAGAGGGAGATTTGACAGAGACAGTAGAGATAAGGCACAGATGAGAAGATGGGAGGCAGAAATGGGAGTCATGTATGCTTCCAGCTACCTGAAGTTGGAAGAAGCAAGGAAGGATTCTCCCCTAGAGCCATCAAAGAGAGCATGGCCCTACCAACATCTTAATTTCAGACTTCTGGCCTCTATAACTGATAGAATAAATTTCTGTTGTTTTAAGCCACCGAGTTTGTGATGATTTATTATGCCAGCCCTAGGAACCTAGTGTAACCCCTTAATAATTTGTATGCATCACCAAAAAATTAAGGATATTCTCCTACATAGCCACAATACAATTATCACACCTAACAAAATTCACACTAATTCCTTAATATCATTTAATATACAGCTTATATTCAAATTTTCCTAACTGTTCTCCAGAGATATTTTAGGGCTGGTTTGTTCAAACAGGGTCCAGTGAAGGACCATACATTATATTTGGTTATTGTTTCTTATAAATCTGTTTTAATCTAGAAAATTGCTCTCTTCACTTCCCCCCTTTTCCACAGCACTGACTTATCCAAGAGCCTTTATAATGACTCACATTCTGGATTTGTCCAATTGCTAAAATGAGGGACTTTTACAGGTTAACAATTCTGGTGGGCAAAGGTTTTCTCAGGGTCCCCTCGGATTCCACTCAGTTTGTAGCACCTGCCTGTGGGCAGAGCTGACTGGAAGTAATGACTGAGTAGGGAGGTGTGTTCACCAGCTGCACCTTCCTGGGGCTTCCTCAGTGGGCTCACACCTCTCCTTTCTTATGTAGAAAGATCTTAGAGTTTGATGCTCCTCCTGGAGAAAAGGTGGAACAGGGGTTCTTTCCCACTAAACTGGAATTGATTTGTGGCAGCCTAGAGAAGTAGGAAGTTTCATTTTCAGAATTTCAAGACTGCACTGACCCCAAAGCACTTGTATACTTGTATTCCACATAGGGCACACTGAGGCTGGGATTCTACCATCTGAGATACTTACAATTATGTAAATGTTGTTTATTCCCTTTGAAAATGCCACATTCCTAGACAGGAAACTGAATTATGTTGCTAACACAGTGGTATGAATTGGTTTTATAAACTTGGCTTTCCCACTAACCAGGTGGTCAAGGGGTATTTGAGGCTGATGGATGTTTGACAGAGAAAATATTCACCTATTTTCTAGTTTGGCCTATGGCTAGATACCTAGAACTGGAGGACTGGAGAGAATTGCTATTACCAAGGAAGCAAGTTTCACATTGCTCATGCAGCTAGTGGGAAGGAAGCCAAAACTACCCTCTTGGCATATGAGAGCTTCCATTAACTCTGGAAGAAGACAGAAAGGAAATGATACCTTCTGTTTAGAAATTGCCACCAGTGTCTCTTGGTGACAATGACAACACAATGACTATTGTGTTGGCCCAAAAGTTCGTTCGGGTTTTTCAGTAAGAATCTTATGGAAAAGCCTGAACAAAATTTTGGGCCAACCCAATATTTTCCCTGCAGCAATTCAAAGTGGAGGAAGTGTTTTCTCATCACTGTGTGTCTCAGGGCTCTAAAATAAGGCATCCTTTCCTGTCTATTATTTGATTTAAGGTCTGCTTTGCGCATTTATTGAACTGATTAGCACATTAGTTTTATTATTCTCTTCCATGTCCTTTTATATTCTGGTGAGTTTATTAGGTGAGGCCAGTTTCTTTCTGAGAGTTTAATCCAAAGGCCTTTACCAGAAGCCTAGCATATTTCCTTTTCTCATAAAGATAAGAAAACTTCAACCGGGAGACTGTCTGAGCCTGAGTTATGGAAAAGATTCCATATCAAACTTCCCAGTGAGATTGACTTCAACATTTGCTGGCTTACTTCTCCTGGTACCTGGTTCACAACTGAGACAAGTAATCCCCTGAGGAGGGAACTGGTCATATTCCATTACTTACTTATGGATTCTCAGTGCATTTTTTTTTTTTTTTTTAGGTTTTTGGTAGAAAAGACATGGAATGTGAGAGAAAGAGAGAAGTTAAAGATATTTCTAAAATTTTTGACTTGAGCAAAGGGAAGGATTAAATTTTCATTTGCTGGCATGGAGTAGACTACTTGAAGAAAGTCTTTCATGTAGGAGAGGGAGGGTACAGAGGAAATGTCAGGGATTTGATTTTGAACATGTTAAGTTTAAGATGCCTATTATATGTTTCCAAACTGAGATATTCAGCTAAGCAAACAAGACTTAAGTTCAGGGAGTTGTCATCATATACCTGGTATTTAAAGCCATATGAGAAAGATTAGATCAAGAAGGGGAGAGGCTCTCTGTTGTTACAGCAGGGTCAGCAATCTTTTTCTATAAAAATTCTAGGCTTTTCAGGCTGTATGGTCTCTGTCACAATTACTCAACTGTGCCTTTGTAGTGAAAGCAGCCATATGCAATATGAAAAGGAATGGCTGTAGCTGTGTTCCAATAAAGCTTTATTTATGGAAACACCAGCAGGCCAAATTTGGTCCATGGGCAATAGTTTGGTGACCTTTGTGTTAGAGGTCAGAGTCATATAGGCTTATAAGAAAGAACAGTTAAATTTTGAGCTTATACTTTAAACACTCTTCCTTTCCAAACAAAGCAGTTGTGTGTGTTTGTGTGTGTGTATACCATATATTTGTGTAAAAGGCAAGTTGAATATCTCTGTGGACCAGAAATAGAACAGATGCCTACAGCTGTTCCATTTCTGAGCTGAAGCCATATACTAGGTCCTCTGTGCAGAAGGAGACAGACAAAGTTCTGTAACCATGAGACTGTAGAGAACCCAAAGCTCCCCGTGTATGGTGAGAGACCTGAGCTGGATTCATTGCCTGAAACCAGGAGCTAGGTATTGAAGGTGGGAAGAAGGAAAGGGTGAGAAAACTGACACTGCTGTCTATGGCTATAGCTTGCATAAGGTATAAGCTATGGCAAGAAGAAACAGAAAATGTCATTCAGAAAGTTCAGGGTCTGGACAGAACTCCCTGCTGTCTGAGTGAATGCATCTTGATAGTCACAGTTCATCTTGAAACTGGAGCTCCAAACTGTTTATTTAAGACCTAGTTCTGCTTCTGGACTAGAGAACTTTAGTAGGAAAACTACACATTACAAAGTCAGACCACAGACCACAGACCAGGAACATAAAACAATGAAAATACTTTCCATTCAAAGTGAACATACAGATTAAATTTTCAGAGCACATTAGTAAATTTAACATCAAGAATGAAACCAAAACAAACCACAGAGGAGGTAAATAGATAAATTCACACATGACAAAATATAAACAATAAAATAATCTCAATGTGACTTTAAAATAAGTATATTTAAGATCCTCAAATAGATACAGAAAAGAATTTTATCCAGAGAGAGAATTATGAAAATAAAATAGATTGATATGAGCCAAAAACCAATTAGAAATTCTGGAAATGCAGAATATAGTTATTGGAATAAAAATCTTACTAAGCAGAGTGATTTCTGAACTGGACTTAGTTAAAAAAAGAATTATGGAATTGAAAAATAGTATAGAGAAGATCACCTAGAGTTGAACACAGAGAAATAAAAAAGATGAAAAACATGAAAAAGACATTAAGAGACAAAGAAGCACTGAAAGATTTCAACATATATAATAGGTGTCTCAGGGAGAGAGAAAAGAGAATGGTGGAGAAATAATATTTGAAATATCACAGGTAAAATTGTTCTAAAAGTGACAATAGAATGAGTCTTCAGATTAGAAGTGCACACCAAATGCTGAAAGAGGTAAAAGAAAAAAAACCAACTTGTTTTTACTATACTGAAATATCAAAACCTCAAGGATTTTAAGAAAAGAACTGAAAAGCTAACAATGTAAAAAGAAGATTTAAAAACTTCAAAGAAAGGCAATTAGACAAAAATCAGATTTCTCATGAGAACAATAAATACTTGAATTCAGTGGAGTAATATCTTCAAAGTGCTAAGGGAAAATAACTACTAACCTAAAATTATATATCCAGCTAAATTTGCTTTCAGGAATGAAAACAAACTAAAGACATTTTCAGAAATGCAAAAACTAACAGAATTTACCATCCAGAAGACTTTTGATAAGAGAATGTACTTTTTTTTTTTTTGGCAGAAAGAGAAGTAGACTTAGAAGGAATAAGATATAATGTGATACAAGAAACAGTGGGAAACACAGACATTGATAAAATATATTTTAAATATTATTAACTCTAATCTGTAAAAGAGAGCAACCACCATAATTTTTGCTTTATATTTGTTAAGGTAAAAGCTTAAAAGTAAAACGACACTCTAAGGTCTAGACTAGGGGGTCTGAAAACTTTCTATAAAAAACCATATAATGAATATTTTAGACTTTGTGGGACATATGGTCTTTGTTGTAACTACTCAACTCTGCCATTGTATCAGGATAGCAGCCATAGGTAATATGTAAACAAATGAGAGTGGCTGTGTTCCAATACATCTTTATTATGGACACTGAAGTTTGAATTTTATATAATGTTGATGTCATGAACTATTATTCTTCTTTTGATTTTTTAAGAAAACATTTTAAAATGTGAGAACCATTCTTAGCTCATGAGCTATTCAAAATCAGTTGGCAGGCAGGATTTGGCCTGTCATCTGTAGTTTGCTGACCCCTGGTCTAGCAAGAGTAACAAGGAAGATGGACAGTCTGAGGGATAGGGAAAAGGGATATTTAATGGATAGTTTGATAGAGGAGAATAGAGATGCTATGTATTTATAGTCATTAGAAAAATTTAAGAGTAATCACTAAAATACTAGAAATACAATCTACAACTTCAAAACCAGCAGAGGGAAAAAAGTAAAATAAAGAATATTTACAAATACCACAGAAGGTAAGAGATGAGATGCAAAGACAAAAACATAATAGAAGAAACCACAAGATGAATTGGTGTAAGTCTAAATATATTAGTTACAGTGAATGTAAATGGATTAAATGCATCTAAAAAGAAGGACCATATGATTGGATTTTTCAAAAAGCCAGTTATATTCTGTTTGCAAAAGTCACACTTAAGGGCTTCCCTGGTGGCACAATGGTTAAGAATCCGCCTGCCAGTGCAGGGGACACGGGTTCGTGCCCCGGTCCAGGAGGATCCCACATGCCGTGGAGTGGCTAGGCCCGTGAGCCACAACTACTGAGCCTGCACGTCTGGAGCCTGTGCTCCACAACGGGAGAGGCCGTGACAGTAAGAGGCCCGCGCACTGCAACGAAGAGTGGCCCCCACTCGCCGCGACGGGAGAAAGCCCACGCACAGAAACGAAGACCCAACACAGCCAAAAATAAATAAATAAATAAATTTATTTTAAAAAAAAAAGTCACACTTAAAATAAAATGACATAGATTGAAAATAAAAACATAGAAAGAAGTATTCAAATACTAAACAAAAGAAAGCTAGCTAGTAGAGAAACAATAATATTAGGCACAATGGAATTTAAGGAAAAAGCACTAAACCCTATAATAATATTAATTAAAATAAAGAGGAACATTATATAATGAGAAAAAACAACAGTACATCAATAGATAAAATAATCATGAAAGCATATACACTTATCAACATAGCCCAGAAAAACTGACAAAATTACAAAAGTAAATGTATAACCATAGTGGGAGATTTTACTACTTCTGTCTCAAATGTACCAAGCAAACAAAAAATTTCTGCCTACTCTTTTGTCCATATAGAATATATATTCTTTTTACCAAATGGAACATTTATAAAAAGTGCTTAAAACTCATAAGTCTTAAGCATTCCAAAGATCAATATCTTATGTAGGTCATATTTCCTAACAGCAATGCAATTAAACTAGAACTCTAATACAAAATAGTACAAAACCCAACTCATATTTGAAAACTAAAAAAATAAACTCTTAAAGAATGCAAGGGGTTAAGAAATCAAAACAAAAAAATTGCAAAACATTAGAATTGAACAACAATGAAGTAGTACATTTCAGAACATGAGGGTGTAATTAATATACAGTGTATAAACAGGAAAGAGAAGGAAGGAAATAATCAAGATAATAACAGAAGTTAATAACTTTAAAAAGCAAGTCAACAGCAACAAAAATTATAGAAACAATTAGCGTAATCAAGTATGTATTTCTAGGCAAACAAAGAAAAAAGTGAAGAAAACAAAGAAAAGACAAAAATAAACACTTTAAGGAATGAAAAATGTGGGCATAATAAATATAAAGAAAAAATGAGTATAGAAAACTGAAAAACTTGAGGCCAGAAAATTGGGAAGAAAATTAATATTTTTCTAGAAAAACAAATATCAAGTTAATCTCAAAAGAAGTAAAAAAACCAAGTACACCACTAACCATTAAAGGCATTGATTACACATATCAGCATGAAGAGATCTCAAGTAATTATTGTTAAGTTAAAAAGTTGCAGATAAAAATATAGCAGATATATGGAGTATGTTTTTAAAATTAATTATCACCATACATTATTTTTGAACATGTATATATTTAAGAATTGTATAAAGGCATGACTTGGATCCACACGAAATTCATGACAGTAGTTGCCTCTGAGGAGAGAAGGAGGAGAGAAACAAAATAAGACCAAAAGGGAAAATCTAGTATATATTAAATTCCTGTAAGGATTAATTAACTTTAAAAAAAAGATTAGAAGAAACTGTTAAAAGATAATTTTCAAAAACTTATAAAATCCTGACTCTCATACTGATATAAAATGAATACATGTTACAGATTTTCTTTAACTTAACGAGGGTACTAGGCAGGTGTTGTAATGTGTTCAAAAGAGAATCCATGAACCGACCGATTTATAGATCAGGAATATCGAAATGTATAAGGAATTGTTTTTGCAGGGTAAGAGAAGAGACATAATTTGTATGTCTATAGACAAGAACTGTTTTGCACTGCTATCAGTTATCTACCGTATACATCAGCTTGTACATCAGCTGAAGCTGAAGTTGTATATCAGCTCCTGTAGAATCAGAATGTGGTAACCCTGAGAGTTCTCCTCTAGAGTCTAGACAATGCACAGTTTTCTATTAAATTACAACTTTTTCTCTATACAACCATGATCAAAGGTTAACATTTGCTCATTTTAGTTTTCAGTACATGTGTTTTTTTATATTATTTTCTGTACTTTATTTAAAAACAATTCAATTTTTTAAGTTAAAAAGACTATATCCTCGTCGCTGCTCCCCACAACTCCATAGTCCCCAGCCCCAAACTCCAAAGATTCTGTTTCTGTAGGTCTGGAGATGGATCTGGGAATTTGTAATTTTTTTTTTACCTAACCCAGGTTATTGTGATGTGCAGCTAGGTTTGGGCACCTCTCACTTGATGGTAACTAATATTCCTCCCAACTTGGATATTTATAACTTGTGCCCTTGTTCTCTTGTTTGGGGGCAATTCATAAGTTTTAACTTTTGTGCTGTTCGGAGTAGCATGATGAAAATTTTGCACTGTCCTGCTCTGTCCCACCTGGGTTGTGAATCATCCCTTTGTCCCTTGCATCCTTTCTTTTAGTCACTTAGCAGCTGCCTTGGTTATCAGATCGACTGTCGCAGTGCTTGTGTTCAGGTAACATATTTTACTTTATAATGGACCCCAAACACAAGAGTAGTGATGCTGGCAATTCAGCTATGCCAGAGAAAAGCCATAAACTGCTTCCTTTAAATGAAAAGGTGAAAGTTCTCGACTTAATAAGGAAAGAAAAAAAATTGTATGCTGAGGTTGCTGAGATCTATGGTAAGATAGGGAGTTTGGGACTGACATGTACACACTGCTATATTTAAAATGGATAACCAACAAGGGACCTACTGTGTAGCACAGGGAACTCTGCTCAATATTATGTAACAACCTAAATGGGAAAAGAATTTGAAAAAGAATAGATACATGTAAAACAGAATCACTTTGCTGTACACCTGACACTAACACAACATTGTTAATCAACTATACTCCGATATAAAGTAAAAAGTTTTTTTTTAAAAAAAGAATCTTCTATCCTTGAAATTGTGGAGAAGGAAAAAGAAATTCATGCTAGTTTTACCATCTCACCTCAAACTGCAAAAATTATGGCCACAGTGCACAATAAATGCTTAGTTAAGATGGAAAAGGCGTTAAATTTATGCAATAAGATATTCTGAGAGAGACTAAATTCACATAACTTTTATTACATTATATTGTTATAATTGTTCTATTTTACTATTAGTTATTTTGTCAATATCTTACTCTGCGTAATTCATAAGTTAAACTTTATCAAATTATGTATTTATAGGAAAAAACGTGTATAGAGTTGGGTACTATCTGTGGTTTCAGGCATCACCTGGCAGTCTTGGAACTTATACACAGCAGATAGGGATGGACAGTTGTATTTGAAAAAATCTAATAAAGACTCTGAGTCATAAATTGACCTGTAGGTAGTACGTCTAATCAACTTAGGAACCCAGTGGTGTAAACAAGATAGTAATTTATGTTGAAATAGAGTTGGGGTTAGCTAGCACTGGATGGAAAAGCTCCACACTTGATAAGAGTTGTTCAAGAGTAGAATGGGAGGAAATTGATGAAACAGGGGAATCTGTGATTGCTTTGTAGGTTAGGCTGACCCAAAAGCTCTTATGAGAATAAACAAGTAAAATCCTCAAAAAACAGTACTCACTGAACTCATCTCTCTGGCCTCTCATTTTCTTTCTCTGTGGTTATCTGAATCCTACTCAATTTCCAGACCCACTTTCTTCCTCTGTGAATCTTCCTTTAACTGCCCACTACAGCTCCCAATTCTTTCTCCCTCTTCTGAACTCCAAGCAGCACTTCTGGTCTCTATGACTCGTTTGGTTTTGGCTCATATTCCATGATGATTGTTGTAGATGACTTGCTAGTCCTTGTTACCTATTTTGTCTCTTCCTCCTCAGATGATAAGCAACCTAAGGCAACAGCAGTGCTGTATACATCTTAGGATTTCCCAGCCTAGTTTAAAGGATTGCAGACTCTGGCAACCTCTCTAAATTATGTGAGACATTGACCAAGACTCTTGAAATATCTAATCCTATGTTGGAAGAAGATGAGACACACAGTTTTTTCAAGGTTTATGGCATAGATAAATTTTAGGAATTCACTAGATCTTTCTTTCTTTTTTTTTTTTTTTTGACTGCGCCGCACGGCCTGCAGGATCTTAGTTCCCTGACCAGGGATCGAACCCGCACCCCCTGCAGTGGAAGTGAGGAATCTTAACCACTGGACCACCAGGTCCCCACTTGATCTTTCATGTTAAAAGCAAAAACCTTGTCACTGAAAGTAGCTGAATCTCGAGAATATTTCAGAGATTTGAACACAACCAGAACTTTGCCTCCTCTCTTTCTTATCTAGCTTATCTTTGGTATCCGTATTTTTCACCTTCACAGCAGACAGTTCTCCTCCACATAGTAAAATACCTGATTATCAAAAGCTGCTGCAATTTATAACTTATGGTTACCATAATGGGAAGGGATTGACATGGTTTTTTTCTTTCTCATGTTCACAATTACTGGCAAAATGTCTTTAACTGGTCCAGCTTGGGGCAGGTGATCATGTCTAGACCAATCTGCTTTAGTCAGGAATGAGGGTGAAGTCACATTAAAACATGGATTCTCCCATCTGAACCACGTGGTTGGAATTGGAGGGTGGGAGGAGAACAATTCCCAAGAGAAGGATGGAGGATTTTGTTTCTCAAAAGACAAAATAACAGATTTCAACCATACTTTCAAATCTCATTTCTCACTATTAAAGCCCCCTTATTGTTTCCTTACACATCTTACTGCTTTCTGCCTCTATTGTTTCTCCCTACACCACCCTCCTGCTTTATTTATAAGACTTTGAGTCTCCTTTTCCAAGAAGATCCCCCTGCCTCCGTCCTCTGCTATCAGTTACATTTGTACAAGTATTTGAATTAAATGCTATATCATTAATGCCATGATGTTGTGATTTTGTAATTCATTAGCCATTAAGGAAATGTGAATAGAAACAACAATTGTATGCCACTTTACACTCACTAGGGTGGCTATAGTTAAAAAAATAACAAAAAACAATAACAAGTGCTGACAAGGATGTACAGAAAAGGAACCCTCATATATTGCTAATAGAAATGTAAAATGTTGTGGCCACTTTGGCAGATACTTGGGCAGTTTCCCAAAAAGTTAAACAGAGTTGTCCTATGAACCAGCAATTCTACTCCTATGTATATACCCAAGGGAAGTGAAAATGCACAAAAACTTGTACACCAATGTTCATAGTAGCACTATTCACAATAGGTGAAAAGTGGAAACAACCCATCAATAGAAACTGATGAAAGGATGAACGAATGTGTTATATTCATACAATAGAATATTATTCTGCAGTAAAAAGGAATGAGGTATTGATACATGCTATAACATGGAAAAACTTTGAAAACATTTTATTAAGTGAAAGGAGCCAGTCTACATATGGTATGATTCCCTTTATATAAAAAGTCCAAGTCTTTAGAGACAGAAAGTCAATTAGTGGTTGTCTAGGGCTGTGTATGTGGGAAGGAGATGGGGAGTTACTCTTAGGGAGTATAAGGCTTCTTTTTGGAATGATGAAGATGTTCTAAAATTAAATTATGGTAATGGTTGCATAACTCTAAATATTCTAAGAACCATTGCATTGCACACTTTAAATGGGATGACCATTATGATATGAAAATTATCTCAATAAAACTATTTTTAAAATGTAAAAGGATTGAAAGTCTTCAAAAGAATTAAAAACATAGTAGAAGTAGTGCCTTGTGCCAACAAATGGGGATAGTAGCAATGTTCAGAAGCGAAGTCCCAGCCAACACGCTCAAATTCTGGAGTTTAAGAACTGGAGTTAGAACCTCCAGTCTCTCCGTTGGGCTGTTGGCAAGAGCTCTTTCACAAATCTTCATTTCTTTGCTAACGTACTTTGCTCAGTTTGACACGTCCTTCCCTCCTCACCCACCTAGTGAATTCTGATTCATCCTTTGAGAATCATCTAGGTATATACTCTGAATTCTTTCCTATGACCTCTTCCCTTCCAGACAATGGTAGTGGCTTCATCGTCTTTCTTTCCCATAGTGCCCCACACATACCATTGTTAGCGTGTTGACCTTGCTCATTCATGATTTTTATGGGTACGTCTCCTTACTAGACTATGAGCCCCTCAAGGGCAGAGGCAATTTCTTTATTATTTTAATATCCCCAGCACCTGACATGATGACTGATCCAAGTAGATGCTCAATAACTGCTTGCTAAATAGATAAAAAGGGCACATGCCCATGAAATAGACTGAAACACAAGATAGAGATTTAGATCAGGGACTCAGCAACAAAATCCAAGGCCAAAATCCCACTGTAAAAATATGAGGTGGGGGCTGCTGACATCTCTTATTACCTGGTTGCTTGTTACTCTTTTCAATTAAATTATAAAATCTTTAAGGGCAGGGCTATAAATTCTTCTTTTATATGTTTCATAGATAATCCACAAATGTTTGTTAAATGAACTCCTTTTACCCTAAACATCTTCTTCTGAAAAAGAGTGAATGTTCTATTTCCTTCTTGGTGATTCATTATTCTAACTCTTTTAAAAATGAAATGTAAAAGATAGAAAAGTGATTCTCTTCCAATTTGAGATAGATACTGTGGGTTTGGGGAAAATACTTTATCATTGAAGAAATAATTCAAATTGTGAAACTAAGTGAAGGGAAAAATAGTGCCTATCATTGTAGCAACATGACATAGCATTCATTTATTCATTATTTGTTATAGGTTATCTTTCCACACCAGTAAGTAAGCTCTATGAGAGCCAAGATTTTTTATCTGTTTGGTTCACTGAGGTATCCTGAGCATTTTAACAATTTCTGGCACATAATGGGTACTTAATAAATATTTGCTGATAAGAGGAGACAGGGAAAGAAAAGGGAGGGGCTGAGGGAAAGAAGACTTTTATGTATGGAAATATGTAAACATCAGGAATTAGTGCTGGATCAATCTTACTTAATATTGTTATAAGTGATTTGAAAAAATGTCTGCTAGAATAAAATTTTCTGCAGAGCTGTCTATGTAGTGACATACTGAGGCAATAAGAATAAACTGTAAAAGGAAATAACTTGGCCATATGAGTGTGTAGAAAAATGGCAAATAAGCTCCATGTAGACTGATGTAAGATGATAACACATTATGGGAAAATGGTACAAATGTACCTATAAGATAATGATTTCTAACTATCAGATCTGAACCAGCAGAGAATCCAAAGAGTTGTTGAATGCAACCTACTTTATGCCCAGGGGTCACTCTGTAACATCAATGCAGTGAAAGAAATAATTCCCACATTATTTTAATTATACATCTCAGGCAGGACTTGGGTGAAAAATGTCTGTGGAAAATAAAGAAATCCTTTTGTAATGGTTGTGTCACAATTTCCTCTCTGCTTCCTGTGTCCTCCATTCTAGTCTGTTGTCTATGGATGTGGGCTTGTTTTTTCTTACCAGAAAAGCAGTACAGGTGACACAGTTAGGGTGCCTGCTCTGCAGGAAAGGTTTCCACAGCTCCTGCTATGGTAGGCTCAGCTGCTCTGAGTAAGTTGGACCCGTAATCCTTCTGGCTACAGCTAACTAGATTCTGAGCAGCATTTACTGTCCACATTTTTTTTTTTTTTTTGCCCTTATGCCATGTATAAATCTTCCTTACTTAAAGTTGGCTTGAGTAGGTTTCTATTTATTGCAGTCAAAGAAATCCCAGATATCAGTAGGTAATGTATTTCAAGAGGAAAAAAATCCCCTATCCCATCTTGCATAAAACTCAGTGCAAATCAATTTGACGGGTAAAGAGGCTTGGAAGTAGATTCTGGAAAGGACTGAATAGTTTACCCTATTGGAAACAGTCCTAACTCAAATGTACCTTGGCCTGTATCTGGAGAGCCTTTGTTTACCATTCAACTCTGACATGGTGAGGTCTGAGGGGAACTCCTGGCCAACTTCCCAAGCATTGCTATCTAATTTCCAGTATAGAAAATAGAGTTACTTTTGTGTCAACAGACTAAGATTTGCAAATCCATGACTCTGTGTGATCTTACTGTTGTTTTCCACTGTTGGTTTTTATATTAGTCACGTTCTCCATAGAAACAGAGCAAATAGGATATATCTATATGTCTGTCTATCTATCTATGTATTTATCTATCTACCTACCTATCTACCTGAAGAGATTTATTATAAGGTATTGGCTCACATGATTATGGAGGTTGTGAAGTCCTATAATCTGCCATCTGCAAGCTAGATACATAGCAAAGCCAGTGGTGTAGTTCAGAGGCCTGAGGGGCAGAGAGCTGATGGTACAGATCCCAGTCCATGTCTGAAGGCCTGAGAAACAGGAGCACAGAGGGTTCATGGAAGATGTATGTCCCAGTAGATCATAGAAGATTTATGTCTGATTTCAGCAGTCAGGGACAGAATGAATTCCACCTTCCTCCACCTTTTTATTCTGTTGAGTCCCTCAATGTTTCGGATGATGCCCATCCACATTGGGGAGGGCCATTTGCTTTACTCAGTTCACCAGCTCAAATGCTGATCACTTCTGGAAACATCTTCAGAGACATACCCAGAAAGAATGTTTAACCAGCTAACTGGGCATCCCTTGGTGCTGTCAAGTTGACACATAAAACCAGCCATTACAGTTTTCCTGGTACATACTTACTTCGGAAAAAAAAACCAAAACACCATAGTTCATTTGAATTTAATTCTAGTCTCTGCACCTCGTGAATGACTATGTAGAACTGAAGATAAAAGAGCAATCAGGATAACTGGAAGAACTGATGGTCACCTACGTCGGTTAATTTTATTTTAAAGTAGGATTGTAACATAAAGGGCAAATGTTGAACAGGGTTATTATTAAAACAATAAATTAATAAATGATATGTAATTTACATATATTAACTTAGTTAATCCTCATAACAATGCTATAAGAAAAATATGATGATTATTCTAATTCACATATCGGAGGTAAAGTAATTTGCCTAAGGTCTCATAGTGGCAAAGCTGGGATTTTATTCCAGCCAGTCTGGCACCAGAGTTTATGATCTTAACTATTGAATACCTACTAGATGACCTCTGATGTATATTGAATTAAACTCAACTGTTGGAATACTTACAAAACTTGTAAACTTATAAAACTTATAGAACTCTTTATACCAAGATATAGCAATGGCTCCAAATACCAATAGGCATGACTACTAACTTTAAGAATGTTAAATCCATAATGTAACATGAATGGACATTGGGGAAATTGGAGGGTATCAACCTGTAGATGCTGATGAACTGGGGACAGCCATAATGTCCCCAAACTCTGCCTAAGAAACACTGTTCCAGACAAACCAGAGAAATGTGTGGAAGTCAGGTATAATCTAGTATAAAAAGTCTCATGTTACTCTTGCACGTCGTAATAGCTACAGAAGGAATATTTTAAAGATCTTTGAGGGTCTTCCTGCAGCTGGCCACTCCCATCGCTGGTGATAAAAAGTGTTGAACAGTCAGTAGACCTGATCCTGGTGGCTTTCTCATGCATGTATTCATGCTGGACATCCTCCTGCTGCTTTATTTCTTTGCTAAGTGAAATGGGTATTTGTTCATATCTTGGTTTTTAAACCCTATTTGTCATCTATTGAATATTTCATAATCAAAATTAAATCTATTTAAAAGAACTTTTCTTTAACAAATTTTTAATTTCATTATCAAGTTCTACAATTTCATGTGTAGCCACAAATACAAAATTGATGGTACCTGAGTGGGCCTGAGGCTTTGCTGTATTAAAAAATTGTTCTGTAAATTTCAGTGCCCATTAAATGTGAGAAATATAAGTTTGGTGAATAGATTTTTAAATCTCTCTACTTGCTTAAACATGTTGGTATAAAAAACTGAAAAGATTAAAAAAACAAAAACTCCTGAGGTAGGATTGGAGGGAGGGAGGAGAGCTGTTGGGAGAGATTTTACTTGGTGACTGTTGCTATAGGAACCATTTACCAATTGCTCAAGATAACAGTTCCCAAGGAAGATAGGAGTAGCAAACAAAATTAAACCCCCAAAATGAGGAAAACAAAGGGATCTGGCACCCCTTAGAAAATATTAAACACCTTTTTATGTACATGCATTTGAGATGGTATTTTCTCAGGGAGAGAGGGCATAGTGGGGAGATGCCCAAAATATTATGACCACTTCTCTTTCAAAGATCAGATAGTAATGTGTTAGGAGGCTGCCACATTCTCCTCCAAAGCTCACTACCATTCCATGGGTCAATCTTGAGGATGATCATAAGCCTCAACTGCAATTCTTTTTCTTTTCAACTAGCCTGCAGAACCAGATGGTAGACATTCAGTGTGTTTGTTGACTGGCCAACTAATCTCCCATTTGGATCTTAAGATTGCCTTAGAGACTAGTGAACACAGAATCTCAGTGCAGGGGTGTGTATTTGAAATCTCAAGGGAGAAAAGGATTTCTTGCTCAAAGCCTTAGGGCCAAGCATATTTCTTTGTAGTTATGGCTCATTCACAATTTCCTATTTCCTCCACACATGAAGCCACTTTCCAAGTGAATTATCAGGTTAAAAACTAAATGTATTATTTTTTTATTTTCCAATTAATACATACTTTTATGCTGCTGTGAAAGCAAAGTAATCATGCTTGATTCCTAGGGGCTCAACTTTTCAGATTTAACTGGATATCCATCCTGATTATTTCTCAATCCATCGTTCTCCTCTTGATTTCTTTTCCTCTTCTTTACCTATACATGACCCTGCATTTTATCATTTCTAAGATCTTTGCTTCTGTTTCAAAGCTGACCAAGACTCAGGTAGTACTTTAAGTTCTTGAATGGAAAAAAGGTTGAAAAACTCACTAATACATTCATATTTGCATATCATTCTCAGACCATCTTTCTCCTTATTTCTCTAGGTAAGTATTCAGACTCAGATTTACCAATGGACCAGACATCTTCTCCATGAAGATTCTGGCTGGATCTCCCAAATACAATTAGGGAAAAAGCTAGACTGGTTCAAGGTAGGGGTTATTACCCTTAGGCAAGAGGTAAAAATATTAGTACTATCAGTATGTATAAATCTGTACCAGGATTGGCAGACTCATGTGCCCCAGAGTCCAGGCAGGTGATATGAATTAATGAAACCAGCCTGGTAGAGATATTGGCCCACTGGAGAGCATATGGACGGGTCTAGGGGAGGGTAGAGGAGAATGTTCAACAATTATTCTGCTTCAGCTGATTGATGACATGCAGAAATGTGGGTTCAGAGTTGCCACGTTATCCCATTTTCACAAGAAGACAGAAATCTGTACATTTTTGAAACATTTCTCCATTTTCCAAATTTCCTAACATTAGAGGTTTTGGTTCTCTTATTTTCTCCACCCACTCTTGCAACATCATTCAGGCTCATGTCTTTAAAACCACCTTTTGCCAATGGCTTCCAAATTTTTGTCTTCAGCTCAGATTACTTCCTTGAACTCTGACTTGCATATCCACCTGTCTCTTTGACATCTCCTTTGGAATACCTAATAGATACCACCAACATAATGGAGAAAACTGAACTCCTGATCTTTCCTGTGAAGCCAGCTCTGCTTTCTCCATATAGCTAAGGGCAATGTCATTCTCAGGCCAGAAACCTCACAGTTATTTATTTATTTTTTTTGTATCTAAACATCTATCTATATATTTTTTAATTGGAGTGTAATTACTTTGTGATGTTGTGCTAGTTTCTGCTGTACAATGAAGTAAAGCAGCTTTATGTATACATATACCCCCTCCCTCCTGGGCCTTCCGCCCCCCCCCCCCACCATCCCACCCATCTAGGTCATCACAGAGCACCAAGCTGAGCTCCCTGAGCTATACAGCAGGTTCCCATCAGCTATCTATTTTACACATGGTAGTGTATTTATGTCACACCTAATCTCCCAATTCATCCCATCCTCCCCTTCTCCCTCTGCATCCACATGTCCGTTCTCTATGTCTGCGTCTCTATTCCTGCCCTGCAAATAGGTTCATCTGTACCATTTTTCTAGATTCCACATATATGTGTTAATATACAATATTTGTCTTTCTCTTTCTGACTTGCTTCACTCTGTATGACAGACTCTAGGTCCACCCACATATCTACAAATGACCAAACTTCGTTCCTTTTTATGGCTGAGTAATATTCCATTGTATATATGTACCACATCTTCTTTATCCATTCATCTGTTGTTGGACATTTAGATTGTTTCCATGTCCTGGCTATTGTAAATAGTGCTGCAATGAACATTGGGATGCATGTGTCTTTTTGAATTATGGTTTTCTCAGGGTATATGTCTAGTAGTGGGATTGCTGGGTCATATGGTAGTTCTATTTTTTTTTTTTTTTTTTTTTTGCGGTACGCAGGCCTCTCACTGTTGTGGCCTCTCCCATTGCGAAGCACAGGCTCCGAATGCAGGCTCAGCGGCCATGCCTCATGGGCCCAGCCGCTCCGCGGCATGTGGGATCTTCCCGGACTGGGGCATGAACCTGTGTCCCCTGCATCGGCAGGCGGACTCTCAACCACTGCGCCACCAGGGAAGACCCGGTAGTTCTATTTTTAGTTTTTTAAGGAACCTCCGTACTGTTCTCCACAGTGGCTGTATCAATTTACATTCCCACCAACAGTGCAAGAGGGTTCCCTTTCCTCCACACCCTCTCCAGCACACTTTTTATTTCAATATCTTCTGCTTTTCTGGAATTATGAACCTTACTTTTTTCAGACTCAGTTGCTTTTTAAAATTTTTTAAATTGTAGTAAAATACAGATAAGTTTATCATCTGAACTATTTTTAAGTGTAGAGTTCAGTAGTGCTAAGTACATTCACATTGTTGTACAATCCATCTCCAGAACTTTTTCATCTTTCAAGTAAACTATATACCCATTAAATAACAACTCCCTATTCTCCCTTCCCCTAAGTCCCTGAAAACCATCATTCTACTTTGTCTCTATGAATTTGACTACTCTAGGTACCTCATATAAGCAGAATCATACAGTCTTTCTGTGATTGGCTTATTTCACTCAGCATAATATCTTCAAAGTTCATCCATGTTGTAGCATGTGTCAGAATTTCCTTCCTTTTTAAGGCTCTGTCACTTCCTGAAAGTGTTTGTTCAAATGCCACTTTCTCAGTTAGGCCTCCACCCACCCACCCCCACCTTTCTTCTAAACCCCCATTATCTTAATTTACATTTTTTCCTTAGCTCTCACTTCCTAATATACTATATGTTAATCATTTATTATGTTCATTATTTATTGTTTGTCTCTCCCTGCTAGAAGTTCCACGAGGGCAACTTTGTCTGTTTGAGTCTTTGATGAATTTTAAGCTTCTAAAACAGTGCCAGGCACATGCCCAATAGATATATGTGGAATGAATTTTTATATGTTGGCAACTACTTAAACAAACATTGTGTGGGCTAGATAAAACAACCCACAGGCCAAGCCCATAATCAACCTTTTGGTAGCCTCTGGTTATGAGAAGCGATGTAACCCCTACATCTCTCTTTCCCTTATGCCCCTGGTCTAGCCAGTCTACATAAGCATGTTTTCTATTCCAAATTATCAAAGGCAGATAGTAAACAAAACGGTGTATGGAGGGTGTTGGTTCTAGGCATATCTTTGGCTTCTTCTCTACTTCCTCTTTCTTCCCTGCTCTCCCCAAGTTGCTCTAATCCAGGGGATAGCACTGCAGGCTCCAACCTGCAGACAAAGGGCCTGTGGAGAAATCCAGGAAGAATGGTACATACCCACTGTGATACCTGCCTACCTACCTCCTGGAGTAGTTGAGGCCAGAACAAATCACCAGGAGCCATAACGCTCACATGACAAAAGGACATCACTGTTGCTTTAAGTCTTGTCTTACAATAGCTGTGGGAAAACAGATATGACATGGCACAGTGAGCTCCCGAGCAGATGGAGTTAAATCCTGGCTATGCCATTTACCTTGGGCACCTTACTCTCACGGAGTTGTTGATTCCTTGCCTGTCAAATGGAAGTCATCTTATTTGTCTAAGGATTAAACAGGATAATAAATGCCAAACGCTTGGCATATAGTAGGTAGTTGATTGATGATTGCTTCCTTGCCTTCTCCCAAGCCAAATGTTTGCTATAACCATTTTAGGGAATTTGGTTCCTCCCCTTCACTTAAATCACATTACCCTTACCCTTTTTGAACATACTATTTTCAAACTATTATGATTTTTTTCAACCTACTGTGCATACTGTATTTCCTAGATTTTGAAGTCTCTCCTTAAACACTTCTCTGCAAAACATATTTTTTTATTCTGTGTTTCTCTCTCGCACTTAAAAAAAATTGTTGATACTGCTACATGAGAGTTAATCTTCTGGTCTTTACTTTCAAAGACTTTCATGGTGTCTGTATATTTGCTACCTAAGACTTAAGCAGAAAAGCCAATTACATAGATTGATTAAAATAAAACAAAAGCAGAAATGGCATTTAAAAGTATATAAATTCACATTTTTTGAGTTCCTTAAACATGGACTAGTTTTTAAAATATTCTCTGCCTCACCTCAAAATGTTTGGTTACTGGTTTTTG
Source organism: Pseudorca crassidens (assembly GCF_039906515.1). Taxonomy (NCBI): domain Eukaryota; kingdom Metazoa; phylum Chordata; class Mammalia; order Artiodactyla; family Delphinidae; genus Pseudorca; species Pseudorca crassidens. The sequence goes on from NC_090303.1 coordinate 47,726,921, forward strand.
TCTAAATGCATCCAGTAGCAACAGACTTGCATGTTCCTTTGTGACCTGGAAATTCCCAAGTAATCACTTTTGAGTAGCAGATGTTTAGATAAGCTAACAAGTTCTTAGGGAAATAAATCCTTTTATGATTATTTCAGTAGGGATCTGTATGTTTGGTTCAGTACTTTAGTGGAACTGCATTCTCAACAGGTGAAAATAAATACATGCAGAGCCAGGGTTTAAACAGAGAAGGAGATCTGGCACCTATTTTCCAGTGACTATATAAAGACAGGCCAGGGGGCTGACCTCAGGATGGGTGTGGGTCAGAAGGGCAGGAAGGGAATCTGCTGGTCCTCTTGTTCTTTTTGAAAGTCTTGTAAGAGCAAAATACATGTCAATTTTTTAAAGGAGGCCTGGGAAAGGGAGCATTGTAAGAAGTTTAACTTAATACTTATAATACATACAAAGATAACATTATCGTGTCATGTGTACAGCCAAGTGGGGAAATAATATCACCTGCTATCAATAACATCCGCAAATATTTATTACACATCCTCAGGGATGACACAAGCAGCAGACAGGCGTATGGACACCTAAGGGAGTGTTGGAGTGACCTCCATGTGTTTAGGTAATATGTGAGTAGGAAACTGTTATTACTCTGGGTTTTATTTTTTGATTTTTTTGCTAGTCCTCTTTCCTTTCAATTTCTGCATTAGAAAGGCTTTGAGCCACCAATACCTTTGTGAAAAAGAGAACATTACTCATTAGCTTTTTCCTTCAGGCAAAACCAAGCGCTATGTTTTAGCTCTCTACCCCTGATAAAGCTCTAAATCTTTCATCTTGATGGGAGGCAAAGACAAAGGCAGCAACCTCAGTTCTAAGAGATTCATTCCTTCCTCCTTTCCTTCCTCCCTCCCTTCCCTTTTTTCCTTCCTTCCTTTTCTGTTTTTCTTGCTCTCTGATGGCATAGCTTCACTCTTGGTTGTAGTCCTCTTTGTTTGAACTTTTCTAATACTCCAGGGTTATCCACAAACCTCATACGATTTCTTTAAAGAGAGACAAATTATATTAATCTCAATTAGCGACCACACATGCCTACACAATTTTGCCCACATCAGGATGGAGGTTTAAAAAAAAAACACCCTAATTTTTTTTAACAGGCAAACACAACTGTAGGATCATAGACCCTACATTTTCTACATAGTGAACATATAAACTCAGTGGTCTGGGGCCCATGGTCAGAAAGACATGGTAGTTCTACACTCTTCAGATCTTTCCAATTAGAACTTGAAAGCCCATTTCCCTCCCAGAGAAATGCCAGATGCATTCTTCTTTAATGAGCTTAGGACCAAAACTGCAATATGATCTCCTGCTTCAGGTGGAACATGGATAACAACTTAGAAAGAAAGGAGAATGGGGTCTGGAAGAGGATGTAGATTGAAGGATTACCTTAATTAAATGTAAAAGTAGGATCAGAGAGGTAGAAAGACCTTAAAGAAACACGAGTTCTGTGGTCTAAGAGACAAAGCCCTGTAGGGCAGCTGTTCCCATGTTTGGAAAAAAATCAAAGTAAGTCTGGATGTTTATACAATATTTAAAGAAAATAAGGTGGGCATGACAAACACTCCATAGAATATAGGCAACCCACGACAAAAGCCTCCTGAGAACTAGTAACATCTTAAATGTTTTTAGTTGACTCTATGTTCTAATTCCATGCATTTTATTTAACTCAAACTCATAAATCAGGTTATTCTTTCAAATTATCCCTGATTCCACAGGCTCACTATGTTTTCTAGAGTCTTAAAAATTCAGTCTACAGGCAAATAAAAATTTAATTCAAAGTTTAATACCAATGAAAGTACATGGAGCTTGCCAGATCATATTTTTTAGGGTGTTTCTAAGAGCGACCAGAACTTTAAAATGCTGCAGTTTGGATTAAATAAATTATAATCCGTTAAAACAATGAGATATTATGCAGCTGTAAAAATCAATGAGGAAACCATGTACTGAGATATAAAAAAAAAGTCTCCAAGATATAGTATTAGGTAAAAAAATAAGATACAGAACAGTATGCAGAGTGTATTACTTTTACATAAAAATAGGTGAGAACAATATGTATGTATGTATTTACTCAGATATAAAAAACAAGCACAGGAAGAATACACAATGAATTAATAACAGTGGTTATTTAGGGCAGGAAGACTGGGCAGAAGGTAACTGGGCTGATTGGGACTAGGGGTGAGGAGATATTTTACTATAGACAGCTTTTATACTGTTAGATCCTTGAACTAATGTGACTATATTAGCTATATACATATAATTCTAAAGTCCTTTATTATACAAAAAAAAAAAACAAGAAACAAAATGCAGTAGTTCAAAGGTGATGAATCTATAGGGGAAGTCTGTATTACTGACCTATATTTTATTTTTAGGCTCTGTCATCTTGTGTCTTGCTAATATCTCAAGGATAAACTACCAAATGCCTACAGTTTGACCCCTAGGTAAAGGAGAGATCAGGAAACTTCAGAAAACACAACCACCCGATAATCTTCTTAGAAGCATTTGGTACTGCTCAGTGATCCATGAATGTCAAGGCAAAACTCTGATATGCGTCTTCCAGGTTCTATATAAATCTCTTTATCTAAGGTAAACCTTGGGTCAATAAGAAATACTTGTGACCTTTGTTTTATGTTCGTGAGTGTTTTAGAGGCATTATTTCACATATCTTTCCAATAGCTCATGAAATATACAGCCTTTCTAATATCTTTTCATAAATAGAGATGTTAAGGCACTGAACAATCCAGCTCTGTGACAGTGTGTTCAGTGGTAAAGAAGAGCACACGTCTGTTTCGATTCATGGCCATACAATTACAGAGATTCACAGACTCCCCCAAAACATTCTCCATTCTCCAGTTGAGGCACTAGTTCCAGTGTCATTTTAAGCTCGTTTCTCATGTACTTAGATTCCTTTCTTTTCTTCAGATGGCAAACTTGCCTCTATCTAGTATCTGGGGAATGCATATCATTGGAATTATTAAATGTACAAGCTAACACAGCAAACCACCAATTTGTTATTTTGATGAAAATATTCTTGCATTTTCAGCAGATGGCTAAAAATGTTGCCTTTGTTATACATACTTTGTTTTGACAAAAACAGAAAAATAGAGAAAGAAAGCTCTGATCATTTTTCCTGTGAAGCTTAATCTAAAACCAAACAATTTGGCATGTGACTTCTGAGCGTGTTCCATGTTTCATCTCTAGAGCCCATTTCCCTGGCAACCTCCGCCCTCTCCCAGCTGCAGAGGTCAACACAATAGACTTGTCACAGGTTTTAAGTTGGGTAACTACTTTTAATTTGGAGAAATTATTACCCAGGGAGAAAATAGGCTGGTCCTGTACTTCAAAGAAAAAAAATAGAAATCAAGATGCACACAGCCTCCTGAGTTGGACTAACTCTTCATGTTGCTGTGTACCTCCTAAGCAGCTGTTCAAATAAGTAGTTGCCGGAGGAAATGTATATTCAAATGCTCCTTGTCATTTGCCTCTCCGAGCTTCACACCTAAAAGCCAGATGCAAGCTCTTCCAGGGCTAACAAATAGATGCCTTCTGGTGGCTCATTATGGTAATTACTGGCCGTATATTACTGCCATGTGAAAAGGGTTGTGAGGCAGGCCAGCCCAGGGGCATTTACAAGTGGTTTATTTGTGTTGAGCTATTAAGAATCCTCAAGTTATCAGATCAACCACTGCTCTTTGGGTTTTACAAGCAAGTTGTTCCTTAACAATCTGATCCTTCATCTGCTACCTTTGTGATATGTTTAAGCACCACTTAGGGACCTAACATGCTGCTTAGGAAAGTTACTTTACCTGTTTACAAAGAGATTCTCAAGTCCATTGTGTCCTGTGCACATTTTCTGCATGGCTCCTTCCCAACACCACCCACCCCACCCACCCCCATCTCTCCAAAGGCTGCAGTGCTTTCCTCATTCTTTGATCTTCAACTGGGCTACACACCTCTTTGTTGGCCACAGACACCTTCTTGGTGTAAACGAATGTTGATGCAACTGAGCTTTATGGGTTTGGACAACATCAGGGTTGAATCCAGGTACATAGGGTCTGAAGCTCATACAAATATGGAGGAGGCCCTCTTTAGCAAAAAGAATGAAAAAGTTTCTGAATATACAATTAGTTACAAAAATGAATATTTGGAATGAGAAATTACAAAGTTTAGAAAGCTGACAAATCTACAGTCATCACAAAATCTAAAACAACAGCAAAGACCTTAAAAATCAGCTGCCTGACTCTCCTCTGAACTTTTTTCTTACTTTTGGCAGGGGTAGGGGTGGGGGTAGAGGCAGACTCTTTGCCTCTTCATATGCCAATGGTTTTATAATTGTTTTATAGAGAGAAAAGAAATTCAGTCTTTCCTCTAGCGACATGGACTGAAAAAGCTTTTATTACTAATAGCTTAAGTTTCTTTCAGCTTCTCATCCTGATATTGGTAATGTTGTAAATTTTTAGAATCCTTATTAAATTTGGGAAAACATTAAACTTTTTTATACACGAGCTATAAGATTTCAGGGTATTTCAAGTTTTATTTTGCAATGACTAATCTTAAATACACTTCAAACTGAAATATACTCATTAACTAGCTTGTTTTACATGACACCATTGAAATATATCCCTTTCTTAATCAATTACTGCTTTTGTTTTAATCTCAAAGTTTTTTTTACATTGCTCTTTGTATCAGAATTTCTATTGATTTCATCACTCATCTTTATTGCTTTTTTTTTTTTTTGCGGTACGCGGGCCTCTCACTGTTGTGGCCTCTCCCATTGTGGAGCACAGGCTCCGGACACGCAGGCTCAGCAGCCATGGCTCACGGGCCCAGCGGCTCCGCGGCATGTGGGATCTTCCCGGACCGGGGCACGAACCCGTGTCCCCTGCATCGGCAGGCGGACTCTCAACCACTGCGCCACCAGGGAAGCCCATCTTTATTGCTTTTAACTTCATATTCCATTAGGTTTTTCCCTAAATTTCCTTTTAGTTTTTAAATACATTTACAAAGGACAAAAATGGCACCCTTCGTAAACATACAAATCAGGAGGATGCTGTAGGTAAATTTTCATTTGTTTTATTGAAGCATCCCAAAACATCTTTCCAAATTTGTTCCTCCATGTTAGAATAATTTTGCAGATTTTAAAAAGCAAACTCTTTGGAAGGTGCTGTGCAAATAAGAGGCCACTGAAACTTAAGCTTCATTAAAGTAATGAAACATCTGCCTTTGGACCTCTGGGCGATGACCCAATAGGTGTGACTTAATGTGCCATTTGGGGATAGGTTGTGCCTTGTTCCTCAGTGCTTCTCTGCTCAATGCAGTATATAGCTAAATACATAGCTAAAGCTTCAAGCTAATATTGGGGAAGGAAGTGGGGGGTGGTGTCTCTCATATCCCCAGAATTCTCAGAGGACAAGGGATGGGGAATGGAGTGGGAAGGAGCTCTTGGTTTGAAGGCAGGGAAATGAGAAGGAATAACTCTTGGGGACTCTCCCCATTTCAGCCTGATGTCAGGATCCATAAGCACATTTATTATTAAAAACCTACTTCTAATAGCATTTGGTTGTTACAGTTTTGTGAATCCTTTTCACATAAGAGATAGACCATTCAGCAAATTCTTTGTGATTGACAATGTTATCTCACTGATTATAATAGCAAAATTGGAAATAACCCAAATATTTAAAAGTCAGGTGTTGGTTAAATACATTATTACATATCCACACAACAGATGCATGCAACATCTAAAAATGTTCCATAACAGTATATTTATTGATTTGTAAGTTGGTTGCAATATATTTTTGCATGAAACAAACAAGATATAATATGAATAGTAAAATCCCAGCTTTGCTTTAAAAAAAGGAGTCATTTACATATGTAGATATGGATGTATATGTACTAAGGTGTTGACAGTAGTTGTCCTTGGGCAGGTATGATTGTAAGATTTTTGTTTTTATTAAAAAATACTTATTTGTATCATTAAACTTTTTTGCTGATAAGGATCTTTTATTTTGATAATAAGAAAAACATTTTTAGTGGAAAAAAGAAAAAATAGCATTTTGACATTGGATTTTAATCCTTTCAAATAAAATAATGGCCTGAACTTAAATTTATACATGCAGTTCAATATTAAAACTCCATTTCCAAGAGACATTAACCTATTTCTAAGAAGGATTATTCTGTAGGACTTACTGTAGCAATATGAGATAGGTCAGTCTCCCATACGGCACACTATGGGATCTGCAAATTCCATTCCTTTGATTGGGGAAAGGCCAATGTACAAAAAAACTGGTCCAAGGGGGGCTGTAAGAGAAATGTTTTATGCTTAATTGAATCTTTCTAAAATGTGTATGTATTATACTTAAAGTATTATCTGGAAAATGTTATGCTTATTTCTTCACACTTATAATATAGGAAAGTACAGTGACCTTTTAGAAATTTGGGCTATGTGTAGACAAAATGGATGAATCTGAGTTGCCATCAAGCAATATTTATTGTTGTGAATGCAGTGTGAGCCACCACTTAGAATCTATGAAGCTCAGAACACATTTGTTTCCATAACCTTACTCTATTCTTCCAAGATTCTTACAAGTTCTCAATCTTTAGTATGTAAAAGAAACACCTGAGGAAACTTGGTAAAAATGCAGATTCCAAGACCCCACTCTCAGACATTCTGATTAAGTAGATCCGGGATGGGACCCAGGAATGAGTAATTTGAACTGGGGCCTATGCTTGGAGAAACACCATTTTAAGAAAGTGTGCTTCTTTTAATACTGGGAAAATTATAGCAAAGAGCAGAAAAGAGCCTGACCTACTATGATAGGTTCAAAAAAGAACCTACCCAAGGACTGTGATGTGTGAAATACACACCATGATGAGATGAGATGAAAAACATTGCCTCCACTCCTGAATCTTTCTCCATCTCTCTTTTGCCAGCTGACCAACATGCTCCCTGAGCTGTATAAAGTGAACCCTTTGACCAAATTATTCAATGCCTCAAAACTGTCCCTTTGGCAATTAATGAAACCATACTGTGTGGAAAAAACAATCCTTTTTTCTTCAGAGTAGCTTGAAACCCTGTTAAGATAATGACTTGGACCTCACTTAAAAACCTGCCGCATTCAACCTTCTAAATCTACACTCCTACAGATTGCTGCCCCAAGTACATGTGCTTTGTCTCCGCTGGTGCTAATGGTTTTCTACGTTCTGCTCTAGACACGTGACAGCCCAGTGTCATGGTGCTGCTGAAAATGCATTTTCTGTGCCCTGGAAGAACCTGTATAAATATTCTCGATAAGTAACAGTTGTCATTTTCAGAATATGACAATTTTAGCTGCGTGTGCTTAAAGTGAGAGACGTGTCATTTATCCTAATAGATGTGAACACATGTATTGTACATACCAGTGAGTCACCTAATTCTTATTCACTCCAGCCTTGGTCTCAGTTGGGGGCAAGTGCCTCTAACAGGGTATGGCTGGATCAAATCACAAGCTAAAAAATCTTGGTCAATTATAGAAGCCTGAGGCTAAGGAGGGTTTTCAGGCCTCACAGACCCCTCCTCTTCCCAGGCTTACTGAAGATGCCAGTCAACCTCCCATCTGTGGAATTTCTGGGACTCTTTCTCCCCCCTGTAATTTAATGTGACTCAGTTGTTCTCTGTCCTGATAATACAAGTGGTGAGAAAGTCACCTAATCCTACTGGCATCCTCTCTTGTCAGCACCTCTTTATTTCCCTCTTTAAAGGCTCAACATGTTTTGATTTACAATCCGCACCAAGATAACTGCAGATGCCCTCTCTAAAAAGCAAGGTTAACTCACCTGAGATGAATTCTTTTATTGCAAACAAAAGCAGCACATGAGCAGGAAATACAATTAGTACAGGTGCTTCCTTGAAACTTAGCAAATGCCTGTTGTCTTGAAAGGAAAAAAGTCTTCACCATGGCCCGAGGTTCCTTTCACGCTATTTCAGTGAAGGAAGGATTTGAATTAAAATACATTTAAAGGACATTTTGTGAAATGCTTTTTCTGTGTAAATTGATATGATTATACAACTTTTCTTCTTCAGACTGTTAATACCGTGGATTACATTAATTAAATTTCAAATGTTGAAAAAAATGTAAAAATAAATGTAATGGTATAATTTTTAAAAAGTGCATTTAAAGGGGAAAGGAGAAACCCCAAGAAAGACCCCATGTAAGGAGCTGTAAATTGTTTAAGGACTCAGGTTATTTGGGGTGAGGACAGTGTTGAGCAAAACTGACCCCAACATCAGCATTTTGAGGTGAAATCATCCATCCAATGAAATCCCATCCAGTGAAATCATCAGTTTTGTATGGGTGCATGTTTTGAATTATATTCTTGCTAAATAACTTTTTTCAGTACTCTGGTTAAGGCAACCTTTGTAGAACCTGTCATTTTATTCTCCTTGAAAATATGTAATGCATATATTAACTCCAGGAAAGCATTTTGAATTCTGTTAGATGGAGGCTGATGTGCTAACTTGATCTTCAGTTTGCTCGAGGTTCAGAGTTCGCTATTCTGATAGTTGACAGTTCATTACTTTAAACTTCAGGAGTTAATTGAAAGTCTTTTATCATGAAATATAGGTAACTCTTTTTAGGTGGTGTTAAAGGTATTTTCTGTTTGTGTTAAGAAATGATCAAAAAGGAAATCATGCAAAATAAATGCTTGTATAGTTAAAAAGAAAATTAAGATAAAAAACCCATGAAAAACAACGGAGGATATGGTAGACTTAACAAGAACACCTGATAAGTAGTTATAGTTAAATTGCCAAGTATTGTCATCTATTTTTGAAAATCTTGATCACTTCTCTAAACAAGTAATGTGTCTTCTATCTTTTTACTCCTGAGTTTCATCAAGTGAAGTATTACTTTTCAGCCCTGGCCAGGGTACTTTCTAATATTAATTGACCTTGGAGGCCACATTCCTATGTTTGCAATCTGGACCCTCCCCCTGACAATATCCTCCTTCCCCAGAGCATCCACAAATAGGGTTTCAACAAATGCTTTTGGCAAAGTCACACTTCCTCAATGGCAGAAACTACTTGCTCTTGGAATGACAAGATGACAAGATTGCATGCTCAATTACACCTGCTCCTCTCTTTAAGTAATTGCCTTAGATCTTGACAAATTATGTGCTAGTTTTCTCAGGCACTCTAATTTAAATTAGAATGAAGGTACTAAACTTTTATTAATTATTGCAGCCTGATTGTTTGAAGCAATGTCTTTTTGTTTTCTAGAATTCTACTATCTTTCATGACCCAATTAGAAATAGCTAAAAATTCCTGCGATTTTGGACCCCTGTATATGTTTCCTTTTACATATTCTGAATATGAAACTAGTTTCCTATATCTGGATTTTTATGTAACAAAAAAGAGTGCTACTTTGTGGAGTTTTCTATGATTTGTAGAAATAAAAGCAGTAAAGGAGTTAACTAGAGCCAAATTTAGTAAATAAAAATACAACATGCCTAGTTGAATCTGAATTTCAGGTAAATAATTAATTAGTTTTTAGTGTAAGTATGTCCCATGCAATATTTGGGATCTAATTATACTTTAAAAATTACTTGTCTATCTGAAACTCAAATTTAACCGGGTGACCTTTATTTTATCTGGCAATCCTACAGTTGAATAAAGGCAAAATTGATTTATGTATGTGTGTTTTCTATGAATCACATTTTATTAGGAAGCAAAGGAATGAATTATATTTCAATGTTGGTATTGGGGAAATATGAGAAGATCAATTTAAATAATAGGTAAAAATAAGATACTATTGACAAGAAATATTAACCTGAATGGGGCTTTCATGCCTTTTTTCACATTCTAGTAAAATATAAAATTTCTCTCTATGTTTATAAATATGAAACTCCATTGTTTTCTGCCTTAATTAGCATTTGTAATTTTTGTTCACAACCCTCTAAAACACTTTCCATTACCCAAGTCATCAGCAGTCACTTAAAACTGGTGAAGCCTTACAAGAATAGCAAATGGAGGAATAGTAGTCTGATTAAAATTAGTTCATTTCAAGGAAGAAGGAACTCTCTGCTTTAAATTGAACTGTCATAAGCAAAATATTAGGGAACAAATACTTCAGATAACTTTCAGATTCCAAGCAAAGTGTACTAAAGACAATTTCATTTCAAAATCATAATTACAGTAGCAGAATGTTCTAATTTTTATTTTTAATGGCTCATGATTTTAGCAAAATAGTCACAAAATCAATTGAATGTGTTTCATGATTTTCTTATGATTTCTTTCATCACAAATTCTATACTAAAGGCCAATTAAAAATATTCATTAATAAAGTTAAGAAATGTGCTACAAATAATTTTGATTAATATTAGAATTTTATATATTTCAAGGTTTCTAATGTATGCTATTATCCACTCTGTATGAATTGAAATATATTCTGAATCTTAAAATTAAATTTATTTTTTTTGCTTATATTATTAGCTTCAGTCTGCTATTAATAATTCCCACTTTTCTTTTCTTCCTTACTCTTAAAATAAATAGAGTTCAAAATGGAAAGAAGAGAAAGTTTGGTACTTTTATTATTACAAGGAAATGGACTTTTATTATCACATAATACACCTATCTTGTTAAACCTAATGCTGCTATTATAATCTGAAGTTCCCAAAATGAAATGCCTTTCTTTTTAATCGGCTTGATGAAACGTAAGGCAGTTACAAGTGCTTCTTTTTTGTACTTTAAGGGGTGAACTTCTTAGTTCACATGACAAAATACAGGCACTGGATCTTCTGGTATAAAAGTTTTCTCTAGCTTTTTAATCTAGCTTTCCACAGTGTTCAGTGTTACATGTTTACTGTCTCTTCAATGTCTGTAGGAAAATGTCAAATTTATCATGCAAGTTTCTAATATAGGTAAATATGTATTATATATAGTCTAATATAAGTAAAGGATCTGTTAATTTACTATACACTATCCAGTTCTCTTGTTTTATCAGTACCAGTAAAATAACATCAGTTGCTTTGGAACAGTTCAGAATGTCATTTTTCTGGGGAAAAAAAAAAAAAAAAAGAAGGTCTTGGTTCTAAAACAATAGAAAAGATAGCCAGAAAGAGTCCCAGTTGCAGTGTGAGAACAGATCTGCTGTCTGGACCAGCCAGAAGCGAGGTGCACACTTCAGTGCTCACTGGGGCTGAGGAGTCAAACCCACTCTTGCCAAAGCTGAGAATCAGGGAGATTCCCAAAAAGGGAGAAAAAAGGAATAAGAAGTAAAAAGAGGGCTTCCCTGGTGGCGCAGTGGTTGAGAGTCCGCCTGCCGATGCAGGGGACACGTGTTCGTGCCCTGGTCCGGGAAGATCCCACATGCCGCGGAGCGGCTGGGCCCGTGAGCCATGGCTGCTGAGCCTGTGCGTCCGGAGCCTGTGCTCCGCAACGGGAGAGGCCCCAACAGTGAGAGGCCCGCGTACCGCAAAAGAAAAAGAAGTAAAAAGAAAGAAAAACTCAAAGAAGACAGTAGAATGTAAGGGTAGTAATGAATCAGAAGCAGTGATGGCACAAAATCAAGACTTCTCTGGGGAAAGAGAACAAAAGCGTAATCCAGAATAGAGGAAGGATATTATTTCTCCAGCTGAGTTCTATGGAAATTAGCGTCCAAAAATGTAAAAGATGTGCCATGGAAGGGGGTGGGGAATTTTCCGTGGTTAAATATGCTCGAGAAATATATATAGTCCCATCTTGAAGATTTACAACACATAATTGAATATTACAATTTCTAAGCAGTCCTATTGTTTAAAAACTTTTTAATTTTGTAAGGAAATGTATGCATGTTTAATATAGATAAATATTAATAAACAATATTAGCATTAATATGTGATATTAATAAAACATATAACTATGGAATTATTTTTTCAGACCATCTGCTAACATTCTCTATTGTAGGAGTGGTTGAAGTAATGAACTCGTATTCTGTGGTTATTAGTTATTTGGAAACTTAGGTCTGGGTAATATCTATACCGATGATACCGAAAATGTTGCTTCATCACATCCACGATGTTCTTAGTGTTGACCAAAATTACAAGGTCATTAAGAGCAGAGCTATGAATTGAGAATCCCTGGATTCAAATCCTAAGTCTTCTACTTGCCTCAACAGGGTCCTTGACTTCTTTAAGCCTCAGTTTCCTTTTCTGTTAAAGAGGAAAGAACTAACAATGATAAAAGGGCTTATGTCATAGGTTATTGGGGGAATCAGATGAGATATTCCTTGTAAAATACATAACTTAATGCCCAGCAATGGGAAACAAAAAAATTTCTTTTGAAGTTTAGTTGATTTGCAATGTTGTGTTAGTTTCAGGTGTGCAGCAAAGTGATTCAGATTCTTTTCCAGCGAAGTGATTCAGATTCTTTTCCATTATAGGTTATTACATGATATTGAATATGCTTCCCTGTTCTATACAATAGGACTTTTTTGTTTATTTATTTTATATATAGTAGTATGTATCTGTTAATCCCAAACTCCTAATTTATCACTCCCCCCCACCCCTTTCCCCTTTGGTAACCATAAGTTTGTTCTCTTTTTTTTTCATTAAAAAAATTTTTTTTATTGCAGTATAGTTGATTTATAATGTTGTGTTAGTTTCAGGTGTACAGCAAAGTGAATCAGGTGTACAAATACTCTATTTCACATTTTAAACTATGTACATTTAATAATTATGATATTTTTCATTAAAAACATGTCACATCATAAGTTTGTTTTCTATGTGAGTTTGTTTCTGTTTTGTAAATAAGTTCATTTATATAATTTTTTTAGATTCTACATATAAATGATATCATATGTTATTTGTCTTTCTCTTTCTGACTCACTTAGTATGATAATCTCTAGGTCCATCCATGGACCTGCAAATGGCATTATTTCCTTCAGGAAATGAAACATCTTAGTATTATAGATCCTGTGCTCACATCTCCTCCTTTGTGAGTTCTCTAAGCACAATTTTTATCTGGCTACTCAAATGTTTTTTGGAGATTAGAGCTTAAATGAATTCTGAATCTCTGGCCAAGCAACATGGTGTCTGGGCCTATGGCCAAATGTAAATAAGTATGATCTTATCAGTCCCATGGTGAGTAGAGAGGATTTAGTGAGATTACATGCATAAAGGGGTTAATGATTTGATGGGCAGTAGCAGGTTATTTAATTGTGGCAAGGATGAACTGACAGGCAATATAAATGAGATAAGTTGGTTTTCTTAGCCCTTTACGTTACTCGTTCACAAGCTTTCAGTATCTGCTTTGCTGAGACATATATGGGCTCTGGGATTTGTGTCTGAGCTCAGGTGGGAAGAGTCCTTCTTACACTGGCAGTTGGCATTTTGAAGGAAAGATGAGACACCTGGGAGAGGTGGTGAACCCTCAGAATGGAGATCAGAAAGCCAAGCCTGCACTTGCACTTTCCCCAGAATTGAAGAAAAATCCCTGTCTTCATCCTTTTTAAAATTGAGATGTGAGGAAATAGATTTTTAAAAAAGCTTTTTTATTTAGAAATAATTACAGATACACAGGAAGTTTCAGGGATGATACAGAGAAATCCTGTATACCCTTCATCAATTTCCCCCACTGGTTACATTTTAGGTAACAGTACTACAATATCAAAAGCAGGGAACTGAAATTGGTATAAAGAGTGTGTATAGTTCTCTGTCATTTTATCACATTCACCTCCACAATCAAGATACAGAACTTGAGATTTTATTTTACCTGATTTTTCCTTTTCAAGAGGCAAAATAAAAAGTTTACATTAGCATAAGTGTTGATTGACTTTAGTAGTTATATTTCAACTTTCACAACTGGAAGTAGGCAAGAGCAAAAAGTAGTTACTTGAGGGTTTTGATATCATAATTCAGGATTTTTATAGGATTGTGAACATTTCTTCTATGGTTACAATGTGCTTCCCCTTCCCTCTTTGTAAATCTGGTCATCATATGTAAATACTTTGGGAAGTTACTTTACATTCTAGTTCAGTTCTTCTTCTTTGTCATCTTTTGTGATTGCGTTGTGGAAATGTATGTGTTTTACAAAAAGCAAAATGTGCTGAAGAAAGAACCAAATGGTGAAACAGATCCCATTTTAAAAAGCCATAAACAAGCTTACAGCATTAAGTGGTGACATGAATAAATTGCTTTTGCAAGAAAATGCAGACTTAATATCATTACTAAGCAACAGCTGAAAGGCATAACTATATTTCAACTGGTAGTAATGACTGACACCACTGGGTTAGAAATGATCTCATGATGGTATTATAATGATTTTTCTTATGTTTTAAAAAACAGAGGAACCTTAGAATTTCATCATGGTAGTTAAGGATGTAAAAGTTCAATGTTGACATAACTGGTTTTATACTATAGTCATTGCCATGTTCTTCTCTGGCCCTTAATACAAATATGTCAAGATTTAAGAGACTAATTCTCATAGTTTTGCATGGCTGTGACTCCTAGCTTTTTATAAGGCATACCCATGGCATTCATAGTTCAACAAATTGATCTCCAGACTGATGAGCACTATTCTAACCAATAATTTTATCCATAAAATGAGTACTTCAGGATAAGTGGGTGGGCACCTGTACTCACTAACCACATCAGCAAAGAGGCTGGTTCTGGCACCCCACCTGGCGTTAATCAGTAGCATTTCCCAGAGTGTGTCTCATAAAATATGATAGTCTTCTAAAATGCTCTATGAAAAAAATTTCTATTTTTAACACCACAACCAGGACATGATTGTCCTCAGTACAGATTTGCCAACATGTTTACCAATGTCTCTTAGCATTCTTTCTTGCATCTTAGCCCATCCTTTTGGAATTGTGTGTGTGTGTGTGTGTGTGTGTGTGTGTGTGTGTCAAAGTTTTTAGAAATTTCTTTAGAAGAGAGATCTTTTAGTTTGTGAGAAATGTGCTAATTTCACATTGGAAGATATTTCACTGACTGTGTGACTCTAGGTTGACAGTTGTTTTCTCTTAGCATTTTGAAGATATTATCCCCATCTTCTGATGGTGTCAATCAAATTGTCATTCCACTTAAGTTATCTGTTTTTGTTGTTGTTGTTGTTTTTAATCTCTAGTTCCTTTTAAGAACTTTGTCTTGGCAATCTACACTTCACTGTGTATTTAGGTGTCTTGTTTTCTTTAATTTATTTGAATTTCATTGGGATTGTGAATCTGAGGGTTTGTGTTTTCATCATTCTGCAAAATTCTCAGCCAATGTCATTAAAAAAAATTTATTGGAGTATAGTTGATTTACAATGTTGTGTTAGTTTCAGGTGTACAGCAAAGTGATTCAGTTATACATATACACACTCTTTTTTTTTATATTCTTTTCCCATATAGGCCATTTTATAGAGTATTGAGTAGAGTTCCCTGTGCTATGCAACAGGTTCTTATTAGTTATCTATTTTATATATAGTAGTGTGTATATGTCAAACCCAATCTCCCAATTGCCAATGTCATTTTGAATATTGTCTTTCCCTAATTGTTATCTCCCTCAGGAAGTCTGATTAGACTTTTATTAGACCTCTTTACTCTGCCCTCCATGTTCACTGATTTTATCTTCACTATTTTCAATCAGCTGTTAGAGTCCAATCTATTATTTTGTCTGCTTAGTTTCTAATTTGAATTCTAAAAGCTCTTTCGTACATTTTTTATCTTCCCTGGTCATTTTTCATAGCCTTTTGTTTCTTAGTTACACTTGAGTCTTGTATTTCTTTAAGGATTTCAAGCGTACCTATTTTATATCCTGTATGTAATAATTTCTAGTCCAGTGGTCTTAGTGGGCTTAATGTATAGTGGGGTGTTTTTTTTTACATTCTATTGGCTCTTGCTCATGGTGGTTTAGTTCCTCACTTAATATATTTTTCATTAACCCATGTTCTTTGGAATTTTGGCTGTAGGAATTTTTTGAGGCTCAAGTTTAAAGTGTTCTCCATTATGTATGATTTATTTTTGTTTCTGACAGTCACCTAGGGGCATTGCCTAGCCAGGACTAGTTCAAATTAAATTCTTAGCTCTGGGTTTTTCAGATCACTGAATACTTTGAAATCCATGCCCAAACCCTTGTAAAGACTTGCTTATGATTTTGAATTCTCAGGGAAAAATTTTCCCAAACCCCTCTACCTAGAACCAAGTCTAAGATAGCTAAACATTTCTTCTCCACTGCTGGTTGTTTTGTGTGTCAATTAATTAATACATTATTAATTAATAAATTATAATCAATAATATTATAATATAATAATAATATCTTTACCCTTTCATTGAAAGAGTCACTTCGGGAGGTTCTGGACTCATGCAGGAGTCTCTCAGCCAAAATCTTCCTTAGCCTTCAATCCCCTAACTAGAAGTGACCCATTAAACTCCAGGCCATCAGCAAATATTGGATGCTCCTGAAGTTGCTGCCAATGACAGTACTATGTTTACTCTCTAGGGATATATTTTCTCATGCTTAGGGGCTCAATTTCTTGCCAGTTTAGTTTTTCACTTAAGGGCTAAAGATTGTATCCAACATTTTTAATTGTTCTGTACTAGAAACACATTCATGATGGCTTGTTTGCCACATTACCTAAAACGGAATTCAGAATATCATTTAAAGGTGTTAAGAAAACTATTAGAAGAACTAAGGATAATAATCAAATGGTGGAAAGAGAAGTGTAAAGAAGTGGAAGTATATTTAGTTTATCATTCATAGTGGAAAGTCATCTTAATATGTCTTAAAAATAGAATCAAACATATTCTATATGATTATAAAGGTAAACACTAGAGACTGTAAAAAAGATAAGCCTTTCAAATTTCAAAGGAAAATATTCATACAAAAATACAGCAAAGCAAACTCAGACCAGTGATTAGAATGTAAAAGACAAAAGGAAAAACAGATTTTAAAGAATACATGCATTAAAGCAAACATAGTAGTAAAATAAAGAAGAAAATATAGTAAAATAGAAAAGACAAAAACAGAACTAAAAGTCAGAATTAAAATACAATGGCAGAGCTTCCCTGGTGGCACAGTGGTTGAGAGTCCGCCTGCCGATGCAGGGGACACGTGTTCGTGCCCTGGTCCGGGAAGATCCCACATGCCGTGGAGCGGCTGGGCCCGTGAGCCATGGCCGCTGAGCCTGCGGGTCCGGAGCCTGTGCTCTGCAATGGGAGAGGCCACAGCAGTGAGAAGCCCGCGTACTGGGGAAAAAAAAAAATACAATGGCAGAATTGAAACCAACACACAGTAAAGGCAAATGTTATAGACTCACCTATGAAAAGACTTTCAGATTGACTTACAAATAAAAATTCAACTATATGCTAAACAAAGCGTCTCAGAATGGTTGAAAGTAAAAGGATAAACACACTGTGTCAGGCATATGAAAACACAAAATTATGCAGGGGCTAAGATATTAGACCAGGTTGAATTCACAGAAAAGAAACATTAAAATAAGACTAAAAAGTCATTGTTTAAAGACGTGCCATAATCCACAGGAGGGTACAATAGTCATGAATACCTAACATACCATAAAGATTCCTAAAGCGAAGCTATAACAAACATAGATGATAAATATCTATTGTGTATATCTACACAATACACAATAATAATCAACGTTCATCTTTAATCCATAAATAATCAAGTAGACCAAAACAAGTAAAAGTATGAAATATAAAAATAAATCTAATAAAGTAGGTCTAATTGATATATATATTAAACTCCACACAGGAAATATGCCTTTTTTTTCCCAAATACACATGGGTTTTTTCCTTAAGAATGACCATTTATTAGGCCATTAAAAATTTGAATACATTTCAAAATTGTTAGTTTCGTTTCATTTGCTTTATCCACCATGAA
The DNA here is from genome assembly GCF_039906515.1 of Pseudorca crassidens. Classification (NCBI taxonomy): domain Eukaryota; kingdom Metazoa; phylum Chordata; class Mammalia; order Artiodactyla; family Delphinidae; genus Pseudorca; species Pseudorca crassidens. The sequence continues at coordinate 47,744,795 of NC_090303.1, forward strand.
CTAAAACTAGTAATTAATACCTATATTAGTAAAATAAAGAAACTTAGGGCTCTCCAAAATTTTATTTAAAACACTCTCAGATGAGAGATCAAAACCAAAAATACTGAAAACACTACATATTGAAATCTGTGGGACGCAAAAAGTTGATCAGAGGTAAAACTAAACTTCAAAGAAAAATTGTGAAATAAGAATGAGTAAAAATAACTGGATGAAGCATTCAGAATAAGAAATTGTGGTCATCAACAGAATAAATCTAAGGAAATCAGAATTTAGGAACTGGTAAATAAAATGTGAAATTTCGGAATAGCTACAACAACCCCCCTAAAAGGGTAAAACTAATAAATTCAAGAAATTGTCATTTAAAAAATTTAATCAGATAGATAAACCACGATATTTTTAAATGGTGAGAGATGAAGAAACCACAAATATCTAAAATGAGAAATTAAGTTGAGAACCTAAACAGTTATCGAAGGAATTAAGATGTATCTTTGTTCAACGTTATACCCATGGATTTGAAAAATCTAAACAAAATGGGTATTTCTAGGAAGTTAAATTACCAATAGTAACTTCAAAGTGTATAGAAAATCTATATAGACCATTTCAGAGAAATGATGAAAGTTGTCAAAAAGTTGCAGGCATCAGGCTCAGAGTAATACTATATATGAAGCCTACCAAAAATTTTAAGGAACAGAAAATTCCAATGCTTTCAAAATGATTCCAGAGCAGAGATTGAAGAAAAACTTCCATTTTTCATATTACCCATCATAATAATCATACTAAAATCTGACTGCATAGTAAAAGAAAACTACATATCAACCATGCTTGTGAATATTGATTGAAAAATCCAAAAGAATATATTAGCAATCAAAATCTAACATTACTTTAAAAGAATACATCATGACTAAGACAGGAAATTAGGAATATTAGAAAAATTATTAATATAATTTGTTACTATTATATCAGAAGGGAAAAATAATATGATCGTACATAGAAAGGGTGTAAAGGTATTTAAGTTTAAAATCCATTGCTATTAAAAACTCTTTATAAAAAAATAACAGACATTTTTAATATCTGTCTGATTTACAGCCAAAAGCCCGCATGTGCTTAATAGTGAAACTGCTAGAAATATTTTCAACAGGAGAAACATAATAATGTCTACTATTACAATTATTACTTGTCATTGCTGTAGAGATCCTAGATGTACAATTAGAAAGGAGAAACAAATACAAAAGTTTGAAGTGATGACATGGAATTATCATTATTTACATATATGATTAAATTGTATAGCTAGAAAATATCATTACCAACAATAAGTAAAAGAGCTGGCTATAGCATTAATGCACACAAACCAGATATTTTCTTATGTACAAGTGGAAGTTACTTTAAAATATAAAGTAATAAAAGTAGCATTTGTTATGGGAACAAAATGATAAAATGTGATAACAATAAACTTAAGAAATGGTTAAGATATATATAAAGGTTACAGATATGTTTAAAAGAATACAGAGAGACAAAATAGGAATTGAACAAATATAATTATATACTTTTTTGATAAGAAGTCTTAATATTTTAAAGGTGGCAAATCTCCATTTACTAATTTTTACGTTAATATTATCACAATGAAACTAACACACAAATAATTTTACGAATAGACAACAGTTTAGAAATAGAAGATTTCTGAGGTGAAGTTAGTTCTACAAGGTATTAAAATATAATGCATTAATTGAAACAAATTTTTACTGGTGCATAAAAACAGAACATCAATGGAACAAATGAAGAGTTGAGATATATTACCAAAAGCCTCATGGTAATGTGGCTTGTTATAAAAGAAGCATTTCAAATTCATCCCCCCCCCCGCAAAAAATGATTTATTCAATAACTAATGATGAACAGTTGCCTGGCCTTCTGGAAAATAATAAATTAATTCCTACCTCAGGCTTTATACCAAAATGAAATCCAATAGGATCACAGATCTAACTTTACGAAAGGAAACTCTAAACGTACTAAAAGAAATTATATGAGAATTTAAAAATTAATCTTGGAATGAGAAGAGCCTTTTTAAATATGACACAAAAGCTGAAGCCATAAAAGATGATAAATATGTCTACGTAAAAATTAAGCATTCCTGCATTAGACTTTTGTAAATAAAATCAACGACAAGCTGGGAAGAATATTTGTAACATATTAAAACATATGGTATATAATAAAGGTCTATGTTTTTAGATATATTAAGTGTTCTTAGGAATCAATTAGAAAATATATGTAAAAACTAGTAGGAAAATGAGGAGAGGACATTAGTAGCCAGTTTTTAGAAAAGTAAATTCAAACAGCTTTTAATTAAATGAAGATATGTTCAGTCTTGTCAGTCATTAAAGAAATGTTTATTAAAATAATATATCATTTAAACCTAACAGATTGAGATATACTAAAATATGTGTGTATGTATGCTTGTATCCATATATGATCTCTCTGGAGTGAATCATCTCAAGATATTAAGAGTATTTGCCTCTATGGAGGGTAACCAGGGGCCAAGGTGAGATGAACACATACTTTTTTATAGCACACTATATTGTAAGTTTAAATTTTTAACCATGTGTGTATTACTTTTAAAGAGTAATATAATTACCTCAAAATATAAGTTGAAGCCAGAGAAATTAAGATTAATTAATGTCACACAGTTTAAAAATAGCAGATGTTTCATTCAAGCCCAGGGCAACTTGATTTCGACTAAAGTACACAGGTATATTGCTGACATTAATTTGTATTATTATTTCTAAACTTTTGTCAACTTATCCAATGTGACAAGGATACTATGTACATGGGCTATCTCTTAAGGGAGAACCATGTGAACATTTGTTGGGAAGTTGATGTTTTTACTCTTTTCACTATTTTCTTTTATAATTTTACTTAATAGAGATATGAAACAACTTGTGACATCTTCATTTTTAACAAGCATCTCTAATAGATCTGGGATTTTTGAAGTCTTCTTTTTAAAGCCTTTTCTTCATTGACAAAATTAGTGCCGTGTGTGTGTGTGTGTGTGTGTGTGTGTGTGTGTGTGTGTAATCATTACTCAAACTTTAGACTATTAAATTGCAAAACCTGGATTGAGAGTGAAAACACATCAAGGTGTCCTATTTAGCTAAATGAGCTAAGGGACTCTGAAGGAATTTATCTTTGGAACATTATAGAGCACCCCTGTATGGATTGAACTGGGAGAATTTACTTCTTTTCTTTCCTTCTTCTTCTCTTTTTAATCACGGACTCCATTTACTAAAATGTGTTTCACAGAGCATTGACCTTTAGAGTATAATGGCTTCCTTGGGGCTATTACAATTTATAGGGCAAATGCCTTCCAATCTTTCAACCCACAAGTAAAGGTTAAAAAGTTTTAGGCACAAAGTACCTAACTCTTTACTTGTAAATCACTTTCCCAACCAAAAGCCAAAACCATTAGCCCACTCTGGGCACTTTTCATGTTTGAAATGACATTCTTAAAAATCAAGTTTATCTTTGAGTAGAAAGGTGTTTTTTTTTTAAGTATAATATCCTAGGATAATAGGTTTGACTGAAACCCTAAAGGCCACCAAGTAAAACCTCCTACTGTGATCAGGATTCCTGGATTGTTTTCTAACTGAATTTGTAAGGGAGAGAGGACTAGTTTTTGTTTCGTTTAATTTGTATTTCTTTGTAAAAATATATATCAAAATTCAAAATAATTATCTAAGTAGTGAAATTATCAGTAATCTTTTTTTGTTTATATTTTTAATTTTTAAATCAATAAATATGTTATGTTTACAGTTTAAGTGCAACCTCTAATGTAAAATTTGAAAAATACAATCAGGAATAAGGATGAAATAAAGAATCACCATGTATATTATCCTATCAGTATTTTCTGATATAACCTCCTTAAATTTAACTTCTTAGCTTTGGTTGTTGTTTGTGGGTTTGGGGACTAATTTGTTTGTTGTTATTTCATGTAATTTGTATGTTTTTCATTTGGACCATACACCTTCTTGTAACATGAATTCATAATAAAACTCAAAGTAAAGGCTGACTTATGGCTAGGAATTCTCAAGAGGGGTTCTTTTTGTTTCTTTACACCTAATGCCAGACTCAAGACAGGCATGTTTTCTTGCCCTGTATGTGTGGATTTTGTTTGTCAGGTACCCTTGTATTGAGAGTATGGCCTTAAGAGAGCATCTTTTTTGCAGAGATTCCCAAGTGGATCTCCCACTTAGGGATGACCTCAGGTCTTTGCTTTCATCTCCTGCATCCCTTATACCCAACAAAGTGGAGGCACAAGGTATCCAGGGCATGTCAGGATTCCTCAAGGAAGAGGCAACTTTGAAATTCATTCATCTCCAAGAGTTCCTGCTTTCATTTGCTTTGGGAATATATATATTACCTATTTTCATGTTACCTCAATAACTGATTTAGAAGCATTTTGTAAAAACTTTCTCCAGCCTTGTAGTTGCCCCTCTTGAGGTCTAGCCATATTTCTGGAAATGAAAGTTCAATTCCATTATATTTTTACTTAATTCTTCTGTTTTAATTATGCTTGTTCTCTATCAAAAACATCAACTATACATATATATGCTCAATCTCCATTCTCTGCCTCCTTATCAGTCTTTTTATTTTCATTTTCATTGTTTTTCTTTACTATGTTTTATTAGAGCTATTTATGCTGTCCCATTACTCCTGTCATAATTCTTGGCACCATTAATATCCAGTTAGAAGATCCTTCTAGTACCTGGTCTCTCAGTCCCTTACTCTCCACTCCTTTTTTCCTCTACTTCAGTCAGTCACTCCCATAGTTATATCTTAGTCCTTGTCACTACCAATAACTGAAATTACTCCATAATCTCAATTTCAGCAATTCTGTTCTGTCCATCACCTATCTTTCTAGCTTACTCCCTCTAGTATTCTAATGCTAGTAATTCTTCTATTCCTCTGGGATCTACAAGCTATCTATCATACAACATTTTCACTGTCTCTTATGCCCACGCTTCCACTGTTTACTCACTCCTACCCTTACCCAATTTATATTCCATAGGCTAATATTAAAACACCCTCTTACATAAATTATCAACACCCTTGTTATTCACTGCCTTTGACAAATATCAATCTTGGTAAATTCCAATTTTTCTGTATTCTCCATGTACCACTGTATAGCTGAATTTGACTGGAGAAAAGCACATCCATATTGACTGGTCTCATTTTAAATTTATGACTATTAACATGAAGAGGATTTTTGTGGTGCTGTCTGGCAATCATATTGCACTCCCCATGACCATTTATGCTCCCATTCTTCTATATTACTCTTTTACATTTTCTCTCCTTTTTCATACATCCAGCACATCCTTCCCCATCCTTACTCTTAATCCTGACCTTTCTTCCTATTTCATTGAAAAAATAGAAGCAATCAGAACAATTCTTCCAAGCAATTTTCCAAACTCTTCCAATGTCACTCTATTCACCTATTTGAATCTAGACTAGTCTGTTTTTCTTCCTGTCATGAATGAACAGTATGTTCTAATGCCATCATTTTTCATTTCACCTCTTGTCTACTCAGGAGCATCCTTCCAACAAATTTTCCCTCTCCCCAGCATCATCATTTTCTCCCTTTACTACTCCATCATCTCAGTCTTGCCTCGCTTAATCAATTCTCTGTTTAGCAGCCAGAGAACTATAAATGTAAATCAGAACATTTCACTCATCTGCTTATAGTCTTTCAATGGCTTCCCTTCATATGTTGGATAAAATTCAAACACTTTAACCCAGTTTTCAAAGCCCTCTGTAATCTGGCCCCTACCTATTGAAACTCATCTTGTACTATGGTCACTCTTGTTCACTATATTCCAGTCACAGTGGCCTTACAAAACTCACCAAAATTCTCCTGACCCTGTGGCTTTGTTCCTGTTTTTCTATCTACCTGTAAGATTCTTTCCTTGATATTCATATGGGTGTCTTCCTTAAAGTCATGTTCAAAGAGAAGTTCCCATGACCAACCAATTCAAAGGAGGCAATGTCTATTATACTAGTCTATTTTAATTTTAGTTATAGCACTTATCATTCAGTATGTGATATTTTTCTTATTTATTGCTTATTTATAAATTAAAAAAAATTTCTCTGACTAAACTGTTAGCTCCATTATAGTATGAACATTCCCCCTACTATATATCCTGGACACTATATCCTTAGCATATAGAACGGTACTCTCTGTTAAACATTCAATAAAAATGAATGAATAAATTAATGAATGATGAATGAATGAATGAACTGGAGGCCTTCTAAATTACTTCTAACAAATTCCAATAAATTTGTTCCACTAAGATATGTTCCATATGTTCAATTGCCTTGCTTTAACAAATTAATGTGATCTTTAATTTGTACTGTATGTATTTCAAATTCATCACAACAAGGGAAAGATGGCTTTCCATTCAACTTTCTTGAAACTTTAATTTGACTAAAGGAATTACATGTGGTGCATAGGAGTCATAATTAATGACTTGGATTTACATTTGATCATTACCAGGACTAGAACGTGTTCACTAAATAGTGATTCCATGCTATAGAAGTAAAAAGAAACCAATGGTAAGTGTCCTACCTTTTTTAGTGAAAAATAATACAAATGTACCAGACATAGTTAGAAGGATAGATTCCTTACTTTTCAAACTCAGGTGCTGAGGACATAAATGTAACTTGAGAAAATCAGAACACCACAGAGCTTTCTCCTTTTATTCAGGGAGAGTGAGTCTCCACATACTTGTCACTTCTCCATCTACAGCACATTTTTAATGCTTCACATTTTATATTCCCTACAGCTGAGTATGGAAATGGTTAGTTACTTAAATGATTCCAAAGCTACTGTTAAGTGAAAATCTTAAATGTGGAACAGATGTTCAAATATTGGGGCAATAAAGATATTATTTAGGGCAGCTGAAAAGCAGATAAAAGGGTAGAGGAGATCAACTCATGATGGATGAGCACCTGCAGCCAAAGCAACTGCAGTAAGAAGCAGCAGAAGGCTATAGGCATCCAAAGGTGTGGGAGCCTCGGCTATTTTGTGAGGGTACCAAGGCCATCAGTATTGAAGACAAGACCATGAGTCTCCTCTGTTTTTGGTTGCCCCATAACATTTTCTGATGGGACAGGATGTCCTTTAGTGCAGGAGAAATCCCCAGAGCAGTGATTTCTCAAATTACTCCTTGCAAGTTGCAGCAGGAATCCAGTGGTGGACAAGCAGATGCGACTTTAGCACCCCCCACCCCCATCTCCATTGCTTCAACCCAAGCAGTTCTGCAAAATATTTCATTTGCATAATAAATAATTTGTTGTACAGAACTTTACAAATTTATTCTAATTTATCTTGATGAATTAATGTAGAAATATAGCTATGAAAGTTCTAATTTTTTAAAAAAGAGTAATTGGGAGGAAGATTTGCACTAAGTTTAATAAATTTTAAACCTATAATAATTAAAATAGCATATACTGGCTTAGGAATAGACCGGTAGATCAATTAAATAAGAAGTACATAAACATATTAAAATATGTAGGAATTTTTATATGATAAGGTGTTATTTCAAATCAAATGGAAAATGATAGATTATTTAATATGTGATATAGGAGCCCTATCATACAATTGCCAGATGGGTTAATAATTTGACTATGAAAAATAAAATCCTATAAGTGTTTGAATAAAATATAGGTGAGTATTTTTTAAACCTGAGATAGAAAGGATTAGAAAGCTAATCAAGACACACAAATCAGTAACCATAAAGGAAACTCTTAATTTTACCTGTGTAAAAAGTAAAGATGCCCATATGGCAAAACATTAAAAGTAAGATTAAAAGACAAACAAAGAACATATTTGGAACATATAGCAGACAGAGAGTTGATATTCTTGACATGTCAAGAGCGATTAATACTATAAAACAAACAGCCAAATGAAAAAATATATTATAAGACATTAATTGTACTTTATTAAAGAAATTTAAATGGCCAATAAATATATGAAAAAAAATTGAACCTCATTAGCAGTCAAAGATATTAATTTTTAAAATTTGGTTGATAATACATAGTTTTGTCAGATATGTATAAGGCTTTACAATTTGGGTAAAACCTCTGTGAGGGAGCAGTTGGTCAATACCTATCAAAAGTTAAAGCATACATACCTTTTGACCCAGAAATCCTATTTCTAGGAGTTTGTTCTAAGGATACAATTAGGTAAATTTATAAAAAATTATATATATATATAAATATTCATTGTGGAATGCTTATAATAATGAGGAATTTGAAGCAGCCTATGTGTCCACACATAGAAATGGGTAATGGAATATTACCCATTAGTCTAGGATAAGCTAGACTATGTTGCTATACCAAGTAAATTCTGAAATCATGGAGGCTTTACATCTAATTTTTTTCCTTGCTCACACAAAATCCATTGAGAGTAAGGGCAGCTTTCTTTCTTAGGCTATCTCCATTCTATAGCTCCATCATTTCTTTGAATTGCCACTGTGGGAGGGCTGGAGAGCAATGCAAAGGTTCTTCACTGCCTCAGCCTATATAAGTGACATACATCATTTCCACTAGAGCTCATTGGCCAGAACTATCATTTAATCCTCTCAATAACTCTGACTTAAAGATTTTATTATCTCTGTTTAACACATGAAAATCTACCTCAGAATTTAAGTGGCTTACCCAATATTATTCAATAAATAGGGTTGCAAAGGTCTACCAGCTCTAAATACCATGCTCCTTATTTATTTTTTAATACATGTAATAATTTCTTTTGGATCCTGATTAAATCTTTGTCATTCCAGCAGACTAGGGCTTCCAGGATTCTTGCTGTGTGGATTCTGGTCTAGGTCTGAAGTTACCTGGGAAATGGTTTTTGTTTTAATAAAATAGATAAATGTAGGGTTCAAGAAGGCCTTCTTGTCTCTTTATGTTTCTGCCCACATTTCCCTTCAGATCTACTCCCTACCTTGTGAAATCTCTTCCTCCTCAATCTCTTTCTTTGAAGGCAGTTTTTCAAGAAGCAACTAGGCCAAGCCCTTCGCTTTCATCTGTATCCTTACTGCTGGCCCTCTTCGGTATGCCTGCACTCATTCCATTTGTCCTACTTCCCATTCGTTGATCTGAGTGCACCACTTTCTTCATTTAGGGAGCCTTCCCAGATTCAACTCATTCTGGACTGACCCTTCCATGGTTTTGGATTCCCTCAGAATGTATGCATAAAGTAATCCTTCTTTGTTATATTCATGCTTGTATTTCCATGTGTGCAACATCCATTGGTTGACCAACGAAATTTCTGGAAGGCAAAGACTGTATTCTCTATTCTTTGTTTGTTTGATATTTCATAACATGGTAGTCATGGAGCTGCATCACCCAGATCTTCTTCAAGAAGCATAGTTAAATGATAGCCCCAGCTACCACTCCTTTGGATTTATTGTTGCATTCATGGTGAGGCCATGCTTCTCCTGGGCCTGCTCCCAGCTAATGACATGACAGAGTGCTGTGCTGGCCCATTCCTGTGGGATGCAGGCCCTCTCTAATGAGCGACTTTGACTTAGTATTCTAGTTTCCTGCGGCTGCCATAACAAGTTACTACAAATTGGATGGCTTAAAACAACAGAAATATATTATCTCACAGCTTGGGGGCCCAATGTCTGAAATCAAGGTGTTGGCAGGGTTGGTTCCTTCCAGAGGTTCTGGGGGAGAATCCATTTCATTCTTCTTTCCTAGCTTTCTGTAGCTGCTGGCAATCTTTGTGTTCCTTGGCTTGTAGCTATATATTTCCAGTATCTGCCTCTATTTTCACATGACCTTCTTCTCTGTGTATCTGTGTCTTCTGTTCTTATTAGGACACTTGTCATTTGATCTAGGGACTACATGGGTAGTCCAGAATTATCTCATCTTGGTATCCTTAATTATATTTGCAAAGACCCCTTTTCTAAATAAGGTCACATTTACAGGTTCCAGGCAGACATATCTTCTGGGGTGGGGAGGGGGCACCATTCAACCCACTACACTCAGGGACTCCCGATTGACTTGGCTAAAACTTTCTCATGGTTGCAGTGTGGTCAGAGACCTTTACACCTAATCATGTTTCCTTCTCTCCTTTCATGTGTGTCAGACCTGCATTGTTCTGAAGGCTCTCCCTAGCTATTCCTACTCCCTTACCTTTTATACTTTATAACCATTTCCCCCAATAAATCTCTTGCATGTCTATTCCATCTTGGTGAATGCTCCTTCTTTTTTTTTTTTTTTCTTAACATCTTTATTGGGGTATAATTGCTTTACAATGGTGTGTTAGTTTCTGCTTTATAACAAAGTGAATCAGTCATACATAAACATATATTCCCATATGTCTTCCCTCTTGCGTCTCCCTCCCTCCCACCCTCCCTATCCCACCCCTCCAGGCTGTCACAAAGCACCGAGAATGCTCCTTCTTTAATTTTTTTTTTTCAATTTATTTAAACTAAAAACAACAGTAACAATGGTGCTCTGAATGTCAAAGTGAAGAAATTCAAGGAAGCACAGGTAAACAGCAGGAGTAACTATGCCTCTCTTAAGGTGAATGCTTCTTATAGGACCTGAATTGTCTCACACAGTGTCTGATAAATCCATAACTATTTCTGAATGAACATTGGAGCAAGAGTTTCTTTTTTCCATTGAACTTCAGTGCAGGAATAAATTGGATTTTACATACAACACCCTAATTTTTCTGCTTCATAATTCTTTCTTTTTGACAGCTTAGGCCAGTCATTCTTTTTTTTTTTTTTTTTTTTTGGCGGTACGAGGGCCTCTTACTGCTGTGGCCTCTCCCATTGTGGAGCACACGTTCCGGACACGCAGGCTCAGCGGCCATGGCTCACGGGCCCAGCCGCTCCACGGCATGTGGGATCTTCCTGGACCGGGGCACAAACCCGTGTCCCTCGCATCGGCAGGCGGACTCTCAACCCCTGCGCCACCAGGGAAGCCCAGGCCAGTCATTTTTAACAGTTTTTCCTACTCAGTTTCTTTCAACTACCTTCCCATGTGTCACATTCCCCAGACTGCTGTACAAAAATGTAGAGAGTAAGCTATGGCCAGTCCTGCCCTACTAGCTCAAAACCCATTCCTTTTCTCTCTCTTAAGAAAGCACAGCATGATAAAATGACTTGGATAGTCTAGAGCTACTCTAATTTATTTTAAAAAGTAAATAATTTGTAAACTTTGGACCCCTTTCCTATAATTAGTACCAACTTCTTTCAACACACTTCATAATCAAGCCTGACATACCAGTATGTTGCAACATCACAGTTAAGAATAGTGCTATAATCACAAGCAAACAGTCTACGAGTGTCCAACAGATGAGTGAGTGAACAAGAATAAAATCATGCTTTGTGAATGGAATCATAAACTGTTTTGCAATCAAAGTAATAAATGCAGTTCAGAAAATACTAATGCACTTCAGTTGGTAATTGCATTTGTCATGATCAAGTGCTCTGTAATATAGTACTTAGCTATTCTAAAGTCACTCAGGTATATTAAACAATTAAACATGAGTCTGGGGAATAGCTTTATTTAGCCTTTTTCAATTATAGAACCATATATCATGTTCAGTGTTTTCTATATAAAGTCTATGAGACAATAGTATTTTAAAGCAGAGTGTTGGGAATATATAAAATAACCACTATCTCACAACAGTTGTGACAGAACAGTTGTTTTAAGTGATTTTTTTCCCTATATGTTTCACAAACCTTATATAATATCTTGCTGGACTTGTTTTAAGGAATAAGTTAAAATATTTAAACCTTAGATGTTGATAAAAACCTGTTTTTGAATTCAAGAAAGTCCAGCTTTGAACAGTCTTGTGTTTTTTGAATGGTGACCACTGGCCACCATGGCAACAGCTTCATGACAAAAATGTGAAGCTCAGACCATTTATAGATTAAATCATTAGGTAATATTATTTAGTTACATAGCTGAATAATACTGTGTGTATGTAAAAGCATTCCAATTGAATTATAGCACTTTACATTGAAATCATCCGGTCCTGGATTTATAACACCACAGTCCAACCCCATCACATCCCATCTATCTTTTTCTTTTTTTCTTTATTTTTTTACATAGAAAGAACTAAATGAGCATATTTGGAAATGGGAGTCATAAAAATTATATCTGGAAATGAATTTAATTTAGGAAAATAACCCCTGTGTCTTTAATGTGAGAAAGTATTTCTGGAAAGGTTTTGCTCTTGTCCTGGGGCCATGTACCTCCAAGATAATTCAAATATTAGCAACTTTGGGGCAGCATCTGATGAAAAAAACTAAGATTTCTAAGATGGTGCTTTTAAGTGAGCCATCCTGTTTTGAGAAAAAAGGTCTGTCCCTCTCCATATTTATAAAAAAGACAAAAATTAAGGATTCCTTTGTGAAATTAGTGGGATTTAAGCCACCATCCCATGGCTGGACTTAAGCGATCTGCCTCTAGGTAAGTTTTTGCTGTTGGACATTCTTGGTTGTATCACAAATGTGCCCTAAAAATCTGAATATCTTTCAGAGGCTCCAAGTCCTTCACCCTTTGACAGACACTCTCAGTAGATATGGCACTCCAGCAAAGTCAAGTAGGGTGACCAGTGGTCCCAGTTTGCCTGGGACTGAGGGGTTTTCTGAGACATGGGATTTTCAGTTCTGAAACCAGAACAGTTCAAGGCAAACCAGAACAAGTTGGTCAGCCTACCAAGCCTCAGGCTCCTGGACCTCACTGGTTGCTTTTCCAGCAGTCCATGTGGAGTAGTATTTTCAAGGACTGTTTTGGTTCAACTGGAATGCGTGACATCTTGCAGCAAGACTGATGACTGCCATTCTCAAAGAATCAAAGGAAGAAAGTTGGAGCCACCAATCCTTTTCTAGACAGCCAAGGTTTCCTCTGGGGGCTATCAAAGCAGTATGATCTCTGAACTCCTAAACTATGTCTCAATTTCCCTCTCACCTGCCTGCCCCAGCATGACCTGCTGAGGTTCTGAGGCAATACCATGGGATTACGGAACTTGATCTGCCAGGCCTCTATTACTGCATGCATTTTATCTACAATGGGTCATTTGTTCATTTGTTTAATTCAACAAATATTTGTTGAATGTTAATATGTGGGAGCACTATTCCACTTGCTGCAGATACTATAGTAAAACAGAGAAAGTACTTGTGCTCCAAGAGTTTATGTTTTAGAGAGGGAGGTGTGGTCAATTAAAAATATAGACAAATAAAAGAAGAGATATTTCAGTTGATCATAAGTGTTCTGAATTCAATAAAATTCAGTCGTACTCATTAGCAGTCACTAACAAGTAGCAGTCAAATAATAAAATTCTAAAGTAGAGCTTCTCAAACCTTAATGTGCATGCAGATTGCCTGAGGATCTTGTTAAAGCACAGATTCTGACTTAGTAGGTCTGGATTGAGGCTGGAGGCCCTGTGTTTCTAGTAGACAGACTTCCAGTTGATGCTAATACTCCCAGTTTGCGAACCATACTTTGAGTAACAAGGTTCTAAAGGTATACTAGGGAATTATGCTTGGAATTATAATTGGAAGGGAATGCTCAAACTATGGACCCAACTTAGTGCAGATAGACTCATAATGAGCATTGCTCTAGGTTTCCTGGAGAATTTTAGGTGTCAGAAGGGACCTAGGACTGCAAACTAAAAACGCAGAAACTCTTGAGATGATAGGATGCTTTTCCAAAGAGCAGTAGAAGCCATAGAATATTATCCCATCCCATCTAGCTATAAACATTAAGTCTAATTCTTATATTGTTCATATAATGGCATTTGCTCCATTCAGGCTTCATCTTGGTTCTTTAAAACCACAGCTCAGTGTTAGAAAGTGAACCAAATACAACTTTCTTGTTCTCAACTTTGACCTAATATATCACTTACAAATAGAATTTTTATAAACAACAGGATTGGAGGGCATACAATTGGGGACTTGCTCACCAATCTCCACAGGACGTGTCTTGCAAGGAACAACTTCCTTTGCAACCCCCTTTTTAACTGAGCTGTGAGAAACAGCATTAGAGTAGCAGTGAGTAAGCAAGAATCCTATGTGTGTGGAAGATCCGGGCCCACTGTGGCTCATCTAGGTACCACTTTACAACTCCCATCATCGCATCAGCAGAACCACAACATGCTCTGTGCAAGCCAAAGGGGAAAGCGTCATTGTAAAACTGAAGACAGCTGCTTCCATAATAGAACTAATTGCACACTGCATCACAGAACTAAATTAGTAGTGAAACCAGTTATAAAAACCGACAGACAGTGAAGCATGACTCACTTAGGAACTGCTGCCAGTCAGGCACATTGTCATTGGCCAGTGTTCAAAAACTCACACCTGCAGTTTTGAATAGTAAACATATAAGATGTAATTACTGGGAAAACATATGCCACTTTTCAAATGTGAAAACGCTATGTTTTTTCCTTGGAACCGTGAGTGGCATGGGACTAAATTGACCACAATACTATTCATCCCTAGGAGTCTTAGCGGATGAACGAAAGCATAACCACGTCTCCAAGCCCCTATTCATACATAAAAGACTGTCTTTAGCTTAAGCAGTTCTAAGGAATCAGTTTTGCTGACAGGATTCCTTGATCTCTTCTGGACTGTCAATCAAGGAATTAACATGGAGACGTAAGAAACCTCAATTCTAAAATGCATGTGACTGTGTGGCTCAGTTTAAACATTCAAGCATTAGTGAGTTGTGGTGTCTTCCCTGGCTTCCCTCACAGCTATATACAGTAATTGCTGTCTCATTAAAAACCAGATGATCAGAGAAGACTTCATCAGTTCCTGCAGACTAAACTCACATTTCTGCCTCCTCCACTGCAATTGGCTTTAGAGAATTTGCAGCTTCCCCACACAGTACATATATACTTCATGCCAGGGACAATGAAAAGGATGTTCCCTCATGACGGAGCTGCTTACTGGTGATAGCAAATAAACTCCTTGGCTTCTGACCAACAAGGTAGAGGGTTGTGAGCCCTGGGGAAATGTGCTTTGGGCTAGGGTATGGCAGTTTATCCTTAAACAACAGCTCACACCCTCATCTGATGTTTTAAAATATTGAAATTGTGTTGAACCACATTTATCAGCAAAGAAGGGCAGGTAGAATTTCATTCTGAAACAACTCACAGAACAAAATCTGTTCAATGTCCTCGTGAGGGTCGTGCCTGTGGAATGGTCCAGCTTTCACTAATGGAGACCTGGAGTTGCTGATGAGTTGTAAAACTATATAGTGACTAATCCTTCTTTCTCCTGCTCAGTTAATTAGTCAAACCTAAACATAAATCGAGAAACACTTCAGAGAATTCTGCTGGCTTTTGTCAGCACATAAGAGGTGGGTACTAAAAATGATCAGCATTTTCTTCATGTGAAAGTTGGTAGAGAACTACATAAATATTTTTCAAAGGTCATATTACTTCACAAATTCTAGAGATGCTTGTGTAAGCAAAAGGCGGAATGTGATAATTGGTTTGAGAGTGTGAGCGGTGTGTATTCAGTTCTAGATGAGGAACCTGTGTGTAGCATTTATAATTTGTATTGCAATTGTTTTCTTATTTGCTTCCCCTCAAATAGCGAGTTCCTTGAAGACAGGAAATATTTTACTCATCTTTTTTTTATCTTTTTAATTTGCAAAGCACTGAAATAGGCGCTATAGGGGAGATAAAGATGAGTGAAATATAGTACTGTGCCCTTAAGAAGCTTACAATTGGATAACCCCTCCCACTGATATTCTCTGACCTGTAAAACATTTCCCTTCATCTCCCATTGCCACGTCCAAACTTCTCATCTTTATTTTTTTAATTGACATAATGATTTGATATATGTATATATTGTAAAATGACCACCACTATAAGTTTAGTTAGCATCCATCACCACATATAATTACCAGTTTTTTTTTCTTGTGATGAGAACTTTTAAGTTCTACTCTCTTAGCAACTTTCAAATGTATAATACAGAATTGTTAACTATAATCACCATACTGTACATTATATCCCCAGAACTTATTTATATTATAACTGAAAATTTGTACCCTTTGACCACCTTCACCCATTTTGCCATCTTATTCATTTTATTTCCCATCTTATTCATTGCTGAATCCCTACATTTAGCAGTAGGTACAATGAATCTTGACGTTTGTAGGGTCTTCCTTATCTGAATTTGCCTCATTGGTCACTCTCAGGTTCAGCGTGATTGACAGGCTTGGCTAAGGAGCAACCCCCTGCTAGAGAAGCCAGAGCAAGCTGCTTCTCAGAGAGACAGAGAAGTCTGCCAAGCAGCTGCTTATCCTACTGGCTGACTCAAAGGATAAAGCACAAATGTGCAAACTAATTAGATTCTCAGGTCTCATTCTTCAGGGGCCATTTCTGAAGGAGGCAGGAAGAAGATCTGTTAGGCTGAAGTGCCTCATTAATCCGTAACATTGCTAGACCAATCATTGAAACGCAAGCATGACAATTTGGATCCCAGATCTCTTTTCAGCTTTATCAGTTGTTGCAGAGTCAAAGTATTAAGCTGTAGGATTTAGAGCAGAGAATAGAAACATTCATCCTATTGTTTGCATTTATCTCATGGGCCAAGTGTGGCTAGCCTTTGGAACGTGTAAGTATTGAATAGTGAAAGTTCAGGGCTGTATGCATGGTTCTAAAATAACCAAGATAAGTAGTTAAGAAACCTAGATTTTCTGGAAATATTTAGCATTGAAGTATCAGTATAAAACACTAAGGAGTGAATGTATTTGCCAAGCACTGAAAATCTTTCAGAAATCATGTTATCAGCTTCTTGTTAGCAATAACGAAACTTGGTTCCAGCCAAGTGCTAACAAATAGTCTTTTATTGCTGGCAGCACACTAACTCCTCAGTCTTAAATTTTTTTTGCCTCATATGGCAATATTTTAGCAAGCTGTTGAGTTTTACTACTTCAGCTTTAGGAACTGCTACTTCCAAAGCATCAGGGACTCTGAGCAGCTTGTGATTTCCTTCATTCAGTCTTTCTCAAAATATATGAGTTGTTACTATTCTTTAAATAAAATTAGTAAGAAAATTAGAAACCATTGCACTAAACTTTTGAAATATCAATTCAATAAAAGAATAGCACCTCTGCCACCCCAGGATCTGAGAGTCAGATTTCCTTTTGGATCATTAATAAAATGCCAGTTGAAGAGTCTAGAAAGGGGCATATCCACTTCCTAACTCTCCTCCATCCCAGAGATGCTAGTGGGACCAACGAAGGTCCTACAAGAGAATGACCCCATGGTAATTTATGAAACAGACACAAGCAATACTAAGGCTAACACGGGGCTTGGGGTGGAGCTGGGGGTGAGCCTAACCACACAGCCTGCTCAGCAGAGTTTCTGAAATCTGTCCTCTCTGTTCTGTTCCTGCCATCACTGCCCTAGGTGAGTTATGAGATCCTTCTATCCCATTTCCCTGCCTCTATCCTCCACTATGCCACCAAAACAGTCTTCCTAAAAGCAAGTCTGGCCATGTGTCTACCTGGCTTAAAAAAAAAGTCTTCCTTGGCTCCCCATCACCAAAAGGAAACTTGCAAGTTCCTGAGCATGGTGCAGGATTGGTCCAGGCCTCCCCTTTCCCCCATTGCCCAGGTCCTCTATGCTTTGGCAGTGGAGGCCTGCAGACTGCCCCACAAATTATCTTGCATTTCAGTCCTTATGGCTTCTCAATGCTGTTTCCTCTGCCTAGAAAGTCTTTCCTCAGGAATCACCTCATCTGGGGCGTCCTTGCTGAGACATACCCCCTTTCCTATCCCCCCACTCCTCTTCCCTCACCCACCTAATTAAATTAAACTCCACCTTTGTATATTTATCTATCGTAAAAGCTTCAACTGTTGCACTATCTTACTACTACTACTATTGTTATTAATACGTGCCGTTCCTTTTCTAGAATAAGTTTCTGGAGGACCTTGGAGGCAGGTTTTTTCTGCTTCAATACATTCCCAACCTACCACAGTGCCTGGGATGAAGCAGCAACTCAGTGCATGTTTAAATCAATTTATAAAGTCCTAGAGTAACTCCATGGCGATCAGCCATCTAAAGGAATAATTTTATGCCATGCTATAGGCCATAGCGACATCTAGGTCAGCCTCACATTAGAAAATAAAACTTATGTGTTTCCTTTGTTAGCCAATGCAAAGTATCTAACGCAGTGTCTTTTCTAATTTGGCTGCCTTGAAACTCAATCACATTAATTTCATTTCTCCAAGGTTTTCTTGTTTAATTGAACCATCTTTAGCACTTCATCTTCATTATTTGGCCCTTGTTTTACTCTGTGTTATTGGTGTTTATGTATTTATTTTTATTATGATGCCTTAAATATTTTTAAAGTAAATCATTAAAAATCTGAGAAAGGGGAATTCCCTGGTGGCCAGTGGTTAAGAATCTGCCTGCCAATGCAGGGGACACAGGTTTGATCCTTGGTCCGGGAAGATCCCATGTGCCACAGAGCAACTAAGCCTGTGCACCGCAACTACTGAGCCTGCGCTCTAGGGCCCATGATCCACAACTACCGAGCCTGTGCACCACAATTACTGAAGCCCGCGTGCCCTAGAGCCCACGCTCCACAACTACTGAGCCCATGCGCCACAACTACTGAAGCCCACACGCTCTAGGGCCCGCATGCCACAGTTACTGAGTTCGAGTGCTGCAACTACGGAAGCCTGTGTGCCTAGAGCCCATGCTCTGCAACAAGAGAAGCCACTGCAATGAGAAGCCTGCTCACCACAATGGAGTAGTCCCTGCTCGCCGCAACTAGAGAAAGCTTGCGTGCAGCAACCAAGACCCAATGCAGCGGAAAAAAAAAAAAAAAAAGAATAAAAAGATCTGAGAAAAGAATAAAGAAACCAAATAAAATTTCCACAAAGTGAGTTTACTTTCAAATACATATGAAGTATGAGCAATAGTTAAGAAAGACAGATAAAATGAAGCTGAACAGGGCAAGAAAAGGAAGAGAGTGGTACATTGGGAAAGAGAAAAAAACAAAAACAGAATGTTTACTATCCCAAGTGGAATGTTTGCCTTCCATGGCGATAGTCCATATAGATTATAAAATAAATGTGACATAGAAAATTTATTAAGCATCTGTTACGTGGGAAAT
This sequence comes from Pseudorca crassidens, assembly GCF_039906515.1. Classification (NCBI taxonomy): domain Eukaryota; kingdom Metazoa; phylum Chordata; class Mammalia; order Artiodactyla; family Delphinidae; genus Pseudorca; species Pseudorca crassidens. The sequence goes on from NC_090303.1 coordinate 47,763,946, forward strand.
ACTGAGACCTGGACATACCAAGATCTTGATTGCGCAGATTCCAGAATGAGAAATAGAAGGAAATTTATGTTCCCTCTTTGTCAAGCAAGTAGCCCATGTCACTAACAGGACTAATAGGCAGTTTTGTCCCATCTGTGAAATTCAGGTCTTGAAAACCCCTTTGGTGAGGTTGAGTAATTAGGACTTTACACAGAAGTAGTCAAGAGTAAAGGATCATGAGCAAGCCTTCAAAATTTCATTAATTTCATTAATACTATTTTATATATAGTAGTGTGTGTATATGTTAATTACAACCTCCTAATTTATCTCCCCTCCCCACCTTTCCCCTTTGGTAACCATAAGTTGGTTTTCTAAATCTGTGAGTCTGTTTCTCTTTTGTAAATAAGTTCACTTGTATCATTTTTTAGACTCCACATATAAGTGATATCGTATGATGTTTGTCTTTGTCTGGCTTACTTTGCTTTATATGATAATCTCTAGGTCCATCCATGTTTCTACAAATTGCATTGTTTCATTCTTTTTATGGCTGAGTAATATTCCATTGTATATATGTACCACATCTTCTTTATCCATTCTTCTGTCGTTGGACACTTAAGTTGCTTCTATGTCTTGGCTATTGTAAATAGTGCTGCAATGAACATTGGGGTGCATGTATCTTTTTGAAGTATGGCTTCTCCAGATGTATACCCAGGAGTGGGATTGCTGGATCATACAGTAGCTCTATTTTCAGTTTTCTAAGGAATCTCTATAGTGTTCTCCATAGTGGCTGTACCAATTTACATTCCCACCAACAGTGTAAGAGGGTTTCCTTTTCTCCACACCCTCTCCAGCATTTATTGTTTGTAGACTTTTTGATGATGGCCGTTCTGACTGGTGTGAGGTGATACCTCACTGTAGTTTTAAGATTTTTTATTTATTTATTTATTTATTTATTTATTTATTTATTTATTTATTTTTGTCTGTGTTGGGTCTTTGTTTCTGTGCGTGGGCTTTCTCTAGTTGCAGTGAGCGGGGGCCACTCTTCATCACGGTGCGCGGGGCTCTCACTGTCGCGGCCTCTCTTGTTGCGGAGCACAAGCTTCAGACGTGCAGGCTCAGTAGTTGTGGCACACGGGCCTACTTGCTCCACGGCATGTGGGATCTTCCCAGACTAGGGCTCGAACCCATGTCCCCTGCATTGGCAGGCAGATTCTCAACCACTGCGCCACCAGGGAAGCCCCCTCAGTGTAGTTTTGATTTGCATTTCTCTAATAATTAGTGATGTTGAGCATTTCTCATGTGCTTTATGGCCATCTTCTTTTTGAGAAATGTCTATTTAGATCTTCTGCCCATTTTTTGATTGGGTTGTTTTGGTTTTTTGATATTGAGCTGCATGCACTGTTTATTTTTAAGATTAATCCCTTTTTGGTTGGGTCATTTGCAAATATTTTCTCCCATTCTGTGTGTTGTCTTTTAATATTGTTTATAGTTTCCTTTGCTATGCAAAAGCTTTTGAGTTTGATTAGGTCCCATTTGTTTATTTTTATTTTTATTTTCATTACTCTAGGAGGTGGATCCAAAAAGATATTGCTGTGATTTATGCCAAAGAGTGTTCTGCCTATGTTTTCCTCTAAGAGTTTTATAGTATCTAGTCTTACATTTAGGTCTTTAATCCATTTTGAGTTTATTTTTTTGTATGGTGTTAGAGAATGTTCTAATTTTATTCTTTTATGTGTACGGGTCCAGTTTTCCCAGCACCACTTATTGAAGAGACTGTCTTTTCTCCATTGTATATGCTTGCCTCTTTTGTCATAGATTAATTGACCATAGGTGTAAGGGTTTATTTCTGGATTTTCTATCCTGTTCCACTGATTTATAAGTCTGTCTTTGTGCCAGTACAATACTGTTTTAATGACTATAGCTTTGTAGTATAGTCTGAAGTCAGGGAGCCTGATTCCTCCAGCTCTGTTTTTCTTTTTCAATATTGCTTTGGCTGTTCAGGGTCTTTTGTGTTTCCATACAAATTTAAAAATTTGATAGGGATTACATTGAATCTGTAGATTACCTTGGGTAGTATAGTTATTTTGACAATATTGATTCTTCCAATCCAAGAACATGGTATATCCTTCTATCTTTTTATGTCATCTTCAATTTCTTTCATTGCCGTCTTCGCTGTACTCAGTTTTCGAAGTACAGGTCTTTTGCCTCCTTAGGTAGGTTTATTCGTAGGTATTTTATTCTTTTTGATGTGATGGTAAATGGGATTGTTTCCTTAATTTCTCTTTCTGAGCTTTTGTTGTTAGTGTATAAAAATGCAACAGATTTCCCTGTGTTAATTTTGTATCCTATAATTTTACCAGATTCATTGATGAGCTCTAGTAGTTTTCTGGTAGCATCTTTAGGATTTTCTATGTATGCAAACTGTGACAGTTTTACTTCTTCTTTTCTAATTTGGATTCCTTTCATTTCTTTTTCTTTTCTGATTGCTTCAGCTAGGACTTTCAAAACTCTGTTGAATATAAATGGTGAGAGTGGACATCCTTGTCTTGTTCCTGATCTTAGAGGAAATGCTTTTAGCTTTTCAACCATTGCATATGATGTTAGCTGGGGGTTTGTCATATATGGCCTTTATTATGTTGAGGTATATTCCCTCTATGCCCACTTTCTGGAGTGTTTTTATCATAAATCGGTGTTGAATTTTATCAAAAGCTTTTTCTGTATCTATTGAGATGATCATATGGTTTTTATTCTTCAATTTGTTAATGTGGTGTATCACAATGATTGATTCACAGATATTGAAGGATCCTTGTATCCCTGGGATAAATCCCACTTGATCATGATGTATGATTCTTTTAATGTATTTTTGGATTCAGTTTGCTAGTATTTTGTTGAGGATTTTTGTGTCATATTTATCAGTGATATTGGCCTGTAATTTTCTTTTTCTTTCCTTTCTTTCTTCCTTCCTCTCTTTCTTTCTTTCTCTTTCTTTTTTGGTGGTATCTTTGTCTGGTTTTGGTATCAGGGTGATGGTGGTCTCATAGAATGAGTTTGGGAGTGTTACTTCCTCTGCAATTTTTTGAAATAGTTTCAGAAGGATAGGTGTTAACTCCTCTCTAAATGTTTCATAGAATTCACCTGTGAGGCCATCTGGTCTCAGACTTTTGTTAGTTGGGAGTTTTTAAATCACAGTTTCAATTTCAGTGCTTGTGATTGGTCTGTTCATATTTTCTATTTCTTCCTGGTTCAGTCTTGGGAGATTGTTCCTTTCTAAGAATTTGTCTGTTTCTTCTAGGTTGTCCATTTTATTGGCATATAGTTGCTCATAGTAGTCATTTATGATCCTTTGTATTTCTGTGGTGTCCATTGTAACTTCTCCTTTTTCATTTCTAATTATATTGATTTGAGCCCTCTCCCTTTTTTTTCTTAATGATTCTGGCTAAAGGTTTATCAATTTTGTTTATCTTTTCAAAGAACCAGCTTTTAGTTTCATTGATCTTTGCTATTGTTTTCCTTGTCTCTATTTCATTTATTTCTGCTTTGATCTTTATGATTTCTCTCCTTCTACTAACTTTGGGTTTTGTCTGTTCTTTCTCTAGTTGCTTTAGGTGTAAGTTTAGGTTGTTTATTTGTGATTTTTCTTGTTTCCTGAGGTAAGATTGTATTGCTATAAACTTCTCTCTTAGAACTGCTTTTGCTGCATCCCACAGGTTTTGGATCATCGTGTTTTCATTGTCATTTGTCTCTGGGCATTTTTTTATTTCCTCTTTGATTTCTTCAGTGATCCATTGGTTGTTTAGTAGCATATTATTTAGCCTCCACGTGCTTGTGTTTTTTACAGTTTTTTTTCTTGTAGTTGATTTCTAATTTCATAGCATTGCGGTTGGAAAAAATGCTGGAAATGATTTTAGTTTTCTTAAGTTTACCAAGGCTTGCAGTCGAGTCGTCTTTCCTTGAGGCATACTCCTAACCAAGGCTGGCTTTATGGCCCAGCATGTGATCTACCCTGGAGAATATTCCATATGGACCTGAGAAGAATGTGTATTCTGCTGCTTTTGGATGGAATGCTCTATAAATATCAATTAAGTCCATCTGGCCTAATGTGTCATTTAAGCCCTGTGTTTCCTTATTGATTTTCTTTCTGGATGATCTGTCCATTGATGTAAGTGGGGTGTTAAAATCCCCCTCTATTATTGTATTATATATTGAGGTGCTCCTATGTTGGGTGCATATATATTTACAATTGTTATATCTTCTTGTTGGATTGATCCCTTGATCATTACGTAGTGTCCTTCTTTGTCTCTTGTAATAGTCTTTATTTTAATGTATATTTTGTCTGATATGAGTATTGATTCTCCAGCTTTCTTTTAATTTCCATTTGCATGGAATACCTTTTTCCATCCCCTCAGTTTCAGTCTGTATGTGTCCCTAGATCTGAAGTGGGTCTCTTGTAGACAGCATATATATGTGTCTTGTTTTTATATCCATTCAGCCAGTCTATTTCTTTTGGTTGGAGCATTTAATCCATTTACATTTAAGGTAATTACTGATATGTATGTTTTTATTGCCATTTTGTTAATTGTTTTGGATTTGTTTCTGTAGGTCTTTTTTCTTCTCTTCCTCTTTTGTTCTTTTTTCTTGTGATTTGATGACTATCTTTAGTGTTGTGTTTGGATTCCTTTTTGTATGTGTGTGTGTGTGTATCTATTGTAGATTTTTGATTTGCAGTTACCATGAGGTTTTTATATAACAGTCTATATATACACAAGATTGTTTTAAGTTGCTGGTCTCTTAATTTCAAGTGCATTTGCAATTCTGCTCTACCATCTTGTCCTACTTTGAACACTGGGGATGCAATAAGGATACTTTGTTAAATAAAAAATACTATTTTTAAAGAATTTATTGAGTATCTATAGTGAGAAAATGAAGATATTTTATTTAAACAATGCCTTGTTTCTCTGTAGTGATTTATATTTCCGTTATACTCATCTGATCCTTATAAAAATCCTATGAAAAAAGGGCAGACGTTAATAAATTTTACAGAGGCAGAAGCATAGTAGGTGCTCAATACTGTAACTGAATGTGTCATGATTCTCTGTTATTAGTGGAGGTGATGAAAACCAAAAGAAGAAAAAAATTAGGTTTATTTGGAGCTGAGGTGTTTATGTTAAACATATGGAAAATTTGTACAAATTATGAAATAAAGGGACAGGTTAGTAAAGGTGATTTTAGGATTGTGTTTCCTAAAGGTCTTTGAAAACGTAAGAGCTTCTCACTTCACTATAATGGTTTAAAACTAATGCATCCATAATATGGGAGCCAGGAATAAATGATTTTGCTGGGTTCATGCTGTGATGCATAAAACATTATATTCAGGCAAGAGTGGCAAAAGAAAATTAAGAAAGATTTCAAATTCACATTGATAGAAAATAAACGTAAAATGCAATTGTCACTTAGAAACTTAAAAATTGATTATAAAAGTGACACATGTTTTGTGAATTTTAGAAATTGGCCTAAACAAGTAAACAAAACAAATATATAAATTGCCCATAATCTCACCATTCAGAAGCCTACTGGCCACATTTTGGCTTTTGGATCATTTCTTTCCTGTCTGTAACCTTTGGGTGTATATATATGGCATAATGTAGGAGAAAAAAAAAGCTTGTTGAATGAATATATTCATTTTAAAATTAAACGTGTAAATGGATTTTTGTCCAACTTGTTATTTCTGGTAATAATGTATTAGTTACCTATTTTATATAGCAAATTACCCAAAAAGTCACTTAAAACAGCAAACAAATATTAGTTTATTGTTTCTGTTTATCAGAAATGAACCATGGCTTAGCTGGGTCCTCTGCTTCATGTTCTTTCTAAAGCCAGCAATTAGGTTGTTGACCCAGAGTATGTGATCTCGTCTGAAATTTCAACTGGGGAAGGATCAACCTCTGAGCTCACTCACTTGATTGTTGATAGGATTCAGTTCCTTGAGGGCTAGAGATCACCTTCAGTGCCTTGCCAGATGGGAATCTCCAACATTATAGCTTGCTTCATGAAAGGAAGTAAAAGAGAGAGTCTGCTAGCAAGAAGGAAGTCTCAATCATATGTAACAGTTTTAAGGGAATTCCCACACTACCATGGGTTTTACTTCCAGGAATTCCACCAGGTTCTCACACTGAAAATCTGAGAAAGATCCTTCACAGTTCTGGTAAGAGAAAGGGAAGACTAATCATTGTGAAAAATGACCAGAGTGTTCTCCATAGTAAAGTCCTACTCTCCAGGGGTAAGGACTTTATCAGGGCTTTATCCCAGCTAAGGGAAAGACATTTCTCCCACTCCAGTCCCTCTTTAGAATGTCCACCCTCTTCCATACTTTGGCACCAAAAGAACAGGACTGCAGGATAATAGTAGATTACAGCTGAAAGAGCTGCAAGACACAGATGCTTTCCAAGGAGGAATAGTTAGGGAAGCCCAAAGTCAAGAGGAGAGACAAAGCCAAGGACCCTAGAGGAAGTTGAAGACCTCTTTCACCTATAACTATAGAAAACATTAAACACAGTCTAACTTTTAGCCAGATTAACATAAAGCTTCACACTAAAGGCTAAATTACCTCAGTTTCTATTATTCAATATAATATGTCTGACTTTCAACAAAAATGTACAAAGCATCCTAAAAGGTGAGGAGAAAAACACAATCTGAAGAGACAAAAATCAGCATCAAAATCAGAGTCAGAGATGGCACAGCTTTTGGAATTATCAGACAAGGAATTCAAAATGAATGTGATTAATATGCTAAGAGTTCTAATGGAAAAAGCAGGTAACATGTAAGAATATTTGGGTAATATGAACAGGGAGATGGAAAGTCTAAGAAAGAATCAAAAGGAAATGCTAGAAATCAAGAACACTGTACAGGCATACTATGTTTTATTGCTCTTTGCTTTATTGAACTTCACAGATATTGCATTTTTTACAAACTGAAGGTTTGTGGCAACCCTGCATCAAGCAAGTCTATCAGAACCATTTTTCCAATAGCATCGCTCAGTTTGTGTCTTTGTGTCACATTTTGCTAATTCTTGCAATATTTCAAACCCTCCACCAGCAAAAAGGTTACCACTCACTGAAGGCTCAGATGACAATTAACATTTTTAGCAACAAAGTATTTTTTAACTAAGGTATGTACATTATTTTAGCCATAATGCTATATGCAGACAGTAGACTACAGTATAGTGGAAACATAACTTTTATATGTACTGGGAAACCAAAAAAATCATGTGACTTACTTTTTTGTGATATTTGCTTTATTGTGGTGGTCTTGAACTGAACCCACAGTTATCTCTGAATTATGCCTTAACAGAGAAACTTTTGAAACAAGTCAAAGGGTGGGGGACGGGCACCTTACCTATAAAGGAATAAGAATAAGAATTATAGCATACTTCTCATCAAAAACCATGCAAGCAAGAAGAAAGTGGAGTTAAATATTTAAAGTGCTAGAAGGAAAACCACACCAACCTAGAATTCTGTATCCAGTAAAATTATCCTTCAAAAAATGCAGGAGAAATAAAAAGACTTTCTCATACAAAAATTGAAAGAATTAATCACCAGTAGATCCACCCTGCAAGAAATGTTAAAAGAAGTTCTTCAGGTCAGGAGAAAAGAAACTGATACAGATCAGAAACTTGGATGTATACAAAGAGAGGAAGAATGTCCAAGAAGGAATAAATGAAGGCAGAATAAAATCTTTTATTTCTCTTATTCAATATTGATCTAAAAGATAACCAATTTTTAAAAGCAACTATGGTAACAATGTATTCGGTGATTGTAGCACATGGATAGGAGAAATGAATGGCAGCAATGCCACAAGGGACAGTAAAGATAAATTGGTAATAGTCTGTGATAAGACACCAGTATTAAATGTTAGTAGTAGTGTTATTTGAAGGTGGACTTATGTTGTTAAAAATGTCTGTTATAAATTCTAGGGCAACCACCAAAAGAAGTAAAATTGATATTCTAATAGATGAAATAAAATGGAATGATATAAAATTCTCAATTAAAATCAGGGAAGGCAGAAAAAGGGGACAATAAACAAAAAATGCAATTAATCTAAAAGTTACAAATGTAGTAGATATTAATCCAACTATATCAATAGTCACTTTAAATGTGACTTGTCTAAATACACCAATTATAAGACAGAGATTGTCAGGGTGGCTAAAAAAAAAAAAAAGGACCCAACTATAGTGTCTACAAGAAATCCACTTTAAATAGAAAGACCCAAATGGGTTTAAAGTAAAGAGATGGAAAAACATATGCCATACTTAAACTAATCCAAAGAAAGCTAGAGTAGTTATTTTAGTTTCACACAAAGCTGACTTCAGGACAAGGAAAGTTATCAGAGGTAAAGAAAGGTATTACATAATGATAAAGGGGCAATTCTCCAAGAAGATTTAATCCTTAATGTGTATGTACCTAAAAAAAGAGCATCAAAATACATGAGGCAAAAACTCAGAAGTTCAAGGAGAAGTAGACAAATCCACTATTACACGTGGAGACTTTAATGCCCCTCTGTCAGTAATTGATGAATCAAGCAGAAAGAAAACAAACAAGGATTAAATGACTTGAACAGCATGATCAGTCAACTTGATCTCATTAACATATATAGAATATTCCATCCAACAGCAGCAGAATACATATTCTCAAAATCACATGGCTCAAGATTTTGGAGCCTAAAAGAACTAAAAGTACAGAAATCATAAAAAGTATGTTCTCAGATCACAGTAGAATTAAACTAGAAATCAATAGCAGAAAGATAGCTAGTAAATATTCCTAAATGTTTGGAGAATTAATAATACACCTCTAAATAATATGTGGGTAAAAGAAGTCACAAGAGAAAAATTTCTTAATATTTTGAATTAAATAAAAGTGAAAATATGGCATCAAAATTTGTGATATACAACAAATGCAGGGCTTAGAGGACAATTTATAGCATTAAATTCATATATAAGAAGAGAGACCTGAAGTTAACTATATCTGCCTTCCTTAAATAAAGGATTTTTGTTTATAAGAATGATTTTTTTTTTTTTTTTTTGCGGTATGCGGGCCTCTCACTATTGTGGCCTCTCCCGTTGTGGAGCACAGGCTCTGGACGCACAGGCTCAGCGGCCGTGGCTCACGGGCCCAGCCGCTCCGCGGCATGTGGGATCTTCCCGGACCGGGGCACGAACCCGTGTCCCCTCGGCAGGCGGACTCTCAACCACTGCGCCACCAGGGAAGCCCTAATTTATTCTTAAATAACAATAATAACCCCATGACTTGCTTTTTTTTTTCTTGAAACATGATATGCATTTAATGAATGTTTGTTAAATGAATGGATAAGTTAATGACGTTCCCACTGGAATATTCTCTCCATGAGGGCAAGATTTAACCTTACTGGTGGTGTTGTTTTACATAGCTCTCAAAAGAGTGTTTTGCATATAGTAGACATTCAATAAATGTTCATTGTATTAAGTATCTTTTAATATACATAAAACTAAGATTTTGAGTACTATTATATGTCCATTTTAAAAATTAAGTAATAGGCTTAGAAACTTGAGTAATGTAATCAAGATCAAAGAACTATTAGTTGGTGAAGTCATACTGTGAACATAGTTTTATTTCCAAAACATGTACTACACATGTGGAAAGGTCTTCTTTAGTAAATCCCTGAAAACTCTATGAGATTTTTAACACATCATTATTTACAAATTATTTGCAAGTCTTCATAGCGACTTCCATTTCTGTGTAAAATATCAATTGTAGATCATTTCTTCTCTTCCTCATTTACTTGCTGGTAATTCTGTCTTTAATTATATTTCCATAATTCAGGGCATACATTTTATATACCTAATAATACCATAGACACCTTGAGGATATGATGAGTCCCATGACTTGTTAATGTAACATATTTTAATACCAAGTAATGATATTTTCAAAAACAGTAAAACTTAATGAAAAGATTGACATTGTTTTTGTTTTTGTAATCTTCAATATCTGGCTAAGACAACTTGTATTAAGTTTCTCATATCTGTTTCTGCATTCAATCTGTTGTTGTATATTGTGATTAAAGTGTATGAAGAAAATCCAGCTTCAATAGGTATGTATATAGTTGGAAAAGGGAGGAATATTTTAATAGCCTTTTACAGTCATTGTGATTATTCTTTGTTACTACTCCAAAACTCAACAAGCAACAGTTTCTTAAAGGATAATTGCAATGTGGAATCTGAAATTATATCAATGAACTTTCCCTGCTCTTCATACCATACTAATAAGTTAAAACCAGTTAGTCTATTTTGTACTTAAAAAAACCCAAAAGCAAACAAACCCAGTTTCTTCTATTAATAACATCATTTGTTAGTATGGTACATTTATTGCAAATAATGAACCAGTACTGATACACTATTACTACCTAAATACCATATTTTATTAAAATTTCCTTAGTTTTTACCTAATGTCCGTTTTTCTGTTCCAGGATCCCACTGTGAATGCTACATTACATTTAGCTGTAATGTTTTTCATAGGCTCCTCTTGGCTAAGAAGTTTCTCAGACATTTCATATTTTTATGACCTTGATAGTTTTGAGGAATTTTGTAGAATGATTCTCATTTGGGATATATTCATGTTTCTCTCATAATTTGCCAGGTTTCTCTACTGTAAACTCATTCCCCCTACCCTTCCCCATACTGTACTCTTTGGAAGGGACTCACTTTGCACAGCCCACACTTAAGGAGTGAGGCACTTAACCTCCAGAGGGTGGAGTGTTTTAATTTTTATAAGCCAAATTCCACTGTAATCCAGGACAACTCTATTTGAGAAAAGCAAGTGAATCAACTGGAAACACAAAGACTCTCCTTATTCTGTGAATAGTCATAGCTGTCAGAAAAGTGTTGAATAAGTAGTGTAAATTTAGATTTTCACTTTGGAGTGAGGGTGCTCACAGTTTTCCCTCAGAACAACAGTTCTGCTCAGTTCTTGTGCATGTAGTTCTTTTTGGTTTTTTTGCGAGGGGGAGGGGGGATGAAATCCTTCTAGGTTATTTTTTATTTTAAAAAATGATCATAGAAATAAAACAAAGTATTCATTTGAGTTGATCTGCAACTCAGATTTTTGACTTATTGTATCATGGACATGTTTCAAGTCAGAGAATGAAATGGAAGAGTATGGCTCTGAGACAATAGGTAAAGGACATGTTTTTTTTGTTTGTTTTGTTTTGTTTTTTGCGGTACGCGGGCCACTCACTGTTGTGGCCTCTCCCGTTGTGGAGCACAGGCTCCGGACGTGCAGGCTCAGCAGCCATGGCTCACGGGCCTAGCTGCTCTGCGGCATGTGGGATCCTCCCGGACCGGGGCACGAACCCGTGTTCCCTGCATTGGCAGGCGGACTCTCAACCACTGCGCCACCAGGGAAGCCCAGGACATGGTTTTTGACAGAAGGAAGGCTAACTTCTCCATACCCTGAAATTTAGTATAGTCTCTGGTCCAATTCTGAACTTTGTTTCCCTGTGTATATTTGTATCGATATTTTGCAACCCATACTATCTTCTATTAATTCTTATAGACTTATGTGTCTTTTCCTTTTTTGGTTTAATGATTGGCACTATAAATTTTTTTCACTATTTATGGAAGATTTTTATGCTTATTCTTACCTATTTATGCTTCAAGATTAAATTTAAAATTTGATTTATTTTTTTAAAAAAATTTGATTTATTTTAAGAAAATCAGACTCCTAATTGGCATTAAATTAATTTCAGAAATTTATGTGGGGGTAGTTTTCATTTTCCCTCTCTTTTCCGGCCATCAGGTAGAAAGAAGTAAATTTATGTTACTACTCAGTTTCCAGCATATTGTTATCAATCCATGCCTTGCCTTTTCTTTTTTGATTTCATGGTAGTTTTTTTCTTCTTTTCTTCCTTATTGCTACTTCCATTCCTTTCTTCTTATAGGTACCCATCCTAATGTGTTTGAACTATGACCTCAAATACATGTGTATACTTGTACATTTCTGGTGACATTGTAGGTGTATGTGGTTTTTTAATTCAGTTTATCTAAACTGAAAAAAAATTCACACATTTCTCCCACCCCCCACTCCCCACCTTTGGCAACTACCAATCTAATCTGTTCTCTGTATCTGTCAGGTTGGTTATACCCACACACACACACACACACACACACACACACACACACACACACACACACATATTTAGATTTCACATATATGAGATCGGACTTTCTCTGTCTGACTTATTTCACTTAGCATAATGCCCTCGAGGTCCATCCATGTTGTTACAAATGGCAAGATTTCATTCTTTTTTATGGCTGAATAATATTACATTGTATATATATGTGTGTGTGTATATGTATATATATGTGTATATATATATGTGTATCTATATCTATATTTTTATATATATATATATATATATATATATATATATATATATCACAATTTCTGTATCCATAAACAGCGCTTAGGTTGTTTCCATATCTTGGCTATTGTAAAGAATGCTGCACATTGTTGTATATATCATTTTTTTAAATTGAGGTATAGTTGATGTATAATATTATATGTTTCAGGTGTATAACATAGTGATTCACAATTTTTAAAGATTATACTCCATTTATAGTTATAAAATATTGGCTATATTCTCTGTGCTGTACAATATATCTTTGTAGCTTATTTATTTTATACATAGTGCTTTGTACTTCTTAATCTCCTACCCTTATCTTGCCCCTCCCTCCTTCCCTCTCCCCAGTGGTAAGAACTAGTTTGCTCTCTCTATATGTTAGTTTGTTTCCTTTCTGTTATATTCACTAGTTAGTTGTAATTTTTAGATTCCACGTATAAGTGATATCATACAGTATTTGTCTTTCTCTGTCTGACTTATTTCATTAAGCATAATACCTTCCAAGTCCATCCATATTGTTGCAAATGGCAACATTTCATTCTTTTTTTATGACTGAGTAGTATTCCATTGTGTGTGTGTGTGTGTGTGTATATATATGTATATATATACACACACACATATATGTATATATAAATACATGGTATATATGTGTATAAATATAAATATACCTCATTTTCTTTAACCATTCATCTGGTGATGGACATTTAGCTTGTTTCCATACCTTGGCTATTGTAAATATAGTTTTTGAATTAGTTGTCTTTGGATAAATACCAGGAAGTGGAATTGCTGGATTATAAGGTAGTTCTATTTTTAATTTTTTGAGGAGCCTATTTAGATCTTCTGCCCTTTTTAATCAGATTGTTTGGGTTTTTTTTTTTTTTTTTGCTATTGTATAAATTATTTATATATTTGGATATTAGCCCCTTATCAGATATATGATTTGCAAATATTTTCTCCCATTCAGTAGGTTGCCTTTTCATTCTGGTGATGATTTCCTTCACTGTGCAGAAACTTTTTAGTTTGATGCAGTCCCACTTGTTTATTTTTGCTTTTGGTGTCAGATTCAAAAAGTCATTGTCAAGACCTATGTCAGGGAGCTTACTGCCTATATTTTCTACTAGGAGTTTTATGGATTCATGTCTTACATTCAAGCCTTTAATCCATATTGAGTTAATTTCTGTGTATAATTTCAGTTTCATTCTTTAGCATGTGGGTGTCCAATTTTCCTGACATCATTTATTGAAGAGACTGTCCTTTCCCCCATTGTATATTTTTGACTCCTTTGTCATAAATTAACTGACCATATATGTGTGGGTTTATTTCTGGGATCTCCATTCAGTTTCATTGATTTATGTGTCTTTTTTAATGCTAATATCACTGTTTTAATTATTATAGCTTTGTAATATAGTTTGAAATCAGGGAATGTGATACCTCCATCTTTGTTCTTCTTTCTCAAGATTGCTTTGGTTATATGGGGTCTTTTATGGTTTCATACAGATTTTAGGATTTTTGTTTTATTTCTGTGAAAAATGCCATTGGAATTTTGATAGAGATTGCATTGAATCTGTATATTGCTTTGGGTAGTATGGACATTTTTAACAGCATTAATTCTCTGAATTCATAAACATGGAATATATTTCCATTTATCTGTCTTCTTTAATTTCTTTTGTTAATGTCTTGCAGTTTTCAATGTATAGGTCTTTCACCTCTTGTTTAAAAACATTCCTAGGTATTTTGTTCTTTTTGATGCAACTGTAAATGGAGTTGTTTTCTTACATTGATCTTTTCTATTTTCTCCTTAGTCTCAATTTTGTTTATTTCTGCTCTAATATTTGTTATTTCCTTCCTTCTACTAAATTTGGGTTTTGTTTGTTCTTTTTTTAGTTCTTTGAGGTATAAAGTTAGGTTGTTTGAGACTTTTCTTGTTTCTTGAGATAGGCATTTAGCACTATGAACTTCCCTCTTAGAGCTGCTATTGCTGTATCCCATAAATTTTGTTATGTTGTATTTCCATTTTCATCTGTCTCAAGGTACTTTTTTATTTCTCTTTAGATTTCTTCTTTGATCTATTGGTTGTTCAGTAGTATGTTGTTTAATCTCCACATAATTTGTGAATTTTCCAGTTTTCTTTGTGTAATTAATTTCTAGTGTCATACCACTGTGGTTATAAAAGTTGATTGTATATAATTTCACTCCTCTTAAATTTATTAAGACTTGTTTTGTGACCTAACATATGATGTATTTTGGAAAATGTTCCATGTGCACTTGAGGAGACTGTGTATTGTGTTGCTTTTGGATGGAATGTTTTGTAAATATCTGATGAGCACCATCTTTGCACTCTCCCTTTGCCATGTTCCAGTATCTACTGTTACACATCTGATTTTTGTGGCTGCCACCTAAGGGATGCCTCTTGATATCCTGGCTCTGGAGGCCAGGGGATCTTGCATTCCTGGTCCCATGGAACTGTAATAATTGGTATCACCCAGAAAAGAGCTCTTACCCCTGGCTGGTGCTCCAAATTTTGTGACTGCTGCCAGGAGACATCTCTACCTTGCCTGGCTCTGCTGGCCAGTGGGGCTTATGTTCATGGATCCCACAGGACTATAACCAAAGGAGAAAGAGTTAGTAAATAGCTACCATCCCCACTGCATCACAAGAGACAACAGACCCAGGAGCTTGGTTTTTCTATGAAGGAGGCGTATTAGCTAATTATCATGACTGTGGCCTGAGGGACAGGCTTCTAATTAAATACACATCTTGGGGTTTACTAATCATTTCCAGAGATCTTGGAAGGTGTGCATTATATTTGCACTCACCCTCTGCCACACGCCAGAGCACCAGTGTCTCCTGCAGAGGAGATTTACATGTGTCTGCGGCCTTGGTTTTTATATCCAGTATCCCGGTTTTTGTGGCTGCTGCTCAGGGAATGTCCCTTGATCACCTGGCTCTGGTGGCTGGGGGTTGGGGAGGGCTTGCATTCTTGGGTTCCACAGGACTGTGGCAATATGAAAGATGGTTATTTGCAGGCTACCACCCTAGGGCACTACACAAATAGTAGACTGGGGCACATTCGCCAGTCTTACTGTGAAGGAGGCCTCTTTGCTTGTCCTGGAGCCTTGGCCTGAGGGGTAGCTCTTCCAGAGCTGCTCTCAAGGAATATAGACTATATATGTCATCTGGGCACTCTCCCTCTGTCTTGCTCCAGCTCACTGGTATCACCCAGAAAAGAGCTTATATACTTGTCTGGAGCCATGATCTCTGACTACAACCCAGGAGATACTTGCATATTATCTGGTGCTGGTGGCCAGTGGGGCTTATGCTTGTGGTGCCACAGAACTGTATATATTTACATACTTTTAAAAGCTGATGTGTAAAGGTTTAGCTTCTAGTCAGCCTGAATCTAGGTGCTGAGATCCTCCTCTTTGGGACAGTAACAGGTCTTGGCACATCCTCAACTATTGGGAGCTATTTAAATATAATAGCCTGCTTGGAAAAGTACAAAGGTTTGAGAGAAACCAAGAGCTAAGGCAGGGTTGGAAGACAAGTTTTATCTCCTACATGAAGCCATTCCTTCAAGACTAGGAGAGGTTGTTGTTTCATCTACTGTATAGAAACCAACTCAGAGAGTCAAGCAAGAAACAGAGGAATATGTTCCTAATGAAAGAACAACACACAGTCTCAGAAAGAAATCCTTAATGAAATAGAGTTAAGTAATTGATAAAAGTTAAAAGTAATGGTCATTAAGACGTTCACCAAACTGGGGAGAAGAATGGTTAAACACAATGAGAACTTTAACAGAGCGATGGAAAATATAAGAAAATACAACACAGAAGTCACAGAACTGAAGAATACAATAACTGAACTGAAAAATACACTGCTGTAGAAGGGTTCAACAGCAGACTAGATGAAACAGAAGAAAGGACCAGTCAACTCGAATACAAGCCAGTGCAACTCACCTAATCAGAAGAGCACAAAGATAAAGTAATGAAGAAAAGTGAAGATAGGTTAAGATAGTTATGGGACAACATCAAATGAACTAACATTCACATCAGAGGGCTCTAGAGGAGAGAGAGAGAGAGAGAGAGAGAGAGAGAGAGAGAGAGAGAGAGAGAGAGAGAGGGAGGCAGAGATCTTATTTGAAGAAATAATGGCTAAAAACTTCCCTAACCTGAGGAAGGAAACAGACACCAAGATCCAGGAATCCCAGAGAGTTCCAAATAAGATGAACCCAAACAGACCCACACTAAGACATGTTATAATTAAAATGTCAAAAGTTAAAGGCCAGGAGAGAATATTAAAAGCAGCAAAACAAATTCTTATATACAAAGGAACCCACGTAGAGCTATCAGCAGATTTTCAGCAGAAACTTTGCAGGCCAGAAGAAAGTAGCACAATATATTCAAAATGCTGAAAGAAAAAAAAAATGCCAACCAAGAATATACTCCTTGGCAAAGCTATCATTCAGAAATAAAGGGGAGATAAAAATGTTTACAGACAGGCAAAAGCTAGAGTTCATCACCACTAAATTCGCTTTACAAGAAATGTTAAAGGGACTTCTTTAAGCTGAAAAGAAGGGGCACTAGTTAGTTAAAGGAACATATAAGAAGAATAAATCTTACTGGAAAGGTAAATATATAGTAAAGGTAGTGGATTAATCATTTATAAAGGTAGTATGACAGTTAAACGACAAAATTAGTAAAAAATAATTATGATTACAATAATTAGTTAAGGGATACACAAGATTTAAAAATGTAAAATGTGACATCAGAAACATAAAAGAAGAGAGAGAATAATAATATTGAGCTTAACAATGGGATCAAACTTAAGTTGTTATTGACTTAGACTGTTATATATAATAATCATTATATGTAAGCCTCATGATAACCACAAAGCAAAAACCTATATTAAAGTCACAAAAGATAAAGAGAAAAGAATATAAGCATACCACTAAAGAAAGCCATCAAATCACAAAGAAAGAGAGCAAGAGAAGAAAAAAGAAATGGAGAGGAACTACAAAAATAGCCAGAAAACAACAAAATGGCAATAAGCACATACCTATCAACAATTACTTTAAATGTAAATGGACTAAATTATACAATCAATCGACATGAATGGAAAAAAAAAAATCTATGTGCTGCCTACAAGGGACTCACTTTAGATGTAAGGACACTCACAGACTGAAATAAAGAGATGAAAAAGATATTCCATGCAGATAGAAACTGAAAGAAAGCTGGAGTGGCTATAATTTTTTCAGACAAAATAGACTTTAAAACAAAGACTGTAATAAGAGACAAAGAAGGGCATTACATACTGATAAAGGCATTAATCCAACAAGAAGATTTAACATTTGTAAATATTCATGCACTCAACATAGGAGCACCTAAATATATAAGGCAAATATTAACAGACTAAAGGGAGAAATAAACAGCAATACAATAACAGTAGGGGACTCTAATACCACACTTCCATCAATGGATAGATCATCAGACAGAAAATCAATAAGGAAACTTTAGCCTTAAATAACATATTAATTCAGATGGACTTAGATATTTGTACTTCGAATGGATCTTTTACTCATGTCTTATTTTGTAACATCATGCATTGGTCATTTGGAAAATGTTGCTTTACTGAGTTATACAGAGTTTCTAAATGTTGATACATTTTATAATACAGTATCAACATATCACATTCATTAATATCATGCCAGTCTTATCCAAAAAGCCTTTAAGTATTGGGAAGCTGTCGAGCTCACAGTGGCAGATACGAATTTCCAAAATTCTAATTTTTGCTCAATAGCTCAAATTTTATTGTCAGCAACAAACACTGTCAGTAGTTTTCCTTGAAGTGACAAGCTCACTTTGTTCATTTTTGACAAAATGTCTGCAAGATACCCAAGTCTGAATAAGCATGGTTTGTCAGTCATTCTTTCAAGCAAAAGTGGCATTCTATGAAAAAAAAAACAGCTAGTTTAGCTCTCAACTCAAATATCTTCACAGATGCATGTTGTACTTCACTATGCAGCAAAAAGAGCTTTATATATACTTACCATTTTGTCACACTGAAAAGAAGCATATTCAGGACTTCCCTGGTGGCACAGTGGTTAAGAATCTGCCTGCCAATGCAGGGGACACGGGTTCAAGCCCTGGTCGGGGAAGATCCCACACACCGAAGAACAACTAAGCCCATGCACCACAACTACTGAGCCTGTGCTCTAGAGGCAGCAAGCTACAACTACTGAGCCCGCGTGCCACAACTACTGAAGCCCGTGTGCCTAGAGCCCGTGCTCCACAACAAGAGAAGCCACCGCAATGAGAAGCCTGCGCATCACAACAAAGAGTATCCCCTGCTCGCCGCAACTAGAGAAAGCCCGAGCGCAGCAACGAAGACCCAATGCAGCCATAAATAAAGAAAGAAAAGAAGCATATTCAAAGGTTGAGATCTAATAAAATGATTTTTACTACTTCATCAAAGACTTTCTTAAGTGACACTGACTTTTTTTTCCTGCAAGTGCATGGTAAAGAAAAATACGACTACTAGCAATTTGGTGCCATTGCTTCTATTTGGACTAAGGCACTGGTGCTTATGCCCACCATTGCTTTTGTACCATCAGTTCAAAGGTCAGCAATGTAAAAAAGGCAGAAGATGCCTTAGTATTTTTATGAAAATAGCTTTGACCCCATGAGCCTCTTGAAGTGAACCCCAGAGACTTTTAAAATTGCTGTCTAGGGAGATATATGAAGGAAATAAGAAGGCCTTTGTAACTCATGTCCCCAAAATTCAGTGCCTGATATGTCTGTCACCATTGTATGGATATGATAATCTTCTGAGGTAGCTGCTATAGGCATCATAGAATGGAGAAGCTAAGAAGGAAGTAACCATAATACACAAATATGGGGGATTCTAATTTTATCAGAGAGAAAACTGTAAATGACTGTACAGGTATACCTCTGAGACAATTGCAGATTTGGTTTCAGACCACTGCAATAAAGTGAATACAATAAAGCAAGTCACATGCATTTTTTGGTTTCCCAGTACTTATGAAAGTTATATTTATATCATACTATAGTCCATTAAGTGTGCAATCGCATCATGTCTATACTTTAATTTAAAAATACTTTACTGCAAAAAATGCTAACCATTCTGAGCCTTTAGCAAGTCATAATCTTTTTGCAATGGCAACATCAAAGATCATTGATCACAGATCACCATAACAAATATAAAAATAACGAAAACGTTTGAAATATTGTGAGAATTACCAAAATGTGACATAGAGACACAGAGTGAGCAAATGCTGTTGGAAAGAGTGGTGCCAACAGACACTCGATGCAGGGTTGCCACAAACCTTTAATTTATAAAAACAAACAAACTAACAAAACAAAAAAACCCCACAATTATCTGTGAAGCGCAATAAAGTGAAGCGCAGTTAAAGGAGTTATGCGTGTAGTAATCTAAATAGCTTAGAGATTCAGGGTCACAAGTACGGTGATTTTGTAGGTGACTTTTCTAGAAGGTAGTGGGAAATGATAATCTTTCACTTTTGTAGATTGATGGAGATGGTGGAGGGAGAAACTGCTTTTTCGGGGAAATATGGGAAGGATCAACTAGCAATGGAGCTGAGGCCAGCACAGGTCCTGCCATTCCTGAATACTCAACAAGCTATCAGTTAATGAAATGTTGGGCATAACTTCATTTTGATGAAAAAGGAGGAGAGCACATCTCAGCTGACATGACAGTGTTAAGAATGTGGCTTGTTCAGATATCTGTGATTTGGGGGTATCAGTGTGTTTTGCTCTTACGGTCATGTTGCTGCGTCTATAAGAAACATAACCTTTGCTCAGGAAATGGTGAGTTAAAGGAAAGTGAAAGACATCCATACATTCTGGATGTCTGAGGAGTCCATTAATACAAATAGTAATACCAATCTCTACCAGTCGTAAAGGCCTTTTCTTATTAACAAACATGGTTGAGAAGATATTAATCAATAACCACAGCCTGCTTCAGTTAACTGCTTTAGTTCTCCTCAGTTTTATGGGGAAAAAACCCCCACCAAAACCCATCTTCCAGGGTCTGAAGTAAAAGTAGAAGTGGATGTAAACAAAATTAAAGAGTCAGGTTTTCAGGCTGTCTCTGTAATAAGCTTTTCGCTGAAATGAAATGTGATTAGCAACCACGATAATGTAGTTTGCTTCATTTAGCTCTTCAGTGGGTTTATAAACAAATTCTGCCGGTTAACTTGTAAAGCAGATGCATCCACTACACTCTGGCAAAGCACGTTAGAGAGGACCGTCTCAAGCAGGTGCAAGGACAACAGGATGATCCATTTATCTATTCACCAGTCGGGAATGCTGGCAGCAACAAACATGCACCATTTTTAAATGCTCCTCTGTAAAGAAGGTTAAGAAATATTTCATCTGAGGGATTAAGAAAGAAAAGCTGGGGAGCAGCACTCAAATTCTCAAAGTAAACATTAATGCTTACTTTGTAATGCGCCCATGGAGACAGACGTAAGTGTTATTTGGGGTCCAAGCATACATTGAATAACTGAATGCTGGTTACTCTTACCAAAATATTAGCAGTGAGTATGAAGTGGGATCAAAGACTTTTAAAGCATTTCTGTATTTTTATATTTTACTCATACCACCTTTACTATGCAAAAAAAAAAAAAAAGAGTTTATTTGAAAAAGCGAGTAAAAACAAAATTTTGGGCTCATCCTAGAAAAGATTTCTTAAATACTAATGACTTATCCTTTAAAATATGCTTTAGTCTGGGAGAATAAAATCCTTTCACGTTTGGATGGTCACATGGAAGCCACTGAAAACAAATTAGTTTTGCCTTAAAATTCTATTTTTGATTAAAATATGATCAGCATACTTAGTTAACATGAGAAGAAATTCCAACTTTCCTAAATTAGAAATTTGTATCATGTAAAACAATTCAGGGAGTCAGCACATTGGAGGCGGAGTGTACTCACAGCTATTTTGTAGGGAAAAAAATCAAGAAGCATTGAGACTGAAGATTTTACCCCCCCGTAAACCAGAAGACCAGTTAGAAGATGCAGCTGGCTTAGAAGAAAAACTCTTTCATCTTCATTTTGTAAAATTCTTTCAAAATTTATATCAAATTTTAACTCCTCCAACATAACCTCCACAAACTCTCATTCTCACTTCTTCTCCTGGCTCTTTTATCTGCACTACTCCTATGACCCTCAACCTGACTCCCCAGTGCTGTTTATGGGTAGTCCAACAGGGTGGAGCAGAGACCACGATTGATCTCTTTCGACATTCTTAGTGGCTAGCACCATGCTCTGTGGTAGGGAACTCATATATATAGTGATGATGAGAGACATGGAAATTATTATTATTTTTTTTTTTTTGCGGTACGGGGGCCTCTCACTGTTGTGGCCTCTCCCGTTGCGGAGCACAGGCTCTGGACGTGCAGGCTCAGCGGCCATGGCTCACGGGCCCAGCCGCTCCGCGGCATGTGGGATCTTCCCGGACCGGGGCACGAACCCGTGTCCCCTGCATCGGCAGGCGGACTTTCAACCACTGCGCCACCAGGGAATCCCGGAAATTATTTTTGACAAAGTGGACTTCTTTACCAAAATTTCACAAAAGTTTAAGCGGTATAAATGCACATTCTTTCTCTTCGTCTTGATGGATTTAGCCTCAATGATGGCTGTAAAACAGCAAATACTAAATAATGATTTATATTGTACTTATGTAAAGGCCTTTGACTAAAATGGTTGGTGCAAAAACACCCTTACAAGAGAAAATATGGCACCCGAGGGTGTCAGCCTAAAAATTGTTCATCAGAAGTAACTATTATTGTTTGTTTAAAGCTGTATTAGAACTGGCTCTGTCCTATGAAACATCTTTATCAAAATACAGTGCACTAGACTTGTAATGCCTCATGAGGGATGCATCATATATTCTGACACTTGATGCCCACCTTGAAGGTCATAAGATAATCCTATCCATCTCTTTGTAACCCATAATGTGCAAGACTGTAAACTTATCTAAATCTTTGAGTCTACTTTCCCAGTCAACAAAACAAAAACCAAATGCTTTTGACCAGGTTTTTATTCATTAATACATTTATTCAACAAATATGCATTGAGCATCTACTTATGCTTCTGCTCCAGTTATAGGCATTCAGGATGTAGAAGTGAACAAAACAGAAAAAAAGAACCCTCTTGCTCTCAGCTTTATATTCCACTGAGGAAGAAAAACAATGAGCAAACCTAATAAATACTGTTGGAAAAATAGAACAGGGTAAGAGAGGAATGGGAGTGCAGGGCTGGGGTGTGGAGTTCAATTTTAGTGGGGGTGGTCAAGAGAGCAAGATGATGACACTTAACAAACACTTTCATGAGGAGGGAGTTACCCATGAAAATATCTTTCCCAATCTTCATAATATTCGAAACTTTCCAATTGATTCAGGCCTTGAGTCTATGCAGTTGGTTTCAGTTAGCATACACAGCTCATACTCTCAACTTGCTTCTTTATTCACTTATTTAACAAATATTTATCGACTACATAGTGTGTGCCACATACTGCCAGGCTATAAGGATATATTAACATAGTCCCTGTATCAAGCTGCTCAAAACCTAATGGGTGATGCACGTAGTGGGTAAATAACTTACAGTGCTCCAAGAGAGGGCTGAGCAGAGGCCATGGGACCCTGAGAAAGGGGAGGCTAACTTCCCAGAAGTAACCAAGTCTTTACAGAGGAGAGGATGGCATTTCAATTAGATCTGTAAAAACACTTAATAGAGATAAAAATCCAAAGTAATAAAAATATTGGGAATTAAATAGTACCTTGATTCTTACAGACATAAAAAGTATAGGATTGCCATTCATAATATTTTCTGGAAATGCACATAGAAATGCTGAAATGTCTAGATTCTTGCCATATTAACTAACAGTAATAATAGGGTAAATGTTAAAATTCCTTTAACACTGAGTGTCTATGAGTTCTGATCCTTGTCATGTATTCTTATTTCAACTCTCAGGAAGTTTTCTTTCAAGGATTGATCGACATATGAACAATTATTATGCATTTTGAATGCAAAGCCATTAGACTGGATCTCACACAAAAAAATTTTCACTTCTATTTTTCCTATCACAGGATAAATTTTCATATATGTATCCCATATTTATAATTTTCAAGATGCTTTCATGTTGTATTACTTGGTCATCTTTTTATCCCTTATGACCATTTTATCCACAATAATATCTCCAGCATGTCTTTTAGCCCTAAGATACTAAAATCCCTAGAAGATAGTCTTTCTCTCTACCCTCACAGCTAAGTTCTATGGTACAGATCAGGAATATTGCAACAGTTTTGCTTATTGTGGGCGTCTATCATGGTGCCTAAGAACAATCTGTGTGCTAAATAAATGTTCCTTTTTCCTTCTTCCCATGATTATCACATTCCTTAAGACCCAGCTCAGCTTAGCAGGACTAGGAATCTTTTTACCCTACTCTACCCCACATGGATTGTTCTTTTAAGTTTACATAGCCTCACCTCTTTGCATCTGCTCCTGCCCACCCCCAGTCCATTTTAGCTTTTTCAAATCTACTCTTAGGTGTTCTGAAGGGTCTATAATGGGCCAATATTTCTCCAGGTCCATTAGGAGTTCTGGTGGAATTCAAGAGGGTGGTGCCTGCTTAAGAGGACTACACTGAATTGTTTTCTGGCTTTTGGCCACTGGAGAAAAGGGGTCACTGAGAATGGGATTGTTTGTCCTTCAGTTAAGACCCTGATGTCTTATAACTCCTGAGCAACCTTCTGGGGCTTGTCATCCTTTTTATTCCAACCCATCCCCAACTAGGGAAATCTCTTATCTCCCTACCATGTTTCCTTGGACAGACTTCTCAGAACCCGCCCCTGGGATGGTGACTCTCATTCTGATTCCATTCAGCAGTCCTTGACCTAGATTTAGTTCCCAAGTTCCCTAGTTGAGACCTCCATGATGCCTTCACCTGTGGTAGATGTGGACGAGCTCTGATACTTCCTGGGCACTGTTTTATAGCCTACCCTAACCCCAACCAGAGCAGCAACTCTTTCCCCATATTCCCTTAAGTTGTTGCTAATTTCCTCCCTTCTGCCTCCCGACAAACTTGGTCTTGCAGAGCCTTTCCTCACAGTTTTGTTCTTCCTCAGCTGTGAGCCCAGAGAATAACCCCACCCTGAACTTCATCTTCCCCATTGCCATGCTGCATCTGTAACATCAACTGGAGCCATGAAGAGCAACCATCTTAGAAACAATTCTAAAACAAACCAAAACATACTGTCCACAGATATCCATGAGTCTCAGTAGAGAATTTTTGCTTTAGTAAAGTACTGTCTTCTGCAAAGTGTTTCAGGGAGGAGCAGAACAACTATTTTTATGCTAGGAGCTAGGGATTCCCAGAGCTCTTCCGCAATAATTCAGAATGCATTAGGACCACGGTGAAAGCTCTTCCTGTTCATATCACCAAGGGATTTTTTAAACTCAAAGTGTGTATTTGTTTTTAGAAGAGGATCACAGTTACTATACATGAAAAACATTTTATTTGTATCTCCCTGAAGATGGTTGAAGTTAGTATAAAACACCCAGAAAACTATTTCTGTAAAGTGATGGTCCTTTTTAGAAATGCTACTTTTCTGTGCTAAAAATAATTCTAAGTGAGAACCTTCCTCCAAGAACTAGAATTTTTTTTTTTTGCCAAGAACTACAGTGAGTTCTTTCCAATGCAATGCATTTTATCATACTTATGATTATTGAAATACCTAATTATTTGCCAAGAATATTTTTATGAGTGAGGGAGAGAAAATCGATTTTTCTTAATTTGAGATGAAAATTAAAAGAGAAATGTTACTGTTATATGCAAAAGTTCTTTGTAACTGTGATCCACCAAATAAATATACAATGGTGTTATCAGTAGAAGTTGATCCTGGAATAAGCTACTTTTGTCATGGTATGAAATTCAAGGAAGACTTAATGGTAGGGAAGAAAGTAGGTTTGAAATTAACCTTTTCACTTTGCAAATTAATATGTTAAATATTCGAATAAACTTTTTAATGTTTATTTAATGCAATCTTTTATACTTTTTTTTTTTTTTAAAGTTTTTTTGGGGGAAGTGGTGTCTTGCAGGCATCTGTATCCTGATGACTTTTTCATCATGTAACATTAGCACTTTCTAGGGCATGGAGTTAATGGTGATTGAATCATAGGGTATGAGGTCAGTTATCTAATGATCATACAACACACTTCATTTTTTCCTCCAAACCGGCATGAGTTGCAGGTTAGACCATCTTGACAATAGATGTTTCATTTATGTTGTTTATTTTTTGAGATAGATACTGGGTAGATTGCATTAATTTCTTCATTATGGGAATATATATTAGAGTATAATTTCTAAGTTTGTCAATGTAGTATATTTCAAGAGTTGCTGTAGGAAATCATAGTGGCAGGATGCTGCTGGTGGGGAGGGGTGGGATGAGAAGACTTATTTCTCTACTCCTCCATACTCTAGGAGCACTCCTCAAACTTCAATGTGCATGTGAATGTGCAGCTGGGGGTGTTGATAACTGCAGTAGGTCTGGGACTGGTTTGAGATTCTGCATTTCTAACAAGCTCCAGGTGATGCCTGTGCTGTTGGTCCAGAGACCACACTTTGAGGAGCATGGCCTAGGAGTCAAAATTGTTTTATCCCAGAGTTAGGAATCATCTTTCACAAGGGGAGACGCTTCTTGAATCAAAAAGACTTGGCATGCTTGCCTAATATATTTTATAGTTAAATTTTGCTCATTTCAGTTGTCTTCTCAAATTTGCCCCAAATTTGGGGGCAAATGAGCATATATACAATTGGCAATTAATCTTTAAAGACATGGACTGCAAAAACTCCTATATGTGTACCATAAATTGCCCCTAAGGAATAAAGAGCAGTTCTGATTCCACTGGATTTAAACCTGGAGTCTGAGTTTTGCAAATCAGCTGATTGTAGGGAAACTACCCTGCAAGGAGCTGGCGTCATGAACCATACTTATTTCTATCGTGAGAATTACTGGAAAAAGCTGAGGGAAAGTGAAAAGTACTGGTAGATTTTAATTATTTCCAAAAAGTAGTACACAAAAATAACTCAGAACATGCCATCTGGGGACATGGGACTTATGACAAATGAAGTTTGCTTTCTAAGAATGGTACTCAGGAGAGAAACCAACAGCTAATCAGGGTATGTCTGAGAGCTAAGAGCCTGCACGTTTCACTTGCACATTTCACTATCTCATGAAAAGCATAATTTACAGAGTTGCAGTAATAATAACAATGATAACGATGTGAATTAATAAACTCACCAGTGAAACCACCATTCAAATACATGTTGGGTAATTTAATTAGCCTCGGCTGTACTTTCTCTGTCAATCCCAAACTTACAGGGATTGAATTGTTAAGTACATTTTTCACTCTGTGATTCTGAGAAGTTTATTTTTACCTGGCAAATTATTTTAAATGTGAGACAAAGCAGGGCTGCGGTGGTGAAATCACATAGGAAGTCTGTGTTGCTGCTCCCCAGGCCTGGGCCCTGGCTGCCCCGGACCCTGGTGCACAAAGAGCTGGTGTGAATTTCAGATCCTGGGTCTGCTCTAAATCACGGGAACTGGAGAAATTAGAAATGACACCATTTACCCAGGGGCCTTTGCTGAGGAGTATTTTTTTTGGAACTTTTACATCAGTCTCAGAACTCACTGGCTTCATTAAGTCATGTGTGTCATTGTGTTAGGAAGGAAGGAAAGAACATGTTATTAGCTAGGGATTTTTTTCCTTTTCCCTCTACCACCCTCCTTTCTCATTTCATTTCATTGCATGTGGTATTTCCCTTCCCTCCCAAGATATCTATTATATCTTTCCTCTCAAGATTCTTTATGCCACAGCCTGCGTTAACCTTCCTGGTGCATGCTCTGAGGAAATATATTTCTTTATGTACATATAGTTTTGGAAGCAAACTCCCTGGCATGGGTTAAGAGATGGTTCTAGGGTCATCATTGAACTTCCCAGACGATATAGTTTTTTTCTTCTCTCACCCTTATCTTTTTTCCTTTTTCTTTAAAACTTACATTTCAGAGCTAGGGAGGAAATCAAGAGAAATAACGTGTGTGTATGTGTGGGGGGGGGTGGGGGGGGTGTGCGCGCACACGCGCACACATGCATTTTAGGAGGATGATTGTCATTGAAATTGATATGTCTAGTCCTAGCCTCCAGCAGAACACAAGCCCCGAGGGCTGGGAAGAACAAAGCCATCCTCAGAGACGAGTGGGGAGGGTGGGAGTGCATGTGCAACCTCTCATCCCTGTGGCACCAGCCAGAGCCCACAAACCATCTTATCATCCTCTGGCCCTAGGACATCAAGGAAGGCGCTGTTTGGAAAGTTCCCGTCAAGGCTGAGTTAAATATTCCAGTCTTTTGTTTGTCCTAGTGGCTTTCCTCTGCCCTTTTCTAGGATACTCAGCATAGTCTGAGTCAAAGGAAGTTTCTGGACTCCATTTTTTCCCCTTTTTTTTTTTTTGGTTTGGGCGGAGGCCTTTCATTCAGCATTCCCTCACTTACTTCTGTGTAAATTTGGACCTATTACTAGTAGTTGGGAATAAGGAGATCCTTTTCTCTCTACAGTGAGGATCCAGTCATCTCCAAGTTAAAAGCAGCTTTGACTATTGTTTGCAAAAATTTCGCATACTCTACATATTCTGAAAAGTTAAAAAAAAGTTTTAGGCCTAGGGAAGTAACTATGACCCAGAGACTTATTTTATTATTGCCAAAATTAATGTGAATGTCTGAAAAATATATTTTATGTAAATATATCATGGTTAATGGCATTATTTCTTAAACTGCTTGTTACAAAATAAGAAATAATCTAAGTCCAAGAAATCTAAAAAATAATAAAAGTCTGGAGGGAGTTTGGTGGGCAGTTGGAGTGACTGCTAGTAGGTGTGGGTTTTATTTTTTGTGGTGATGATAGTGTTATAAAATTGATTGAGGTGATGTTTGCTCAACTCTGTAAGAATACTAAAAAGTATTGAATTGTGTATTTTATAGAATCACCTGGAGAGCTTTTAAAATTTACTAAAGTCCAAGCCCCACCCAAAACCAAATGGAACAAAATGGGGGTGGGGAAGAGCCCATCAGTGTATTGTAAATATTCTCCTCTTTTTAAGAAAATTTTAGTTGAACATTTAAATGATTCCACAATCATAACAATATTAAAAAGAAAACTCACTTCTATCCTTCTTTCCATCCACTTTGTCTCCTGCCACCACTCTATACACTTTTATTAGTTTTAGTGTGTCTTTCAAGTACACTTTTCTATAAACCAGTGGTTCTCAAACTGTAGCATGGATCAGGATTACCTAAAGCAGCGATCCCCAACCTTTTGGGAACCAGGGACTGTTTCGTGGAAGATAACTTTTCCATGGATCGGGGGCGGGGGGAGGGATGGTTCAGGCGGTAATGCCAGCAATAGGGAGTGATGGGGAGCGGCAGATGAAGCTTTGCTCACTCGCCTGCCACTCACCTCCTGCTGTGCGGCCCAGGGATTGGGGACCCCTGACCTAGAGGGCCTGTGAAAACACAGATAGCCAGGCCCCACCCATAGAGTTTCTCATTCAGTAAGTGTAGGGTGAAGCTGAGAATTACACTTCTAACAAGTTTTCAGGTGATGCTGATGCTGTTGGCCTGTAGAGCCACTGGTACAAAAAGGAGAAGGAATCATGACAAGGAGGAAACATTGATGGGAATAAGAAGGGGGCCATGTGGATTAGTAAATTTAAATAAAATCCTGAGGTTGGTAGGGAAGGTTTAGAGAAGCAGTGGGGATGAGGGTGGTTAAGCAAGATGCTACCTCCTTAGACAACCTAGTGAAGGAAGAGCAAGACCCAAGATATTGAGAGACTTAAGGCTGGAGAGAGCATCAAACCATCCTTTCTGCACTATCCTATATGGCAGCCACTAGCCACATTTGGCAATTGAGCACTTGAAATGTAGCCAATGTGACTGAGGAAATAAATTTTTAATTTTATCTAATTTTAATTAATTGAAATTGAAAACAAAAAGTTGATACTTGATTAAGTTAATGGAAAACTTTTAAGTATGTTTGGAACAACCTGGTATGTGAATCTATGTTTTCAACTGTAAATTTTATGAAATCTAACACAGATAAAATATTTTCCATGAAAATTAATATATGAATTGAGATGTGCTAGAAGCATAAAATATATATCAGATATAGAAAGCTTGGTTTCAACATTAAAATATCTCATTAATAATTTTATATTGATTACATATTAAAATGATAAGATTTTCAAGTATTTGGTTGAATAAAATACATTAATTATATGAAAACAATATTATTAGTTATATAAAATTAATTTCTACTTTTTTTACTTTTTTAATGTAGTTACTAGACAATTTGAAGTTATTTATGAAACTATTATATTTCTGTTGGACAATGCTGGTCTATATGGTGTCCAGTAGTGTAGCTACTAGCTACGTGTTGCTATTTAAATTTTAATTAAAACTAAATAAAATTTAAAATTCAGTACCTCAGTCTCACTAGCCGCATTTTCAGTGTTCAATAGCTGTATGTGCTCAGTGGCTACCATATTGGATAGTGCAAATATAGAATGTTTATATCAGCATAGGAGATTCTATAGAACAGCTTTGGTCTCCATCTCTCCAATGAGTTGAGAGGAAAGATTCTTTCTTAAAGGTGATATTGGGAATTTTGAGGAGAGGAGTAAAGATCTGAAACATAGATATTGGAAATGTTTCACCAAGTCTTCAAGAGATGAATAAAAGGATTGGAAGTGTAGATATGGAGCCCTCACTGAAGCAAGGCAGTTGAAGGTTGACAGAGATATAATGGCAGCAGGTCAAGGGAGTCTACCTGGCAAGAACATGCATTGTTTAATAGGCTAACCAGAAACTCCAGGCTAAGGAAGAAAATAACTAAGGACAAAATTGGGGTGGAGGTTGTAGAAGATGGTGAAGGATAAAGGGACAGAATGAAGATGACAGTGTGGACAAGAAAAAATTTTGTTAAATGTAAAATGATAAGAGAAATGAAAGAGGGGTGAGGGGCATCATACAACAGAAATGTCAAAGTCTGCATTATTGGAGTGGAACAATTTCAAGTGGTGATGAAGGCAAAGGTATGAATCTTTAAGTGGGTAAATGAGTTTGGAGTGGATAGTAGCATACTACAACGTTAGCAACATGATTGTTAGAGGTTTTGAGGAGGATAGCTGGTAAAAGAGAGAGAAGATCTGCTAAGTGCTGAAGGTGGAAGAATGGCCAGGTGGGTGCTGTGGTCAGGAAAGGGAAAGGCTGAAATAAGCTGTTGGTCAGAACCTCCAAAAAAAAAACATTGTGGAGGAAAGTCATGGGAGTGATGATCAGAAGTGATGTGGGAAGCAGGCATATGTTGCTTCAGAAAGCTGCTCTGAACTTCCTCAATCAAACGTAACCTTTCCCTCTCTTGAACCTTGAGGCACTTTGCACTTCTTTGGTAAACTGTGGCTATTTATATACTCACCTAAACACTTCCCCTGCCCCTCACCTCCCCAACTCCCCCTATCCCTTACCCCCGCCTGAATCTGATACACACACACATACCCTCATCTGATTGGAAGTTCTTTGAAGGTTGGAACAATGTTTTCCTCTTTTATTCAAGTTTCTGAATATTCATAAATTCACATTGAATTAATTTTGATTGAGATTCTTATAAACAAACAAAAAAACCCCACAGAGGCTGGATCTACATGTTTAGGTGGAAATTAGAACATCTGTAGTGAAACATCACAGAGCTCTGTGATGTCTTCTTATTCATTATTTTGGTCAAAGATTTGAATGAAGCTATCCTTAGGCAAATAACACAAAGCTAAGCCACTGTACATCATTACAGACTTTTAAGCAAAAGAAATCTAGTGGGAACGTGCAGGATGGATTCTTGATAAAGATGGGACCCAAGAAGAAGAGTGTAAGCATCTCAGTGTCATTCACTCAGCATCTTTTTTTTTTTTTTTTGCAGTACGCGGGCCTCTCACTGTTGTGGCCTCTCCCGTTGCAGAGCACAGGCTCCAGACGCACAGGCTCAGCGGCCATGGCTCATGGGCCCAGCCGCTCCGCGGCATGTGGGATCTTCCCGGACCAGGGCACGAACCCGCATCCCCTGCATCGGCAGGCGGACTCTCAACCACTGCACCACCAGGGAAGTCCCACTCAGCATCTTTTTGTAAGTGACACTGTGCTCAGCTCTGCATGTATACATGGCTATAGTAGTTGTCCCAGTGTGGAGTGCTAATGGTGTAATGTACGAATATGAGATACAAATCAGGAGGCAGGAAGGAGAGCAGTGAACCCCAATGAGTCCTCAGACTACTATTTGACTCGAGTGTTACATTGCTTAAGCAAACTAAAAGTCCAGGGACACAGCCAAATAGAAGTTAACATCCACCTACATAAGGACAACAGTTTAAACCCTGTGACTGATATTTTAATCCCTCAGCACCCGGAGGTCAGGGCTTTACATGCCAGGAATGGATCAGTTACACAAATATAATTGTAATGTAGAGCAGTGCTTGGAGCAACGTGTCAGTCCATGTCATCTTGGATGTCCCAGAGACCGCACGTGACATATGCCAGGATATCTGAAATGCTAACATTGACTTCCTCCTTACTGCACTTCACATCCTTTCAAGGATAATTAACAATTTGGCAAAATTGATTTTGAAAAGAGGGGAAACAAAGACAAAATTTTATTTACTCTTTTCCTTCTCTCTTCCTAAGATCTGTTTCCCTCTGTGCTCCTTGCAGTTCAAGTTCATTCTGTAAACAAATGAGTCTCATTTTTCTCTTGAATTGGGGGGTAACTTTATAGTTTAAGGGCCATCTGTGATTCCCCTATCTATATATGCATAACCTGGACCATCAACAGGAAAATGCAGCCTAGTGAATTCTGTGTAGGGCTCTGGAAAGAGCATGGCAGCCCTCTGGAAGTGAAATGGAAAAGATTAGTTGGCCCAGGGAGGCCTCCATTTGGGCTGCAAATTTGGAGATTTAGAGCCAAATCCTCATTCCATGTGACTCCAGGGGAGCGTTGGTCAGTGTGTAATTCAGTGTGGGTTGGGCAAGAAGAAGACAGAAGAACATGAAATTGCCAAGTTTGAGGCCTATTACGCAGTTGTGACCTGACCTAGAATATGGTGCCGAGTTGTGTGTGGGTAACTCAACCATAAAAAGGCAGCTGTGGTCTTATTAGTCGTGAACTTGAGATCATTTTAGTAGAAGATGAATTGCCCCTAAATGATTGATCTGGTATTTGGAGGAAATGCTGTTCTCTTTGCTTCTCCCAAATGGAGACACTAACCAGATGCTTGTCCCACACCCAGAACATTATTTGTGGTGTGGCTCTTTCTGTGGCCTGCTGGGGAATGATGACCTTGGACTGACAGTTCCCCTTAAAGTAGCAAACTTATGTTTTTCATCTTAACATGATATGCCAGAGGCACTGAATAACAACCTACATCCTTTCACACACCACATGTCTGTGCCAGGTTAAAGCTGATAAAAGTTGGAGGGAGGGTTTTTTGAGTGGTCTGACTGAGGCCAGAAATGGGGATATTCAATAAGAGCCAGCCCTTCTTTTTTGCCCTTAGGCCCCCTCAAAGAAAATCATAGAGACGCTCTGTGAGTTTGGACTCAAAGTAGCTTAAAATTTCAAGCCAAGAGAAATGTCCCTCCCCTTTCTTTGTGAGGTTTTGTAGCAAAATAACCTGTTTGCTTGAGAGATTAGAGTTGTCAGCTTCAGCATTGCATGGGAAGGTCTGACCTTGAGAATTATGGGCAAACAGGAAATCAGCAGTGCAGGAGAAAGGCAAGCCTGCAGCCGAGATCACCTGGCCAAGCTCACGTCTGATAAGAACCCAGAAGATGAGAGCTAGGGCAAAGGTGAACCCAGCCTAGCAGCCTGTCTTCTCCTGAGCCACAGAAAAATTAAAATCTGGGAGCAGATGCTGGAAGATTTCCCCCACACAAAGACATGGCACCCTTTTATTTCTGTTCTAGAAGAAAAAGAGGTAGAGCATGGATTTTCTTCCTATGCTGCTTCTTAACCTATACGGTGGTACTAGATTTTCTTCTGAACCTTCTGCCTACCCTTTGGCCATAAACAGCTTTTGTGGATTGGACAGTAAACCAGCAGGACTGAGGTTACTTTCATTCTGAAAATGCAGATTATTTCCAGGTGTGAACTAAAGGGAATCAAATGTTATATCAGGAATTTGATGAGAATAAAAGCCTTGAGAATAATAATATCTTCTGTTTGGAGAGCATTTGATTACTTACAGGACAGTTTTCTCTGTTACCTCATTTGATTCTCACAAAAGCCCTGTGGAGTAAGTGGGCCAGGTGTTATTTCCCAATTCTACAGATGCAGAAACTGAGCCCCGCTGATTCTGTAACTAGCCAGAAATCACAGAAGGATGGGGCAGAGCAGGTGTGGTCTGGGGACCTTGTCATTCCACCCAGTCTCCTGCCAAAGTCTTATCTCAGGCTGCAAAATAACAGGTGATATGAGTGACCCATGGCATCCTCTGGCATCATGTATTCATCCATGACCTCCACTTCCACTGTGGTCCTCTCAACTAAGGTGATTGTAACATCTTCCCTTTGGCTACCTAAAACTTCACCCCCAGCAATCCATCAAAATGCTTTCTAGCAGGATCTTCTTGGCAGACCATATTGGACTGGAGTGAGTTTCACTTTCCATAAGATAAAAGCTAAATTGCTCATTAAAAGTCCATCAAGAGGCCCCTCCATGGCCACCTGTCTTCTTTCCCTGCAAGTACACAGCTGTCAGGTGATCCTTTTCACTATCAGTCACCGAATACCCTTGCTCTTTTTAGTCTCTGCATGTGATCTAAAACTCTAGGAATAACCATCCATTACTTGGGTGGGTAAGTGTATACCTTTACCTCTTCAGCCAGCACAGGGAGACTGGGGATTTTTGCAGAACAGTTTGTTTGTTTTTAACATTTTCATATTCACAGCTATGCAGCAGTCTTGTATTTGTGGCTCTCGGGCCTGGAATGTTCTGCCTCCACATACCCGAAAGTCTCCCTTTCTCACCTCCATCAAGTGTTCATTCCAGTGTGTCTTCTTAGTGGGCCCCTCTTCCCCACCACCAGCCTACTTAAAAATCTCAATCACCCACCCCCACTCGACACTCCTGATCCCACTTACCTTGCTCTACAATGTTTTTTGCGTAGCATGTATCGCCTCATGTAATCTACTTATTTAATATGTCAGTTGTTTATTGTCTGTCTCTTTTGCCAGAATTAAGTTCTAAGAGGAGAAGAAGTTAGATTTTTATTGCTCGTTGTTGTATCCCAAATGCCTAAAGCAGTACCTGGCATATAGTAAGTGCTCAAAAAATTTTTGTTGAAACAATGAAACGTCCTTCCTCTGTGCATCTTACCTCCCTTTCTCAGCCTTCAAGATTGTTCACATTACAGTCTTCACCAATCACTTGTTTCCATACATCAAATAACCTCAAATCACTGATTTGCCTCCACTTGTGAATATTCACATGTATTATTTACCAGGCCAATTACTCACAGTACCTTTGGGGTGAAGTAGGGCATTTATGAGGGTTCTCAAAGGACCAGAAAGTATCTCAGTTCTGCAGATGTAGGAATTTTTTATTGGGCCACATTTTCTTAGGCCTTGGTAAAGCTGCTTATGGGGCCCCCAATCATGAGACCAAGAATTATTATTTATGTATTTCCAATACATAAAAAACTAGGTGCAAGTTTTCATATCTTGATAAACTATGAAGTGCTTTATTTCCTCTGTCCTGCATGACCCTTCTCTCTCTTCTCTACTTTCTTTCACAGTAATCTCCAGCACATATGTGTTACACAGAATGCTGTGTAAAAGTAAGAAAAAGAAAAGCTATTCAACGTTTGTTAGCATAAGGACAGAATAATAGGTGATAGAGGCATATGAATGATAGAGGCACATAATGGACCATACGGGACATGGCATGACTTAACTTGTAAACTTCTCCCTACCAAATGAACCAGTCACTATGGGAAAAATTTGCAGAGTAAAAAAAAAAAAAAAAGATGATGCAACACATCACCTCCTTTACTAAAGGACTGAATAATTCACAAAGAGACACATATGTGCCAAGCTAATCAGAATACTGATACTGGTTAATTTGAGCACTGCCTTCCCAGTAGGGCAATCTACTTAGAAAACAAAATTAGGAGCTGAAGGTTGCATGATGAATATAAATTGAGAGCAAAGGAGCTTGGTTGTGTCTGACTGGCAGCAGTGATATCTCAATTCCAATAACTAGAGGTATGGACAGTGAGCCAGATGTTCACACTAACAGTCATTTTGTTGTGTCTGCAGCTGCCACAGACATTGTGGCACTGGCTGCTAACTTTAACTCTTTCGTTCTTAATAACATTGCACTTTTGTTGTACTCATCATTCTATCACTCTCATTTTAATATGTACATGGATTTTACTTACATATTTTAGTTTATAAGATCCCAGTTTACTATACGGGCTGATATAAACGTTATGCCTGTTGCTAACTGGTGACAGTAGGTAGTAGTAGATCCTTTCCTCCCAGCCCCTCATTTGAGAAAGGGGAATATGGGGTAACTTTCTCAGTACATATCTTCAATACGTGTATCCAATGACATTAAAGAATGGATTATTAATATACACTATACAGATTAGGTAAACTGTGATTTGTCTCAACCAGAGAAATCACCATTCTGGCACTACCCTATACTACATTTTCTCTAATTTCTAACACCATTCTACATGATAATTGTCCCTGTACCACCTGGTCTAATGCCTTCAGTTCCTTAAATATAGAACAAGTAGTTACACATTTAAGAAGTATGCAAGTATGCCTTTGCCTCTGTATGTATCTGTTTAAACCCTATGACATAAAATGTAAATATCACAAATTAAAAGATTAGCAGATGCGACTACTCTCAAATTAAATGTACTAGAGGCAGAAGACACTATTACAAAAGTTCACAAAACATTATGATGGGAGAAAATACCTTGCCATATATTTAATAGACTAAAATTAATAGATATGGGAGAAAATCTTCATCTTGGCTATTTGTTACTATCCCAAACATAAAAATACTTAATCAATAGCAAAAAAGAAAGCTAGTAAGGCATGAGTAGGCAGTTCTCAAAATAAGAACTTCAAATGGCCAAAAATATAAAAAGTTTCTCAATCTTACTAGTGACCATGGACATATAGTGTTAAAAATAATGAGATTCTCTTTCTTTATGTTGGCAAAAATTTAAAGAAATTGATAATACATATGTGGAAAAGAGTGTGGAGAAAGGGCAATCTCATACCACAACTGGAGGGTAGTTGCAAAATTTTTAAAGGGCATTTGACAATTCTTATCAAGCTCTTAAGCACAAGAACATTTGACTTGGCAATTCTACTTCTATAATCCATCCTGGAACAACACTCTCAGAAGAGTATAGGGATATTTGAATAAATACATTAATTGCAGAATTGTTTCCACTTCCCCTAAATGTGTATGGTAAATCACATGATAATACAATGAAATTCATGTAGCCATTAAAATGAAGGAGCAGATCTATATGGACTGCTGTGGGAGAATGTCCACAATATATTTACTGAATGAAAAAAAAAAGTTAAAGAATAATATTTATGGTGTAATCTCATTTTTACAACAAACATATTTTTAGGTACATAGAAAAAGTCCTGAAATACCAACCCCTTCAGGCTATCTGATAAGGACAAGAGTTTCCCCTTTTATTTCTGTACTTCATACTTCACTAGTGTTGGATTTTTTTTTTTGTATAGTTACATATAATGCTCGTATGAGTTTCCTGGGGCTGCCATAACAAACTGCATGTAGTAAACAACAGAAAATCGTTGTCGGGAGACCTTCAAGATGGCAGAGGAGTAAGACGTGGAGATCACCTTCCTCCCCACAAATACATCAGAAATACAACTACATGTGGAACAGCTCCTACCGAACACCTACTGAACACTGGCAGAAAACCTCAGACTTCCCCAAAGGCAAGAAACTCCCCATGTACCTGGGTAGGGCAAAAGAAAAAACAGAGACAAAAGAATAGGGACGGGACCTGCACCAGTGGGAGGGAGCTGTGAAGAAGGAAAGGTTTCCACACACTAGGCAGCCCCTTCACTGGTGGAGGCTGCGGGTGGCAGGGGTGAAGCTTCAGAGCCACGGAGGAGAGCACAGCAACAGGGGTGCGGAGAGCAAAGCAGAGAGATTCCTGCACGGAGGATCAGTGCCGACCAGCACTCACCAGCCCGAGAGGCTTGTCTGCTCACCCGCCGGGGTGGGCGGGGCTGGGAGCTGAGGCTCGGGCTTCGGTCGGATCCCAGGGAGAGGACTGGGGTTGGCTGCATGAACACAGCCTGAAGAGGGCTAGTGCGCCACGGCTAGCCGGGAGGGAGTACGGGAAAAGGTCTGGAGCTGCCAAAGAGGCAAGAGACCATTGGTTGTGGGTACGTGAGGAGAGGGGATTAAGAGCACTGCCTAAACGAGCTCCAGAGATGGACGCGAGCCACAGCTATCAGCACGGACCCCAGAGATGGGCATGAAACGCTAAGGCTGCTGCTGCAGCCACTAAGAAGCCTCTGTGCAAGCACAGGTCACTATCCACAACTCCCCTCCCGGGAGCCTGTGCAGCTCGCCACTGCCAGGGTCCCGTGCTTCCCCGGGAGAACACACAGTGCGCCTCACGCTGTTGGAACATCACTCCGGCCTCTGCAGCCGCATGCTCCTCCCGCATTACATACCCCTCCCTCCCCTCCGGCATGAGTGAGCCAGAGCCCCCTAATCAGCTGCTACTTTCACCTCTACCTGTCTGGGCAGGGAACAGATGCCCTCAGGCGACCTACATGCCGAACCACAGGACCTGTGTGAACAAAGAAGAGAAAGGGAAATTTCTCCCAGCAGCCTCAGGAGCAGCGGATTAAATCTCCACGATCAACTTGATGTATCTTGCATTTTTGGAACTCCTTAACAGACAACGAATCATCCCAAAATTGAGATGGTGGACTTTGGGAGCAACTGTAGACTTGGGGTTTGCTGTATGGCACTGACCAGTTTCTGGTTTTATGTTTATCTTAGTTTAGTATTTAGAGTTTATTATCATTGGTAGATTTGTTTATTGATTTAGTCGCTCCCTCTTTTTTTTAATACACAGATATATATATTTTTTTCCTTTTTCTCTTTTTGTAAGTGTGTATGTGTATGCTTCTTTGTGTGATTTTGTCTGTATAGCTTTGCTCTTACCATTTGTTCTAGGGTTCAGTCTGTCCATTTTCTTATTGTTTGTTTGTTTTAGTATAAATTTAGAGTGTGTTATCATTGTTGGATTTGTTTTTTGGTTTGGTTGCTCTCTTCTTTCTTTTTCTTATTACTTTTTAATTTTTAATAATTTTTTTATTTTAATAACTTTATTTCTTTTTATTTTACTTCTTTCTTTCTTTCCTCCGCCCTTTTCTTCTGAGCCATGTGGCTGACAGGGTCTTGGTTCTCGAGCTGGGTGTCAGGCCTGTGCCTCTAAGGTAGGAGAGCTGAGTTCAAAACATTGGTTCACCAGAGACCTCCCAACTCCACATAATATCAAATTACGAAAGCTCTCCCAGAGATCCCCATCTCAACGCTAAGACCCAACTCCACACAACAACCAGCAAGCTACAGTGCTGGACACCCTGTGCCAAGCAACTAGCAAGACAGGAACACAACCACACCCATTAGCAGAGAGGCTGCCTAAAATCATAATAAGGTTACAGACACCCCAAAACACACCACCAGACGTACTGTGCACACAAGAAAGAAAAGATCCAGCCTCATCCACTAGAACACAGGCACTAGTCCCCTCCACCAGGAAGCCTACACAACTCACTGAACCAAACTTAGCCACTGGAGGCAGACACCAAAAACAACGTGAACTATGAACCAACAGCCTGTGAAAAGGAAACCCCAAACACAGTAAGTTAAGCAAAATGAGAAGACAGAAAAACACACAGCAGATGAAGGAGCAAGATAAAAACCCACCAGACCGAAAAAATGAAGAGGCAATAGGCAGTCTACCTGAAAAAGAATTCATAGTAATGATAGTAAAGATGATCCAAAATCGTGGAAATAGAATGGAGAAAATACAAGAAATGTTTAACAAGGACCTAAAACAGCCAAAGACCAAACAAACAATGATGAACAACACAATAAGTGAAATTACAAATTCTGTAGAAGGAATCAATAGCAGAATAACTGAGGCAGAAGAACGGATAAGTGACCTGGAAGATAAAATAGTGGAAATAACTACTGCAGAGCACAATAAAGGAAAAAGAATGAAAAGAATAGAGGGTAGTCTTAGAGACCTCTGGGACAACATTAAACACACCAACATTCGAATTATAGGGGTCCCAGAAGAAGAGAAAAAGAAAGGGAATGAGAAAATATTTGAAGAGATTATAGTTGAAAACTTCCCTAAAATGGGAAAGGAAATAGTCAATCAAGTCCAGGAAATGCAGAGAGTCCCATACAGGTTAACTCCAAGGAGAAACACTCCAAGACACATATTAATCAAACTATCAAAAATTAGATACACAGAAAAAAATATTACAAGAAGCAAGGGAAAAACAGCAAATAACATACAAGGGTATTACCATAAGGTTAACAGCTGATCGTTCAGCAGAAACTCTGCAAGCCAGAAGAGAGTGGCAGGACATATTTAAAGTGATGAAAGGGAAAAACCTACAACCAAGATTACTCTGCCTACCAAGGATCTCATTCAGATTTGATGGAGAAATTAAAACCTTTACAGACAAGCAAAAGCTAAGAGAATTCAGCACCACCAAACCAGTATTACAACAAATGCTAAAGGAACTTCTCTAGGCGGGAAACACAAGAGAAGGGAAAGACCTACAATAACAAACGCAAACAATTAAGAAAATGGTAATAGGAACATACATATCGATAATTACCTTAAATGTAAATGGATTAAAACTCCCACCAAAAGACATAGACTGTATGAATGGATACAAAAACAAGACCCATATATATGCTGTCTACAAGAGACCCACTTCAGACCTAGGGACACATAGAGACTGAAAGTGAGGGGATGGAAAAAGATATTCCATGCCAATGGAAATCAAAAAAAAGCTGGAGTAGCAATTCTCACATCAGACAAAGTAGACCTTAAAATAAATACTATTACAAGAGACAAGGAAGGACACTACATAATGATCAAGGGATCAATCCAAGAGG
This sequence comes from Pseudorca crassidens, assembly GCF_039906515.1. Classification (NCBI taxonomy): domain Eukaryota; kingdom Metazoa; phylum Chordata; class Mammalia; order Artiodactyla; family Delphinidae; genus Pseudorca; species Pseudorca crassidens. The sequence continues at coordinate 47,804,713 of NC_090303.1, forward strand.
AAGATATAACAATTGTAAATATTTATGCACCCAACATAGGAGCACCTCAATACATAAGGCAAATGCTAACAGCCATAAAAGGGGAAATCGACAGTAACACGATAGTAGGGGACATTAACACCCCACTTTCACCAATGGACAGATCATCCAAAATGAAAATAAATAACGAAACACAAGCTTGAAATGACACATTAAATAAACGCACTTAATTGATACTTATAGGACATTCCATCTCAAAACAACAGAATACACTTTCTTCTCAAGTGCTCTTGGAACATTCTCCAGGAGAGATCATATCTTGGGTCACAAATCAAGCCTTCATAAATTTAAGAAAATTGAAATTGTATCAAGTATCTTTTCTGACCACAACACTATGGGACTAGATATCAATTCCAGGAAAAGATCTGTAAAAAATACAAACACATGGAGGCTAAGCAATACACTACTTAATAACCAAGAGATCACTGAAGAAATCAAAGAGGAAATCAAAAAAATACCTAGAGACAATTGATAATGAAAGCATGACAATCCAAAACATATGGGATGCAGCAAAAGCAGTTCTAAGAGGGAAGTTTATAGCAATACAATCCTACCTCAAGAAACAAGAAACATCTCAAACAGACCTAACTTTCAATCCTAAACCATCTCAAACCTAACTTTTCACCTAAAGCAATCAGAGAAAGAAGAACAAAATAACCCCAAAGTTAGCAGAAGGAAAGAAATCATAAAAATCAGATCAGAAATAAATGAAAAAGAAATGAAGGAAACGATAACAAAGATCAATAGAACTAAAAGCTGGTTCTTTGAGAAGATAAACAAAACTGATAAACCATTAGCCAGACTCATCAAGAAAAAAAGGGAGAACTCAAATCAATAGAATTAGAAATGAAACAGAAGTTACAACTGACACTGCAGAAATACAAAGCATCATGAGAGATTACTACAAGCAACTATCTGCCAATAAAATGGACAACCTGGAAGAAATGGACAAACTCTTAGAAAAGCACAACCTTCTGAGACTGAACCAGGAAGAAATAGAAAATATAAACAGACCAATCACAAGCACTGAAATTCAGACTGTGATTAAAAATGTTCCAACAAACAAAAGCCCAGGACCAGATGGCTTCACAGGCAAATAATATCAAACATTTAGAGAAGAGCTAACACCTTTCCTTCTCAAAATCTTCCAAAATGTAGCAGAGGGAGGAACACTCCAAGCTCGTTCTACAAAGCCACCATCGCCCTGATACCAAAACCAGACAAAAATGTCACAAAGAAAGAAAACTACAGGCCAATATCACTGATGAACATAGATGCAAAAATCCGCAACAAAATACAGGCAAACAGAATCTAATAGCACATTAAAAGGATCATACACCATGATCAGGTGAGGTTTATCCCAGGAATGCAAGGCTTCTTCAATATACACAAACCAATGAATGTGATAAATGATATTAACAAATTGAAAAAGAAATACCATATGATCATCTCAATAAATGCAGAAAAAGCTTTCAACAAAATTCAGCACCCATTTATGATATAAAAACCCTCCAGAAATTAGGCATAGAGGGAACTTACCTCAACATAACAAAGGTCATATATGACAAACCCACAGCCAACATTGTTCTCAATGGTGAAAAACTGAAGCCATTTCCTCTAAGATCAAGAACAAGACAAGGTTGTCCACTCTTACCACTATTATTCAATATAGTTTTGGAAGTTTAAGCCACAGCAATCAGAAAAGAAAAAGAAATAAAAGGAATCCAAATCAGAAAAGAAGTAAAGCTGTCACTGTTTGTAGATGATGTGGTACTATACATAGAGAATTCTAAAGATGGTACCAGAAATCTACTAGAGCTAATCAATGAATTTGGTAAAGTAGCAGGATGTAAAATTAATGCACAGAAATCTCTTGCATTCCTATACACTAATGATGAAAAATCTGAAAGAGAAATTAAGGAAACACTCCCATTTACCATTGCAACAAAAAGAATAAAATACCTAGGAATAAACCTACCTATAAAAAAAAGACCTGTATGCAGAAAACTACAAGACACTGATGAAAGAAGTTAAAGATGATACCAACAGATGGAGAGATATACCATGTTCTTGGATTCAAAGAATCAATATTGTGGAAATGACTATACTACCCAAAGCAATCTACAGGTTCAATGCAATCCCTATCAAATTACCAATGGCATTTTTTACAGAACTAGAACAAAAAATCTTAAAATTTGTATGGAGACACAAAAGACCCCGAATAGCCAAAGCAGTCTTGAGGGAAAAAAACCAAGCTGGAGGAATCAGACTCCCTGACTTCAGACTATACTATAAAGCTACAGTAATCAAGACAATATGGTACTGGCACAAAAACAGAAACATAGATCATTGGAACAAGATAGAAAGCCCAGAGATACCCCCACACACCTATGGTGAACTAATCTATGACAAAGAAGGCAAGGATATACAATGGAGAAAAGACAGCCTCTTCAATAAGTGGTGCTGGGAAAACTGGACAGGTACATGTAAAAGAACGGGATGAGAACACTCCCTAACAGCATACACAAAAATAAACTCAAAATGGATTGAGGCCTAAATGTAAGACCGGACACCGTAAACCTCTTAGAGGAAAACAGGAGGAACACTCTTTGACATAAATCACAGCAAGATCTTTTTTGATCCACCTCCTAGAGTAACGGGAATAAAAACAAAATAAACAAATGTGACCTAATGAAACTTAAAAGCTTTTGCACAGCAAAGGAAACATAAACAAGACGAAAAGACAACCCTCAGAATGGGAGAAAATATTTTCAAACGAATCAACGGACAAAGGATTAATCTCCAAAATATATAAATAGCTCATGCAGCTCAATATTAAAAAACAAACAACCCCATCCAAAAATGGGCGAAGATGTAAATAGACATTTCTCCAAAGAAGACATACAGATGGCCAAGAAGCACATGAAAAACTGCTCAACATCACTAATCATTAGAGAAATGCAAATCAAAACTACAATGAGGTATCACCTCACACCAGTTAGAATGGGCATCATCAGAAAAGCTACAAACAGTAAATGCTGGAGAGGGTGTGGAGCAAAGGGGACCCTCTTGCACTGTTGGTGGGAATGTAAATTGGTACAGCCACTATGGAGAACAGTATGGAGGTTCCTTAAAAAACTAAAAATAGAATTACCATATGACCCAGCAATCCCACTACTGGGCATATACCCTGAGAAAACCATAATTCAAAAAGAGTCATGTTCCACAATGTTCATTGCAGCTCTATTTACAATAGCCAGGACATGGAAGTAACCTACATGTTCATCAACAGATGAATGGATAAAGGAGATGTGGCACATATATACAATGGAATATTACTCAGCCATAAAAAGAAACGAAATTGAGTTATTTGTAGTGAGGTGAATGGACCTAGAGACTGTTATACAGAGTGAAGTAAGTCAGAAAGAGAAAAATAAATACCATATGCTTACACGTATATATGGAATCTTAAAAAAAGAAAAAAATTGGTACTGAAGAACCTAGAGGCAGGACAGGAATAAAGACGTAGACATGGAGAGTGGACCTGAGGACACGGGAAGAAGGAAGGGTAAGCTGGCACGAAGTGAGAGAGTGGCATGGACATATATACCCTACCAAATGTAAAATAGATAGCTAGTGGGAAGCAGCCTCATAGCACAGGGAGATCAACTCCGTGGTTTGTGACCACCTAGAGGGGTGGGATAGGTAGGTTGGGAGTGAGACACAAGAGGGAGGGGATATGGGGATATATGTATATGTGTTGCTGATTCACTATGTTATAAAGCAGAAACTAACACACCATTGTAAAGCAATTATACTCCAATGAAGTTGTTAAAAAAAATAAAGAGTAAACAGTGACGACAACAACAACAACAAATCATTGTCTCACAGTTCTGGAGGCTATAAATTCAAAATCAAGGTGTTGACAGCTTGGGTTTCTTCTAACAGCTGTGAGGGAGCATCTGTTCCTTGCCTCTCTCCTGGCTTTTGGTAACCTTAGGCATTTCTTGGCTCGTCGATGGCACTCTCCCTGTGTCTTCACATCACCTTTTCTCTATGTGTGTCTGTCTCTGTACACAAATTTCCCCTTTTTATAGGGAGAAAGCCATATTGGATTAGGGCCCACTCTAATGAGCTTATCTTAATTTGATCATCTGCAAAGACCCTGTTTCCAAGTAAGGTCACATTCACTGTTACTGGGAGTTAGGACTTCAGCGTCTTTTTTGTGAAGGCAGGCGGAGACACAATTCGATCCATAGTGCTGCTTATGTAACGAAAGCAATTAAGAAAATCCAGTATATGCTTATCACTCCCATTCTGACTTCTTCGCCTTCTTTCTATATTTCTGTTAATGGCTTCTTGTGAGTCACCATCAAAATCTGGACACCCTCTCTGACTCTCCCGCCCTTTCTACCCACCAGCTGCCCATTCCATCAGGTGTAACAGCCCATTTATGCTTTTTCACTAGCAACTGCTTGACCACAAACACCTAAGTGCAGGACACAGGGATTTTTATAAATAATAATGGCGGAATTTAGAGCATCTGCACTTCTTTTAAGGGTACCAGGTCAAGAAATAATACAAGTATTATAGCTCCTAGGAAAGCTTTAGTCAAGCCTGTTTCCCTTTTCTCAGTAATCCTTCATAATGCCCCAGTTTCGTAATGTGATTTAGTGAAATTAAACTCAAACAGCCCAAATTTATAATTATATTTGGCTTCAATTACATTGACTAATTGATCCAAGCCTGCTCACAGGCTACCTGCAGGCTGAGGTGGAACGAGGCAGGTGGTGAGGGCTTATTAGCATAGTAGTTCATGTGTGCTAGCTAATTTGATATTTAAATTGTTATAAATCTCAGATGGATCATACCATAAGTCAGGTGAATCTCACCTCTTCCAAGTATCCCATGTTATAAGTGTTTCTGCAATCCCTCATCGAGGGTATCCAGGTGTCTCCTCTTACCTGGACAGTAGTAGCCCCTATGGTCAGGCCCTTCCTACTCTAATCCCTTCTACCAAAGCCCAATTCATTTTCCTGCAAGAGAACACACTAATCAGTAGTGATCCTGAGTTGGGAATGAGGAGAGGGAGCAGTTGTGCATGTAGGAGCAATGAATGTGTGCCCCATGAGCACAATCTCCAAAATTTGTGTCTTTTCAACAATTTATAAGGGAGTGAGGCTGAGATGGTTGCTGAGAACTTGATTCTGATGATATGATTTTCAAGCCTGGATACTCAGTGTGTTCACCAATGAGCCACAGCAGCAGCACCTGGTAGCTTTCCAGAAATGCAGAGTCTTGGACCTTGCCCCAGACTATTGAATCAGAATCTGAACTTTAACAAGATCCCTGGGTGATGCATTAAAAAAAATTGGGGGAAGCCCTATTTTAGAGGAAAGCCTTGTTTTGTGAAAGCAAGGGTCAATCTGTTCAACATGTGATTCTCACATCAGTGGTCAGACTGAGACACAGAAAGGAGGGAATCAAAAGACTAATGTCCCCCAGCAATCCCACTACTGGGCATATACCCAGAGAAAACCATAATTCAAAAATACACATGCACCCCAGTGTTCATTGCAGCACTATTTACAATAGCCAGGTCATGGAAGCAACCTAAATATCCATCAACAGAGGAATGAATAAAGAAGATGTGGTACATGTATATAATGGAATATTACTCAGTCATGAAAAGGAATGAAATTGGGTCATTTGTAGAGATGTGGATGCTGTCATACGGAGTGAAATAAGGCAGAAAGAGATATACAAATATCTTGTATATTAATGCATATATGTGGAATCTAGAAAAATGGTAAAGATGCTCTTATTTGCAAAGCAGAAATGGAGACACAGATGTAGAGAACAAACATACGGATACCAAGGGGGAAGGGGGGTAGGATGAATTGGGATATTGGAATTGACATATATACACAATTAATACTATGTATAAAATAGATAACTAATGAGAACAGACTGTATAGCAAGCACAGGGAACTCTACTCAATGCTCTGTGGTGACCTAAATGGGAAGGAAATCCAAAAAAATGGGGGTATATGTATATGTATAACTGATTCAGTTTGCTGTACAGCAGAAACTAATTTAACATTGTAAAGCAACAATACTCCAATAAAAATTAATTTAAGAAAAAATGGGTAATGTCCATTTTATGAAATAACTCTCTATGCCACCATCCATTTACAACGCCTTTTCGAGGTTTGTTCCCTGATACAAGAACCTGGCTACACCTTCGGCTCTAATCACTCCTCTTTTCACAAACTTTGTACATTCCCGAAAAATTTTCAATTCTATGTCCCCAACTTAACTTTCTAGCCATACTGCCTCTTCCAGATTTACTGTCTACTTCAGTCCATAGGTACATTCCTCGGACAACTTGGATGAACATCATGTATTCTTCCTTATTGGATTTCCTGGAGGTAGTCTTCTCACACTCTCTCCTAATTGCAATGGCCCTTTCCATGAAGCCCTTTCATAATTCCCCAATCAAAAATGATCTCTCTTTGAATTCTTATAAAATGTTACACCTCTCTTAAACTGGTTATATCATCTTTATTATAACGATTGTCTCCCCACTAGGCTGGACCAGCACAGTGCCCAGTACATAGAAGGTGATTAATAATAATCAAACGACTGACTGACAATGAATCTGTAAAGTCAGGGCCTCACTTCACCAGATTATTCCTTGAGATCAGTTAAGTTCTAAGAACTAAGATTCTACTTGTTTTCTAATTCCTGAGGTGTTGATCTTCAGCTCCTTCTCACATAACACTCTCAGGCAGCAAACTCTACCAAGGACACTTGCTTGAATCAAAAACACAGGATAATGTCAGTCTTCCTCAGTCTATATGTAGCCCAGACTGATGGTGGCTCCAATGGCTACAGGCGCTCCTAAGCTGAGGTAATCTTCCATGATTTGTGAACTGAGAGCCCTTTTAGCTCATCCAGCTACTTCTGGCTAATCAGCTTTTAGGACATAAATTCATCCAAACAATACTCTCCTTAATTCAGAAAACATCTCAAAGGAGCATTGAGGGGAAGAGGTCAAGATGTTTCTAGCCAGAGCCAGAAGATGAAATACCCTATCTATTTGCAATGACCACTTCCAAAACTTCCCACTGGGACTTTAAAAATATCATTTCCAGGCAAGAACCTCAGAAACAGACCTTATGTTATAAAATTACATCTTAGCAATTTCACCTTCCTTGATATTGGCATGCTATGTGGTGGTCCAGATTATATCATTTGAATTCTGACCCAACTCCCAGCTTCTCTTCTAAGATTTATTAAGTACTGGTTTCCTTTGCATAAGCAAAAAACTTCAAAGGCTATGTGCCATTGAGAAACTATTTGTAATATGAATATCAATATGATAAACAGCTAAATCAAATTTCCTGTGGCCAACTGAAGAGCTTATATATTTAAATTAAAAACGATTGATAAAATGTACTTTAGGGTTTTTTAAATTGCAGTAACTTATCCATAACACAAAATTTACCATTTTAACCATTTTTAAGTGTACAGTTTAGTGGCATTAAGTACATTCACATTGTTGTGCAACCATTACCGTCATCCATCTCCAGTTTTTCATCTTTCCCCACTGAAACTCTGAACCCATTAAACACTAACTCCCCAGTCTCCTCTTCCCAACCCCCTGGAAAACACCATTCTATCTTCTCTCTATGAATCTGATTACTCCAGGTGCCTCATGTAAGTGGAATCATATAATATTCATCCTTTTGTGACTGGCTTACTTCACTTAACATAATATCTTCAAGGTTCATTCGTGGAGTATGCATCAGAATTTCCTTGCTTCTTAAGACTCAATAATGTTTCATTTTATGTATATACCACATTTTGTTTACACATTCATCCGACATGGACACTGGGTTGCTATTGTAAATAATGCTGCTATACACATGGGTATACAAATTTTAATTTAGGTTTTTAAGACAATCTAGCATTTTAAACACAGAGCCAAAGTGTTTGGAGGGGAAACACAAGCCATAGAGTTTATTATTTCATGTCAAAACTTGCATTGATGCTGATCACTCATGATACATCAAATAACAAATTCTGATCATCAGTTCTCCAGTGTATGTGGCATATAGTACCCATTAATGTGAAATGGAACTCTAAGCAATATAACTGGGGGTTGTGTGGACTTCACTTGCACACTGAAGGTAGTAAAAGATTACCTCTTATAGTAAGAATAGGCATTTAATTAAAAAAATAGACTTCTAGTCAAATCATTACACTTAAAAAACTCCCGCCTGATTGAGAGTTACCAAAGCTGAACAAATCTTAAATTTTCCATTTTTCCCTTTGACTTCCCGAAGTTTCTCCACAGTAGCACTACCTGGGAGCTTCTTCTCATGTCTTGTGGTATTTGGAATGAGGATGATTTCCTTTGACCACATTCTATGTTGTATTTATGCACTTTATGCCACTAGATTTATTGCCAGAAAAGTGAACTGGTATTAATGGGTTGCAGTCCTATTGACAATAATAACAGCATGGATTGCTAACCACATGATAAGATCAAGATGCATATTTGAATTGGCTGTATTTATGTTCCAGATGCAAGATGATTATCTGACAGCAGAGGCAACATGATTTAATACATAAGGCCCAGGGCCAGGAATCAGGAAATCTGGGCTTTATTCCTGGCTTCATCCCTTCAGCCATGTATGCGTGAGTGGAGTATTTTGTAATTGCACTGTTCTTATTGACCCCAAACTGTTTCCCACCCTGACCCTGCCACCAAAAGTGTTTTACAATGTTCAGTTTTAATACAACTGCCTCTCTTCCTTTTCCTTCTACTTCTTTTCTCTTTCCTCACCTTCCCTATTTCTTACTAAATTTTATTAACTTTGTATTATATAAATAATACATAACACATTTTATTATTTTTTTAAAGTTACAGATAATGTTGATTCTCCCTTAATATACATTTTTCCAATCTGAAGCACCTCTCCATCTCTTATTTCTAATCTAGTTCCTTTTCCCTTCTGCTTTTCTTTCATTCATTTTCTGATTGTAGAGACCCCACTCATTCATACACGGCCTAAATGATGAAGCCACCTTCTTTTTCATATCTACACTATCTTGAGTTCCACATACCATAAAATACTCTTCTAGAATACACCATGACAGACTTCCAGTTTCTAGTCTGGCATGCAAGAAAGCTTGTAAGTTGCCACCCCTTCCTAACAACAAATAAGTCAAAAGCTAAGCAAACTGAAAAATCAATAACTCTTCTTAGATTCATCAGAGAAGTGAAGTCACAGGGCAAACCAAAACTGGAGAAACCAACAGGCGAATACAGAGAATCCCAACTTATGGAAGAACCCCAGAAGTAGCATCCTCTTCAGAAACCAGGGCCAGAGTAGGGAAACCTGTACTGTAATTGATGAATCGCTGGAGGCTCAGTGTGAACAACTCTGAGAGTTAAACTCCAGGGGGGCCCAGTCATAGGGGAGCCCCCAGGAACTTTATCAGGTCCACACAGGGAATTTTGGAGAAAAATCCCCTCAAGTTTCCAGCAGGGAGAGAGGAAAAGGAAGCGTTTTGTAGTATGCCAGAGCATTCTCCTCGTCTTAACAAGGTCTGCCCACAGTAGAAACTATTTAACCAGAGCCTAATATGCTAGGATTTTATCAGTGACTAGCCTACATGGGGAAATGGAAATAGCCAACACCAGCTGGATCTAGATTTCAACATGGGGGAAGGGAAATACTAGTCTTCCATGTAGGAGAAGGGAAGTACTCGACTCCAGCCCATGCTGGCCATCCTCTCCCACCTAAAGGGAGGGAGAGAACTAAGAAACATGTAGAGTTCACAATCCAGAGGTACAGGCTCACAAAAATACTGAGACCTAATAATCATACGGCTGTAGAAACCTCTCCTCCTCCCACATCTCACATTACTGAAGTCTTATTTACAACAATTCCTTTTACCCAGTCTGGCTATCAAGGGAAAATTACAAGACATACAAAACCAAAAAACAAAAAGACACAGTTTGAAGAGACATAGGAAGCATCAAAACCAGACTCAGATATGGCAGAAAGTTTGGAATTATTGGACCGGGAATTTAAAACATCTATGATGAATATGCTAAGGGCTCTAATGGATAAAATAGATTTCGTGCAAGAACAGATGAATGTTGTAAGGAAGAGATGGAATGTATAAGAACTGCAAAAGATCAAAAACACTATAACAGTAATGAAGAATATCTTTGATGGGCTTATTAGTGGACTGGACATAGCTGAAAAGAGAATCTCTGAGCTTGAGTACAGGTCAATAGAATCCTCCAAACCTGAAAAGCAAAGAGAAAAAAAAGACTGAAAACCCAGAACAGAATAGCCAAGAATTGTGGGACAACCACAAAAAGGTGTAACATACGCATAATGGGAATAGCAGAACAAGGTAAAAGAGAAAATAGAAAAGAAGAAATATTTGAAACAATAATGACTGAGAATTTCCCCCAAATTAATGTTAAACACCAAACTGCATATCCAGGAAGCTCAGAGAATACCGAACAGGATAAATGACAAAATACTACATCTCTGCATATAATTTTCAAGTTACAGAAAATCAAAGATAAAAAATATTGAAAGAGGCCAGAGGAAAAAACACCTTACTTATAAGGAGCAAAGATAAGAATTATATCTCACTTCTCTTCAGAAACCATGAAAGCAAGAAGAGAATGGAGTGAAATATTTACAATGTTTAAAGAAAAATACCTAGAATTTTGTACTCTGAGAAATTATCCTTCAAAACTGAAGGAGAAATTAAGACTTTCTCAGACAAACAAAAGTTGAGGGAATTTGTTGCCAGTAGACCTGCCTAGCTATCACAAAATGTTAAAAGAAGTTCTTTAGAGAGAGGGAAATAGGTATAGGTAAAAAATAGATTTAAAAAAATGGGTAAAAAAAAAAGGGTAAAAAAAACCCCTCAGATCTGCATAAAGAAAAGACTGCATAAAAAAAGACATAAATGAAGCTTAAAATAAAAATTTTATTTTTCTTATTCCTAATTAATCTAATAATTTGTTCAAAATAATAAAAACTATATTTGATTGTCATGTTTATATGTATGCTTATGTATGCTGATGTATGTGAAATGAGAGACAAATGATATAAGGGATAGGAGAAAGGAGTTAGTTAGGATTATTTTGTTATTTTAAGGTATTCACACTACCTGTGAAGTGGTATCATGTTATTTGAAAGTGGACTTGGATTAGTTGTGAAAGTATATTGAAACTCTAGGGCGACCAATTTAAAAAGTTAAAAAGAAATACAACTGTTATGCTAAGAAAGGGGAGTAAATAGCATCACATAAAGTCTCAATTTAAAAAAACAAGAGGCATAAAATAGATAACTAATAAGGACCTACTGTATAGCACGGGGAACTCTACTCAATACTCTATAATGGCCTATATGGGAATAGAACCTAAAAAAGAGTGGATATATGTATAACAGATTCACTTTGCTGTACACCTGAAACTAACACAACATTGTAAATCAACTATACTCCAATAAAAATAAAATAAAATAAAAATGTTACTGTCACACACACACACACAAAACCACAAGAGGCAGGAAAAAGTAAAAGACAAAATAAGAACGAAGAAAAAGGGCAACTAATAGAACACAGTAACAAATATGGTAGATACTAACTGAAGACAGACAAAGAAGACCTCATAGCAGAAAAAGTTATCAGGGTAGAAGAGCGTCATTACATAATGATAAAGATGTCCATTCTCCAAGAAGACATAACAATCCTTAATGTGGACTCCCTAAGAGGGGAAATGAAAAACACTGCAAGCGTATACCAGTGGGCTCCACGGCAAACTCAGCAGGAAGTGGGCAGTTGTGGGCACTGCAGAAACCTTGTGAATTAGATACTTGGGCAGTACCCACAGGCAGTATTAATGGTCAATTCCCACCTTAGTCGTCTTGCAAAAGAAAAGATCATGGTAAACTCTGACCCAGTGCAAGCTTATCAACAACCATTTTCGGTGTTCATGCCGCTGTCACAGTAGCAGTTCTCATTTAAGGGAATTTTTTTTTTTTTTTTTTTTTTTGCGGTATGCGGGCCTCTCACTGCTGTGGCCTCTCCGGTTGCGGAGCACAGGCTCCGGACGTGCATGGCTCACAGGCCCAGCCACTCCGCGGCATGTCGGATCTTCGCAGACTGGGGCACGAACCCGTGTCCCCTGCATAGGCAGACGAACTCTCAACCACTGCGCCACCAGGGAAGCCCCATTTAAGGGAATTTTGAGGTAAGCACTTTCAGAATAGCTATTGGCCCTGGAATTTTCTAATGTTCTTGAAGACCCTAGTCATTAAGGGTCCTTCTGACACTAAAAAATGATGCTAAAAGTTTAGGAAACACTGCATTATTTCAGCACACCAGAAACCTAAGAGAAAATGAAGTAGATACCTCCAGGGAGATTTACATTGGCTAGGCTATCTCAATGATTTATTTGTCTCAATGATTCATGCAACCAGTGATATACTTTTTCCCAGATGAAAACAAAAGTGGTGAGTTTCCCGAGACTAGTCCTTTTTCTCCTGCAAAAGGTAACTAGGGCTTTTTGTCTATTGGGAAAAGAGTGGCAGTAGTGATATGGGCAACCAGCATGAATATGCTTTCCAAACAGCAAGCAGGTTTTCACTTTCAAGTCTGTGCTGTAACATTCAGTGGACACAGAGATCCAGAGCTTACTTAGGCACCAAATGCTCGTTATTCAGGACCAATAATAAGGCAGAACAGCACATAGATCGAAAAGTCCTTGGAAGTTATAATTGGGATCAAAAAGTTTACTTATTAGGCATTTTTTAACATCTTTATTGGGGTATATTTGCTTTACAATGGTGTGTTAGTTTCTGCTTTATAACAAAGTGAATCAGTTATACATATACATACGTTCCCATATCTCTTCCCTCTTGCGTCTCCCTCCCTCCCACCCTCCCTATCCCACTCCTCCAGGTGGTCACAAAGCACCGAGCTGATCTCCCTGTGCTATGCGACTGCTTCCCACTAGCTATCTACCTTACGTTTGTTAGTGTATATATGTCCATGCCTCTCTCTCGCTTTGTCACAGCTCACCCTTCCCCCTCCGCATATCCTCAAGTCCGTTCTCCAGTAGGTCTGTGTCTTTATTCCTGTCTTGCCCCTAGGTTCTTCATGACATTTTTTTCCCTTAAATTCCATATATATGTGTTAGCATACGGTATTTGTCTTTCTCTTTCTGACTTACTTCACTCTGTATGACAGACTCTAGGTCTATCCACCTCATTACAAATAGCTCAATTTCGTTTCTTTTTATGGCTGAGTAATATTCCATTGTATATATGTGCCACATCTTCTTTATCCATTCATCCGATGATGGGCACTTAGGTTGTTTCCATCTCCGGGCTATTGTAAATAGAGCTGCAATGAACATTTTGGTACATGACTCTTTTTGAATTTTGGTTTTCTCAGGGTATATGCCCAGTAGTGGGATTGCTGGGTCATATGGTAGTTCTATTTGTATTAGGCATTTTTTAAAAATTTTATTGAAGTATAATTGATTTACAATGTTGTGTTAATTTCTACTGTACAACAAAGTGATTCAATTATATCATATTCTTTTCCATTATGGTTTATCACAGGATATTGATTATAGTTCCCTGTGCTATACAGTAGGACCTTGTTGTTTATCCATCCTATATATATATAATAGTTTGTACATAATAGTTTGTATCTGCTAATCCCAAACTCACAATCCTTCCCTCCCCCCCCCTCCTTGGCAGCCACAAGTTTGTTCTCTATGTCTGTGAGTCTGTTTCTGTTTCATAGACAGGTTCGTTTACATAGTATTTTAGATTCCACATATAAGTGATATCATATGGTATTTGTCTTTCTCTTTCTGACTTACTTTGCTTAGTATGATAATCTCTAGGTCCATCCATGTTGTTGCAAATGGCATTATTTCATTCTTCTTTATGGCTGTGTAATATTCCATTATATGTTTGTGCCACATCTTCTTTATCCATTCATCTGTCGATGGACATTTAGGTTGCTTCCATGTCTTGGCTATTGTAAATAGTGCTGCTATGAGCATTGGGGTGCATGTCTCTTTTTGAATTAGAGTTTACTCCAGATATATGCCCAGGAGTGGGATTGCTGGATTATATGGCAACTCTATTTTTAGTGGGTTTTTTTTGAGGAACCTCCATACTGGTTTCCATAGTGGCTGCACCAATTTTTATTCCCACCAACAATGTAAGAGGGTTCCCTTTTCTCCACACCCTCTCCAGCATTTATTATTTGTAGACTTTTTAATGATGGCCATTCTGACTGGTGTGAGGTGGTACCTCACTGTAGTTTTGATTTGCATTTCTCTAAAAATTAGCAATGATAAGCATCTTTTCATGTACCTATTGCCCATCTATATGTCTTCTTTGGAGAAATGTCTATAAGATCTTCTGCCCATTTTTCTATTGGGTTATTTTTTTGCTGTTGTTATTGAATTGTATGAGCTGTTTGTATGTTTTGGAAATTAAGCCCTTGTCAGTCACATCATTTGCAAATATTTTCTCTGAGTCCATAAGTTGTCTTTTCATACTATTTATGGTTACCTTTGCTGTGCAAAAGCTTTTAAGTGTAATTAGGTCATCTTTGTTTATTTTTGCTTTTATTTCTCTTGTTATTAGGCATGTTTTTAATAAATGAATTGATCATAGCCATTTGGGGGACCCTGCTTTTCTAATGATAATCTTATGCTTCTAGTAGGGAAATAATGATCAACATATTTTGGGTTATTTAATTCAGCCTATGCTTCTAGTAGGGAAATAATGATCAACATATTCTGGGTTATTTAATTCAGCATTTGATCAGTGCTTGGGTATTGGAAGAATTTGCCAATCTGTTATTTAATGGAATTACCTCTGCTGGGTCTTAGATTGGCCTAATAAAGATGGGAGACCATAGAGAAACCGAGAAATCCGAGCCATTTCTAGGGCTGAATCAGAATGAAAACACCTACTATAGAATATCTCTTATGGTGAAGTAATATAGCTAGTCCACATTCATTTGGCCCCTAACTTGGAACATGGTGGCAGTGCTAGGCACAATGTCTTACACATAGAAGGCACTGAAACATGTGTTACATGAATGACTACAGCATGCCAATGAACTTGAGCATGAATCATGGCTTAGAGAACTTTTCTGTTGACCTGGAATTCATTATATCATTGGAAAATACAGGAGTGGAAAACATATCAGGATATTTGATATAACTCAAATAGTAATTGCTGGTGTTTTTTTGCATATTTGCTGTAAGCCAGGTATTATTCTAAACATTTTACAAGTGTTATATATGTTTACATGTTTTGAGTTTACGTGCATTTACATGTGTTAATTAATTTTACATATTAAATGGATCTCACAAATCTATGATCCATTTTTACACATAGAAAACTGAGACACAGGGAATTTAAGACATTTGCTCAGAGTCACATAAGTAGTAAGTGACAGAGCCTGGATTCAAACCCAGGCTGTCTCACTTTAGGATCTGCAGACTTAACCAGTATTCTAAACTGCCTCTACTTATTCACAGCAAGAGAATAAAAGCTTGTTAAAAAAAATCTACATTTACTTTTTAAAGCCATTTCAAGGAAAATTTTCTTTGTGATACAGATGCAATATTGTACATGGCTTAGAGCATAGGCATTGGAATCAGGGGTTTGAATTATGGTTCTACCAGTGACACTGAGAAGTTCTTAGTCTCTCTAAGTTGACTTTAAACTGTAAGTAACAGTACTTGTTGGAGGGAGCATTTCTTAGGATTAAATGAAATAATCCATGTAAAGCCCTTAGTACAATGTTTGACACACACACAAAATTATAATAGTAATAATATAATTTACACTAATTGAGCATTTACTATGTACTTATAAATTTTAGTTAAAATAGTTCAGTGACAGCTCAATGTCTACCATGTTTGGATGGTTTTCAGTCTTTTTTTTTTTTTTTTTTTTTTTTTTTTTGCGGTACGCGGCCCTCTCACTTCTGTGACCTCTCCCGTTGCGGAGCACAGGCTCCGGACACACAGGCTCAGTGGCCATGGCTCACGGGCCCAGCCGCTCCGCGGCATGTGGGATCCTCCCAGACCGGGGCACAAACCGTCATCCCCTGCATCAGCAGGCAGACTCCCAACCACTGCGCCACCAGGGAAGCCCGGTTTTTAGTTTTTTCGAACAATGGG
Organism: Pseudorca crassidens; assembly: GCF_039906515.1. Classification (NCBI taxonomy): domain Eukaryota; kingdom Metazoa; phylum Chordata; class Mammalia; order Artiodactyla; family Delphinidae; genus Pseudorca; species Pseudorca crassidens. The sequence continues at coordinate 47,821,022 of NC_090303.1, forward strand.
GGTGCGCTTGTCATCATTGAATTCAAGGACTTTATGGAATGATCCTCATTAACCTCAAACTAAAGGTTAATCTAAAACAATGATTCTTTCCGTGAAAGGTCTATATACTACTAAGGTGCCCTAATCAGAGAGTTGAAGAAAGCTAGCCCATCAAACTTTGCTCAGACCTGCTCCCTATTGACTAGGAGTTACTATTGCTAAATGACTGGTGAGGCGACATCTCAAGACTGTGCTGACTATTTCTTTCCATATAAACAAGTGGCCATATGTCAACGCAGATGTCATAACTGTCAGGCATGCCGGACTTCTATGGCAAGAAAGGAGAGAGAAAGGTCTAAATCAGGACTAGAGGGGACAAATTTGCTTTACCAAGTACCTGAGGATCTCTGCCAGTTCTTAAACTTAGGATGTGCATAGGAGTAATAGTGACCTCAGGTCTGATTCCAACTTGCAATGACATTCAGGAAGTCTGATCTCAGAGTAGGAACTCCATGGCAATCGTTTTGAGGCAGCAGTAATATGTAAAGGTCAGTTGATAGTATCTTGGTTCTCTGAGTTCCATAGTAAGAGGCAGACTATTCTTTCACACCATCCAGTTGCAGTTGGCTATAAACCCGCGATAAGGGGAACAGGAGCAAGATGCAGACATTGAGGAGAAGATAGTAAGAGTTAGTTGTCAGGGCCCCAGCCAAATGCAATCCAGGCCTGGCAGGGAGCTGGAAGGAGTGCAAACTGGGAGCCAAGATAAAAATCTAATCTCCAGTCCAGGAAAATGTTTGGGGGGATATGAGGGAAGTCAGCAGCAAAAAGCCATTTATAACCACTGGTGTGAGTGAAGTCCATATGGACTTTATAATTTGGTAGTTATACTAATGAGGTAGAAATATACCCATATTTACCTACCTTTTAACCTCACGAATAACACAGGTAGTGAATAATGAAATCATAGCACTTCTATATGTTGCTGATCTTCGTTTCCAAAGAGGACCCATCTGGTCGTGACAGCCACCTGCCTTTAGTAACACCACCAAAGGGGCAACACTGTGTGTCCTTCAAGACTGCCCCCTGGTGTGTGGCTGCACATCTCTTTTCTTATTAAAATGTTGTTCATAACACTGATATTAAAAGGCACCCACAGAAATGCTTCTTAAACTCCTATTTTCAAAGAGGTGCCCGTCTGACAAGGTTTTCACTGGCCCACGTTAAAATGAGAACAGGGAAAATGTAGTGAATTTTCTTTCACAGAGCTAAATTTATTCAATTTAAATAACTACCCTTTATTCTGATATGGACAAAAGATTATGTCCTTACTACTTGTTTGATGTTACTAACATCCTTTCTTGTGTGTGTTTGTTGATGGTGATAGTTGATGGTGGTTTGCTCTTTGGTTTTTATTCTGCTTGATCTATGTTAAGATTCTCAATTAAAAAACAAATTTCTAGCCCATGAAATCAAATTTGTGGGAATTGGTTCCTGATCGACTCAACAGGAATGCATCTAGTGTACAAGTCAATGCTAAAATCAGATCAAATCGTTGTTTTTTCTACTCCACACCTCATGACTATTCATTTGACTGGTTTTCCAGAGTAGAGTTGGAACTAAAGTAGGCATTATAGCCTGGTTTGTTTATTTGTTGAGTAGATATCTGATTAGAAAACTAGAATAGCATCTGGAACTTTGTAGGTGCTCAGTAAATACTTGTTAAAGTGGAATTAAATTGAATTGTGCAAGGTATAGAAGAAGCCCTCACTCAGTTCCCTTCTGAACACTGTGAGTCATGCCAACCCAGCAAAGGGCTACTCACCTCCTGTGAGTGGAAAGTGGCTTATACGAAGGGTTGATGTATTAGAGTGAGACCCATTTATGAGAATCTCAGTTCTGATTTTATTACAGACTTACTTATTCTATGACATGACATTCAAGTGGACTTTCTGTCCTACTTGCAAGGAGTGAAAGTGTCAAATTGTCTCTGTTGCCTAATAGTCTTGGTATAAGGACATTAGGGTTAATTAAGTATGTGGGCATTATTCAGGGAAAAAATAATTCCTTGACATAACTATGGACTCCAGGAATTGTGGAGCCAAACCATTTTTATCTTCTGATAGATTGACCTGTATATTTAAGTTAATATACTTTTGAGAATAAATATGATTACTTAATTGATGGCATTCATACCAGTATATTAAGACATGTTTTTAAATCTATGTGCTTTCATTCTTTATCAGTTGGATAGTGTACTGATTATAGTTAGGACTAGCTTATTAAATAGTCTTTATATAAAATCATATTATAGGGAAAACATTAAAGTAAATGTCTTATACAAAAACTTGTAATGGAACAGAAACTTATTAAACTCCCTTACATAGATGATTCTATACAAGAAATACTTTGCATGACCTTTGTCGTGTAACCTTGGGCAAGTCAGGTAACCTCTCTCTGCTCCTCAACTCTATAAATAAGAGTAGAATCTACCTCAAAGAGTTGTTGTAAGGATTAAATGTGGTAATACATGTACTGTAGTACAGAGCAAGATACATGACAGTCATTTAATAAATTTCACCTAATATCACTATATTCATCTTTTTATTACTGTCACACTTTAATTGAAGTACCAATTGTAGAATACTTTAACAGCAAGAAAAAGAGCTGTGAATAATCTTAACATCATTTTGTTCTACTATTAAGTTGCAAGTTCCATTCAACTCATCTCTATCTTATCTTTTTGAGAAAATGGCAGGATATAAATAAATTCTGTCATTCTCCATCTCAAATCTCATAGCACTGTCAGAAAAATCTATCTGATCTCCAACAAATCTACACCTAGATCATGTAGGCATGTGTGCACCTATGCACACACACACACACACACACACACACACACACACACACCAAATGTCATGTTTAATAAGATCTTTTAATTTCAGTAAACTTCCACAGATGAGGTTCATTCTTTAAACTGAATTATATTTTATTACAAACAGTGCTATAAACAATATGAAATGTTGCTTAAAAGCATGAGCCTTGGAAGTAGACTGCATGGTTTCAAATTTCAGTTGTATGGTTATCTACAATTATTTATCTTTTCTAATCCTTAGTTTCCTCATCTTTAACATTTGCTTTATAGAGGTGAGGCTAAAGTTAAATGTGAGAATGCATGTGAAATACTCAGCCCAGTGTCTGGCATCTAGTAAATGCTCACTAAGTTTTAGCTATTATTACTTTTCATTATAGATGTTGTATTTTCATATCTAGAAGCTCTATTTGGTCTTTTTTTTTTTTTTTTTGGCGATACGCGGGCCTCTCACTGCTGTGGCCTCTCCTGTTGCGGAGCACAGCCTCCAGATGCTCAGGCTCAGCGGCCATGGCTCACGGGCCCAGACGCTCTGCGGCATGTGGGATCTTCCCGGACCGGGGCACGAACCCGTGTTCCCTGCATCGGCAGGCGGACTCTCAACCACTGCGCCACCAGGGAAGCCCTATTTGGTCTTTTTTTATACCTTCTATTTTTGTCCTCATCATGCTTATGTTTTCCTCCAAATTCTTGAGCATATGGAGAATATAATAGTTGTTAAAATCCTTGTCTGCTAGTTCCATCATCTTTGTCATTTCCAAGTTTGTTTCTACTAATTGATTTTTTCCTAGTCATGGTTCATATTTTCCTGCTTTATTGCACACCTGGTAAGTTTTTATTACATGCTGGGCATTGCAAACTTTGTCTCTGATTGCTGGATGTTGTATTCCTTAATTAGTTTTAGATTTCAAACTAGCATGCAGCTAAGTTACTTGGAATAGGTTGGGTCTTTTCAAAGTTTGCTTTTAAACTTTGTTAGGGTGGTTCAATGAGACTTTGGTCTACAGCTAATTTAGCCTCTACTGAGGCAATATCTTTCTAAGGATTCTGTCTCCTATGTTATGAGTTCCTTCTACTTGGTTGGTGGGAACACAACTACTCCCATCACTATTGGGCTCCCTAGTCCTTTTCAGCGTTTCTTTCCTTGGTGCCAGGCAGTTTACTCTTACACATGCACAAATCAATTCTCAACCAAAGACTCATGGGGACCCCTTTGCAGATCTCCAGAGCTCCCTCCCTTCCCCTCCCCTTCCCTCCCCTCTCTCCTCTCCCCTCCTCTCTCTGGGGTAACTGTCCTGTGCTGCCTGTCATCCAATGTCAGAAAATTGTTTCACATATTTTGTCCAGTTTTCAATTTGCTTGAGGTGTGAGGTAAATCCACTCCTTGTTACTCTACCTTGGCCAGAAATCCTTGGCTATTACCATCTCTGTAAATGCCAGTTTAGGAATAAAACAGTCCTCAGGTACAAGTCGGTTTACAAGGAGTAGCAAATGGACAAGTTTATGTATGTGGTTACAGGGTGTTATTAAATACACAGGACAAATATAGGTCTGCAACATCTTGTTTTTCTTTTTCACTTTTTATAACATTCGGCTTTTGGATTTTTGGCGATGGCCCTATCTTTACGTAAAAGCCACAAAATAGGAAGCTTTTATATAATCTAAAATCTGGTTTAAGGTATGATTAAGCCTTTGGTGAGTGACTTGATAAATTAAATTTTTCCCTAAAAGCAGAAAATTTGATTTCTTAAAAAATTTGGTTTTACTCTGAATATTGATACCACATGAAGATTAGATTGCTCTTACATAAATAGATTATGATAATAATTAAACATACATATAAAACTAAAGTATGGGAATCCTCCCCATGCAAGGTTTAATTTTTATTACACAACCACACACTAATATTAAGCAGTATCACATTTTCCAACATTAGATGAATGAACTTGCGGTGTGTGTGGGTATGGGTGTGCACACATGCACTGGAGACATAGAGAAAGAACATTCATACATTATGGGGAGTGAATTAAACTAAATTTATTGTTTAAATAAATATTTTATACTTGTATGTATTTAATCTGCAGACCGAGGATTATAAATCCATAATGGAAAATGAAGAATTTAGACTTAACAAAAAGTACCCTAGGAATTTAATCACTACAGTTTGAGGCATATAAAATATGCTACAATGAGTGAGACAGCTCTACAAAATGTTCATTACATAGAAGTTGTTCAAATGAGAAACACCTCCCATATCCACAAACTGTAGTAGATGTGTCTTATAAAAATTACTCTTAAATCTTACATTTCCCCTTTGAGACATTTATTGTTCCTGGGGAAAACAGTATTTTTTTTTCCCTATTCCTAAATCTGTCTTCGATTAAACTAAAGAACTCTATAAATCAATAATAACCTTTTAGATATCAACCCCTTCATAATTATGCCCTCCAAATCCAGGTAATTGTTTGCATACTTTATACAGAAAAAAATGGGGGAAAACATATGTTCCATTTGATTTGGCGGGGGTATAAAGATTTATATTGTTTTTTGCATTTGTGAAATTTGACTTTATCCTCTTTTATATTACATTTGAAAAATTAATTTATTTCACATGGAGAAACAAATAGATCAGGTGATGTTATACAGCTCTGGAGGAAAAAAAACCTGCCTGTTAGAAAGTGATACAGATTTTATCATAATATGGCTTTCATTAAATATAATACTATACAACCAGTGAGTTTAAAGGAATGTTTTATCTTAGTCAAATCAATCTCTGGGTATCTTTCTGATGCTTCTCGTACATTTCCCAACTGGAAGTGGATAAACAGCCAAACGGGAGTGATCTCAGATACAGGCATCTTGAAGGCTCTTTACTTGTAGAATGAAATGACAGCAACCAGAGAGGCCTGGGGCTGTTTTCCTAGATGCCTACTCTGGGTGCCAGCCATCTGTGTTCATTTAGATGGTGTGTGTGTGTGTGTGTGTGTGTCTTTAGGAAGGAGGCGGGGTGAGGGACAGATCTCAAGTTGCAGGTCTGAGTGTGGGCTCTGATACAGAATGCAACCTTCTGCCTGGTGCTTCTCAAACAAGACCCCTCATCTGCTGGCCCCTCCAGAGAAGTAATTTCACCAGTACCAGCTGCAAGGGGAATGTTTTGTGTTTTCTTTATTCAAAGTGAAAGATGTTAAACAGAAATTTTCAGAAGCACTTTTGTTTGGAAAAGGGGAAAGGAAGATCACGGAAACTGGAAAACATCCATGAAATTAGCCCCAAATCATTGCCAATACGGATCATTTCCTGACAAGCTGTCTATCAGCAAACCCACAACAATAGTTTATTCAGGGCTTTCTGGTGCCAACAGTGACTTGACATTGCTAATTAAATATTTGTGCAATTTGAATATTTTTAAGTTTTAGCTTTTGTTATTACAACGTTGAGTAGAATAGCGCTTTACTGTCAGGAGTCCTCTAAACACTTTTTAAATATGCCTCTCTTCCAGATTGCTTTAGCAGGAATTAGAGGAATATCAGGGTTTTTATTAAACTTTTTATTTTATATTGTAGTATATTTGATTAACAATGTTGTGACAGTTTCAGGTGTACAGCAAAGTGATTCAGTTATACATATACATGTATCTATTCTTTTCAAATTCTTTTCCCATATTCATTCCCATACATAATACTGAGCAGAATTTCCTGTGCTATACAGTGGTCCTTGTTGGTTATCCATTTTAAATACAGCAGTGTGTACATGTCAATCACCAACTCCCTAACTATCCCTTCCCCCCATCCTAACCTCCTAGTAACCATAGGTTTGTTCTCTAAGTCTGTGAGTCTGTTTCTGTTTTGTAAATAAGTTCATTAGTATCATTTGTTTTAGATTCCGCATATAAGCAATTTCTCTTTCTCTGTCTTACTTCACTCAGTATGATAATCTCTAGGTCTGTCCATGTTGCTGCAAATAAAGCCCCTACATGCCTGTTTAACTCACCTAAAGTTAGTGAAAACAAAGAGAACAGAAAGTAGGGATGCACTTGGCCATATTAGCTCTGAATTTTGTATTTATTTGTGAAAAACCTATTTAAATAAATGTCTATAAATAGGAGAGGGAAATGAGCTAATTTGACTGTATGATTTTATTTATTCATTATTCATAACCAAAAAATCCTGGCTGCCTTTAATTTATGTACTTATCTATAAAATTTCTCAACATTGCTATGGCCTGAGATATCACTGCAATTTTCTTCCAATGTTGTATTCTCTCTTTTCTCTCACTCTCTCTCACTGTCCATCTCCCTACCTCTCTATGTCTATCTCCCTCTTATTTACTCTAGTTCTTGTTTATCTGACCTTCTTTGACATATTCTGTTCTGAAACATGCATTAGTTAATGTTGCAATTCTAACACTCATGTCCTAATGCAAGAGGAGGGCATACCAGATGCTGGGTTAACCTTCTGGATGTCACATTTGCTTACAGCAATATGATTTACATTCCCAACATAGTGTAAAATTATCCATTTATGTAACTATTATAAGGTGTGAAACTGTCCCTGTTAAGCCCTCCTAAAGGGGAAAATTTGTTTATTAACTGGACTTAAAAGCCCGTTTTGAAAATAACTCCTAAACTTAGTAATGGTATGAATATTTCACATATCCTAGACCAGTGTGTATCTAGGGTTTGGACATCATCTGGACCCTTAGGAGAAGAGGGAACACTTATTGAGTATATCACATATTTTGAGAATTATTTAAAATGAGAAACAGACTCACCTGGGTCGCATTTTGCCCTGAAAATTCACTGGCCTGAGTTTGCACACCACAATGTAAAAGATGCATGAGGAACTATTTAAATAGCCCCACTCTTGCTATTCTGGTAAGATTCTTACAGAATCTCTTCTGTAAGAGATTTCTTCCTGGGTGCAAAGCATTTTCTTCCTAAGGGCTCTGATAAAAATCTATCTCCACATTTTGAAATTTGTGTGCTCCTGTTACATTGTCTTATTTCATAAACCAGCAAGCACTTATCTGCCCTAAATCATAGGATTCTCACAAAATTACAAGACAAAGATCCTGTATTCAAGAAACTTAGCATGTGGTTTGGGCAGGGGGAGGGGGGGAAGGCAAAAACTCATAAACATAGGAAATAAGTGGAGACCATATATGCTTTGAAGTGCAATAGGAAATGGCTTTGTAAGGGATTAGATGGATGAAAATCAGTGGCATAGATTGGAGAAAGAGCATGCCTTGTAAGGCTAACATTTTTTTTAATCATTGCCAAATTAATTTATTCATATTTCTTCTTGGCCTTGTAAAAGCGGAATCGTAAATGAACGAATGAATTGGAAACAAATAGATGCATAGGTAATTACACAGATCTAGTTCCAGATTCTAGCAGAGCCGTCGACACATATTTAGAAGCACTCACAGGGTCCTGGTAGACACTTTACTATTTCCTGTGAGGTAGCGCCACCTTTTTTTTAACTGATCCCACCCTACCCCACATTAAAACAGAAGCTCTACTTCCTGACAACACTAAAAACATCTTAACTGAAAAGCGACTCAAATGGCTTAGTGTCTCTTTTAAATAGCATATCAGTCACATAATATAGAAAACAAATATATGATCATTAAGCATGTACAATTATACCAGCTGACATAAAATATAAAACAAAAAGAAAGTTTGATTTGAAAAGAGTGGTAAAAGTGGACTTGCTGTGAGGCTAGCACTGATGAGAGCCCTTGGAGCAGAGAAGAATGCAGGGAAGAAGCACAAAATAAGGTTACATAGATAAGAGGAAATCAGGTAATTTACTGCTTTTAAACAGACAAAGCAGCCCGAATTTAATGCCACTGTAGGATCTTCAGCAGTGACATAATGAAATTGGTTTTTTAGGAATACCACTCTGACAATGACGTTGGAGGGTTGGTGGGGGAATGGTCTGGAAGCATGAAGCTCTATCAGGCAGCTGTTGGAGTAATCCACAGTGATCAGACCCGAGTGAAGGTAATGGCAGATTAATGAAAGGAGCCCAATCTGCGGACACGTTGAAGAAATGAACAATGGCAATAACAGACTAAATATAGGAGGAGGTCAATGGCAAAGAGATCAAGATGACATGCACACAATGGAATATTATTCAGCCTTAAAAAGGAAGGAAATTCTGATGTGTGCTACAATATGAATGAATCTTGAAGACATTATACTACATGAAATAAGCCAGATACAAAAGGACATATATTGCATGATTTCACTTAGATTAGGTACCTAGAATAGTTAAATTCATAGATTAAAAAAGTGAAATAGTGGTTATCAGGGGCTGGTTGGAGAGGGGAATGGAGAGTTATTATTTAATGGGTATAGAGTTTCAGTTTGGGAGGATGAAAAAGCTTCATGATGGACAGTGTGATGGTTGCACAATGGTTTGAATGTACTTAGTGCCATTGAACTGTACATTGAAAATTGTTAAAAAGGTAAAATTTATGTTATGTATAGGTTACCACAATTTTTAAAAATCAGTATCTTAAAGAAAGAATATGCAAACCCTGAGAGCTAATGAAAGAAGTGTTCCAGGAAATAAGAAGACTCTATATGCCTGGGTTCAAATTTAGACTCTGCCACTGAACTAGCTGTGTGCCTCGTTTCCTCATCTGTAAAATGGGAACAATAATGAAGATTAAAAGAAATAATGTATGTAAATCTCTTCAGCATTTAGGAGGTGTTCCATAAATATTATTTTCCTTTTCAGTTAAAAAACCACTCTACAGTTTGAAATTTTTCCCTCAGAAGAATTAGACTTCGGGTGTATTAATGGACATCTTTCTCGACAAACAGAGAATAATTTCAAAGATGACATAGGGTGGCTGTCAGTGAGCAAGGAAGTGCCAGGCTTGTGCAGGAAGGGTACCCCCTCCCTGAAGCAAAGACTGAAAATACACAAAATGCACCAGTAAACATGAGGCCGCCTCTGACTGGCAACTACCCCTGCAGCATAGGTCTACTGCCCAAATCCCAGAAACATCAAACATCATGATTGTTTGATTTTTACCTTAAAGAATCTTTATAACTAAACAAAGTATTAAGGCGCAAGAACTAAGGTAGAACTTCCAAGTTCTCAGAAAACTGAGAGAGTCTGCTTAGAAATGGACAGATGATTCCGTCTCTCTCAGTGGAGTTCACTAGCAGAGAAAATGGTTCAAGGGGGATGTAAGGCAATGTACTGTTGGAGAGCTGTCACTACCACTGGTTAAAAAAGAAAATGGAAAATTATTATAAGTATTGAGTGTGTGACTATAAAGATTTTTTAAAACATCATAAACATTAAAAAAGCACTTGGATATTCTCAAAATTTCTAAGCATTGTCACGTTCCTGGTTTATGCAAGAAGTAATTTTCTATCATAAAGGGTGTCAAAACCCTAATGGAAAAATACTTCCAAAAATAAACGAGTGACCATATCTCCTCATCACCTTCTTTTAAGATACCTGCATCATGCAGACACAGCAATGCAAAGCAGGATATACAAGCTCAGGTATGTTATTAATTATACTGCATCCCACACATCAATATACTTAAAAACTGCAAAGAGCTTTAGAGATTATTTATGGTAGAGCTGAGACAGGAATCTAGGGCTCCAATTCTCAGTCAGTACATGTCCCAGTATATGCACTGCTGCTCCAGGGGGGTCACAATGTAGAGTTCATAGAACCCCATTAAGCCCCCATAACTGATATCAACATAACAGAGCCAATGTAAACTCAGAGCTATTAGGACAACTCTGACTGTGAGCCTCAGTTGCCACTTCATCCAATACAAAACTTAGTCACCCCCTGATTTCCACCTGCTCTTAGAATACACAACTCTTTTCCCAACATGTGACCATATTTTGCTTAGCTTTGTTGCCTGGTTGTTCGTCAGTCCCCATGCCAGCCCTGTGAATAACAGCCTCCAATGATGAATTCAGACGACAGGTAACTTGTCTCCTGCTTTGCATCACAGGCATTCTAAAGAGACACCCCATGGTCTTAATTCCTGGAAAACAATCATTTCCACTGTACAAAATTCAAAACCCAAGGGAGGCAGTTTGGTAATTTAGCATTTTTGTTTCATGTGAAAATATTATTTCTAGTTTATAATGGGAAGTTCACAAACATTGTGTCTTACCATTAAAAGCTTTCAGAAGTGTGTAATCTAGGCTCTTTATAGGTGTGTTCCCTATAAAATGCACAGAAGAATAACATACCATTCTGTCTACAAAGAAATACCCTCAATATCTTCTGTTGCTTAAGGAAAAGTGTCTTTAATTTAGAGCTGAATTAGTCATACAGATAAACACTTTAAAGTCCTTGGAATCTGCAGTTAGTTTTAACAAGCTTTTAAGATAAATTAAGAGTGTGTTGTATCTGTTGTGCTGTGATGACTGAGGATTAGAAGAAGAAAACACACAGGCTCATCCATTCAGGAATATTTTTTTTGGCATCATATTCTGTGCTAGACTCTTTATGGAAGTTCTATATTATATGAATCTTGCCTTCAGGGATCTGAAATGAAGGCCCAGTATTGAACAGTGTTCCCCCTCCCCCAAATTCACATCCACCTGGAACTTCAGAAAGTGGGCTTGCTTGAAGTAAGGTCTTTGCAGATATAATTAAGATGCAATTAAAGATGAGGTTATACTGGATTAGGGTGGGCCCTAAATGCAATCACTGGTTTCTTTATAGGAAGAGGAGAGGACACACAGACATATATACACTCAGACACACAAGGGAGAAGCCCTCGTGAAAGTGAAGGCAGAGATTAGAGTGATGCATCTAAGAGTCAAGAAGTGCCAAGGATTGCTGGCAATGAGCAGAAGCTAGGAGAAGCTCCCTCCCTAGATCCTTTGAGGGATCATGGCCCTCCCAACCCCTCATTTGGGACATCTGGCCTCTAGAACTGTAAAATAATTCATTTCTGTGGTTTTAAACCACCCAGTTTGTGGTAATTTGTTACAGTAACCCTAGGAATCTAATGCAAGCCCTCATCTCCAAAGAGTCTAGCTTAATTGGTGAACTTGGGCATCAGTACTTTTATAAAAGGTCCTCAGGTGATTCCATGTTTGAGAACCATCATTCTAGTTTGGTGATTTTTAAAGAAGCAGCAGCAGCAGCAACTGGGAACTTAACAGAAATGCAAATTCTCTGATCCCACACAGCCCTAGCAGATTCTAGGGGTGAGGTCCAGCAATTTGTAGCTTATCAAGCTTTCCAGGTGATTGTGATGCCACTAATGTTTGAGAACCGCTGCTCTTATTGGTAAGGGAGGCTACAGAGCAATGGAAGATTATCAACAAATGGGAATGGAGAAAAGCAGTAGGCAGGAATATTTTAGAAAGTATGGGAAGAGTATTTGTATGTTGTCATGGGTGGCACTAAGACAGTGCATCTGAGAACCTCAACACCAGGCATTGCTTCGAAGTAAATGTGTGTCCAAACAATCATCTTCCAAGTTCAACTTTTGAAGGCAAACTGTTTTCAAGTTTGGGGAGCCATCCTTATAATGTTGTTGATATTAGGCCACCCAAACTCTTCCTTAAGATTGTATGTGGGCCAAAAATGGCAGGGTAGGAGACCCCAGCCTCCATCACTCAAAAGATCAACAATTAGACAGCTATCCACAGACAAAACAGCTCTAGGAGAGTTCAGGAGACCACTTAAGAAATTTAGCAAAACAGTAGAACAAAAAAACCTGAGAATAACCTCACAAAAAAGGAAGACAGCTTCATTTTGCTTTCATTATCCCATTCCCCAAGGCAGCACTGCTCAGCACCAAGAAGGAATTCCCCAGCTAGAAAGAGTTCCCCTCCCTGGGAAAGTGAGAGCACAGTGAGCAACCAGCTTGCCCAGTCTTTTGATACATGGCATGAAGGATCTGCTTTGGTTTCACACCACCCAGAGATTGGCAAACTTGAGACATAATAGAAACAGCTGGAACAAGGAAGGGCATGGGCTACCAATATCAGCCACAGAGCTGGAGTGACCATGGTTCCCAGTGATCATGTCATCTGCATATAATGACAATTTTACCTCTTTCCTACCAATTTGAATACATTTTATTTCTTTTTCTTGTCTGATTGCTGTGGCTAGGAATTCCAATACTATGTTGAATAGAACCAGTGAGAGTGGGCATCCTTGTCTTGTTCCAGATTTTAGTTGAAGGCTTTTAGCTGAAGGTTTTCAGCTTTTCACCATTAAGTATTATATTGGCTGTGAGTTTGTCATAAATAGCTCTTATTATGTTGAGATATGTTCCCTCTATACCCACTTTCATAAGGGTTTTTTTCATGAATGGATGTTGAATTTTATTGAATGCTTTTTCTGTATCTATTGAGATGATCATGTGGCTTTTGTCTTTTCTTTTATTGATGTGGTATCTCACATTGATTGATCTGCCTATGTTGAACCATTCTTGTGACCCTGCAATGAATCCAACTTGGTTGCATGTATCTTTTTACAAGCAGAAATGTTAACGATCAGAACTTCAAGTTCTTGGAACTCCCCTGGTGGTACAGTGGTTAAGAATCCGCCTGCCAATGCAGGGGACAAGTGTTCATTCCCTGGTCAGGGAAGATCCCACATGCTACAGAGCAACTAAGCCCATGCACCACAACTACTGAGCCTGCACTCTAGAGCCCACAAGCCATAATTACTGAGCCTGCACACCACAACTACTGAAGCCGGCATGCCTAGAGCCCATGCTCCACAACAAGAGAAGCCACCACAATGAGAAGCCCATGCACTGTGATGAAGAGTAGCCCCCACTTGCCGCAACTAGAGAAGGCCCACGTGCAGCAACAAAGACCCAATGCAGCCAAAGTAAAAAAAAAATTTTTTTTAATTAAAAAAAAAAAGGGAGCTTCCCTGGTGGCGCAGTGGTTGAGAGTCCGCCTGCCGTTGCAGGGGACACGGTTTTGTGCCCCGGTTCGGGAAGATCCCACATGCTGCGGAGCGGCTGGGCCCGTGAGCCATGGCCGCTGAGCCTGCGCGTCCGGAGCCTGCGCTCCGCAATGGGAGAGGCCACAACAGTGAGAGGCCCGCGTACCGCAAAAAAAAAAAAAAAAAAAAAAGAACTTCAAGTTCTTGTAGTGTGACTGTGCAGTCATAGTCTGGGGCATCTGCAGCATCTGCCTAGAGTCCTGATGGAGCTGCCCAAACAGTGGTTCATGTCTCACTGACATCAAAATCAATATGTGTGGGTATCAAAAAATGCAGATTGTTGTGTTCTACTCCAGAGCTTCAGAATCAGAGTCTCTGTGGTTGGGAACTCAGGAACCTGGATTTTAACAATTTTCATAGCTGATATTTTGGTACATTGCATATTGAGATATCTGTCATAGAGGAAGCCCTGGATTCAAAGTCAACAGGCCTGAATTTTAATCTCTTGTCTAACATGTACCATGTAGTCCTGAGCAAGAGTCCTTGTCACTTGTTTTGCAGCTTGGTTTCTTCACTGTCAAATGCAGATAATAATACTTGCCTTGCCCACCTTACAGGGTAATCATAAGGCTCAAAAGAGTTAAAACCTCCAAACTGCTGTAAATATTACAGGGCTAGGACCAGGGTGAGGACAGTGAGGGTGCAAAATTTAAAGGGGCACAAAACAACTCTGTAATCAAGATAAATAATATTTTAATGAAATATTTTTTAAAACTAAGAATTAATGCAAAAAAATCCATGATAAACAAAACATCAAAATTTTCAATAAATACAGGATCAATGTTACCAAATTTTCCTTTGACCTCAATCTCTAATATAGTATAGCAACAGCATCATTGCTAATCCCATCTTTATTTAAAATTTTGATGCTTTGATCATCTTGGGGGTTTTAGTATTAATTTTGATTTTTAAAAATACATCATCAAAATGTTATTTTTTTATTACTTGAGGAGTGATTGGCACCCGCTTAAATTTTGTGCCCAAGGCAAGTACCCCACAGGCCTCACCCGCCTCATCCTAGTCCAGGCCCTGTGGTTGTGCACCTGCAGGTTATCTGGCTCTGACTCTTCCAGCTCCAAAGTTCTCTCAAATAGTATATACACATGTCAAAGGCCCTGCTGGCATCTTGGCTAAATTCCAACTATTTTTTTTTTTTTATAAGGATGATCTTGGTTTTTGTTTTGTTTGTTCTCATTGTTGTTGTTGTTTTGGCTGCATCACGCGGTTTGCGGGATCTCAGTTCCCCGACCAGGGATAGAACCCGGCCCAGCAGTGAAAGCGCTGAGCCCTAACCACTGGGTCCCAAGAGCAGAGGGCAGGCATGCATTCAGTACTCTTCAGGGGGCTTCCCTTCCCAGGGGCCACTGGAGGAGAACTCTTCATGGGGATATTTTGTGTGTGAACCAGTCTAACTCGAGTAACCAGAAAATCTCCTCTACCAGCTACACACCCATCCCAAGGAAGTCTGGATTTATGGGTTGCCTCATCCATAGCTTTCTATTTCAGAGGCTATTATGTACCAAGGGCTAAGTTCTGTTCCCTTGTGCTGAAGACAAGAATAAATGACACCTGGCCTGGATAGCTAGTGACCAGGGCATGGAATAATATATAAGGGGCCTAAAAGTGAGGGAGAGGGGTCTATGATCTGAGAAGAAAGCAGCCCCATCCTCTTCATGCTGCTGCAGCTGGTTCTCCCCATCACTCAAGGTGGTAACTTAAAATTCAATGATAGGACACAGGTCAGGTGGAAGTCAGGTGTCTACCTTCTTCCCTTCTGCCAGTCTGCGAGATCTGGGATAATGCCTTTAACTTTTTTTTTTAATGACTTTGTTGTTGTTTAAGATTTTATTTATTTTGTTGCACCAGGTCTTAGTTGCGGCTCACAGGCTCCTTAGTTGTGGCATGCGAACTCTTAGTTGTGGCATACATGTGGGATCTAGTTTCCTGACCAGGGATCGAGCCTGGGCCCCCTGCATTAGGAACATGGAGTCTTATCCAGTATGCTACCAGGGAAGTCCCCAATGCCTTTAACTTCTTTCATGGGACTCTGATATTTGTGTGATGTCTGCTATACAGGGAGGAAAAGGAAGGGCAAGGATGATATAAAAAGGGAGAGGGCCAGGCATAAGACACCCAGCTGGGCAGCCCAGAGGACTCAGGGACCATAAAAATAAGCATCTGGCCTTTATAAAGCAGCAAATATACTTGGATCTGCCCAACTCCAGAGCCACCACTGAGTGAACATGGATCTGAGAGCAAGTGAGTGACAGCCCCAGAAGGAATGGCAAGTAAGAAAAAAATTAACTCCTCAAGTCCTTGACACCACACACTGAAACTAGAGACAAACAATATTATGACATTCTCATCTGTGGCTTTTCCACCTGATATTTTCCTTTCTTGCAATGCTTCCCTGGCCCATGTGTAATGATTTTTTAGGGTAAAATGTTCTGCAGCTTATCACATATCTGGAAAACTTTGGTGAGTGTGGTAGGCTGAAAAATGCTCTCCCCCCAGAATGTTCATGTCCTAATCCCCAGGAACTGTGACTACATTACCTTATATGGTAAAAGAGCTTTTGCCGATGTGATTAAGTTAAGGATATGGAGATGGATAATTCCTCTTTAGTTTCTTGGTTAGCCACTTCCTGCTGTTTTCCCTTTGCTCTTCTCTTCCCTTTTGCTTACACTTTTTTGTCTAAAGATTTGTCTTTCCTGTTGCCTTTTTGGGGCTACGTTTCTGCTTTTGCAGGAACAGGTTTAGCTGACAACTTTGCTGATTTCCACTTGCGCTCTTCCTTCGCTGCCCCTTCAGTGGAGCTGACCTTCCTCTTGGGCATCTTGGTGGCAGGTAGGGCACGGGCTGGGTGCCTGTGGGCTGAGACACATGAGAGCCTGTGAGAAGCTGGGCTGCCTGGCTGCTCCTCTCACCACACAAGGATCTTTATAAGTGGGAGGCAGGAGGATGAGAGGAGGAGGAGATGTGAAGACAGAAGCAAGAGGTCAGAGAGGTATGTTGAAGGGGCCTCTAGAAGCTGAAAAAGGCACGGAAACAATTTCTCCCCGGAAGTCTTGAGAAGAAACACAGCCGGGCTGACACCTTTATTTTAGACTACTGATGTCCAGAACTGTGAGAGAGCAAATTTGTGTTGCATTAAGCCACTAGCTTATGGTAATTTGTTACAGTAGCAATTGTTAACTAATACAGTGGGTAATAGGGTAACACCAGTCATTCTGATTTTTTTAAATTGTGCCTAGAGGTAAGCAAGCAATGATCCTGCCTTGGGAATAATTTGGTGACAGATGTTCAAAGCTAGCAAGACATTTCTTTTCCTTTGTACGTGGAGGGCCTCAAAGCTTATTTGTGCTGAACATGGCATAGTGCATAAGCCTGACACTTTGACAGCACTCGCAACAATGCTATATACAATTAGGTACTTAATACATGTTTTGTCAGTCTTAATAGGAGTAACAACTGATTGTGGGTCAACTGGTCTTTGACAAATGAACACAGGGAATACATGGAGCAAAGATAGTCTTTTAACAAGTGGTGCCCGAACAACTGGACAACCACTTGCAAAATAATAAATACACATACAGACTTTACACACTTTACAAAAATTAATTCAAAATGGATCTCAGACCTAAGTGTAAAACAGAAAAATATAAAACTCCTGGAAGATAACACAGGAGAAAATCTAATGACCTAGGGTTTGGTGATGACTTTTCAGATATAACACTGAAGGTTCAATCCATGAATGAAAGGATTGATAAGCTGGACTTCACTAAAATTAAAAACGTCTGCTCCGGGAACAACAATGTTAAGAGAACGAGTAGACAAGACACAGACTGGGAGAAAATATTTGTAGAAAACGTATCTAATAAATGATTGTTACCGAAAATATACAAAGAACTCTTAAAATCCAATAAGAAAACAAAGAACCCAATTTAAAAAATGGACCAAAGACCTTAACAGACACCTTAACAAAGAATATAGATAGCAGATAAGCATAAGAAAAGGTTCTCCACATCATATGTCATCAGAGAAATACAAATTGAAACAATGAGATACCACTACACACCAATTAGAATGGCCAAAATCCAGAACACTGGCAACACCAAAAGCTGGTGAGGCTGTGGAGCAACAGGAACTTTCATTCATTGCTGGGAATTCAAAATGGTACAGCTATTTTGGAAGATACATCGACAGTTTCTTACAAAACTAAACATACCCTTATCATATGATCCAGCAATTGTCTCCCTGGTATTTATCCAAAGGAGTTGAAAACATATGTCAACAACAACAACAAAAAAACCTGCATAAGAATGTTTATAGCAGCTTTATTCATAATTGCCAAAACTTGGAAGTGACCAAGATGTCCTTCAGTAGATTATTGGATAAACAAACTACAGTACATTCAGACAATGGATTATTATTGAGTGCTAAAAAGAAATGAGCTGTCAAGCCATGAAAAGACATGGAGGAAAATTAAATTCATATTACTAATTGAAAGAAGCCAATCTGAAAAGGCAACATACTATATGATTCCAACTGTATGACGTTATAGAAAAGGCCGAACTATGGAGTGAATAAGTTAAATGGTTGCCAGAGCTTGGCCAGTAGGAAGGATAAATAGGCAGAGCACAGAGAATTTTTACGTTAGTGAAACTACTCTGCATGATACCATAATGATGGATACATGTCATCATATACTTGCCTAAACCCATTGAATATACACCACCATGAGATAACCCTAAAGTAAATAATGGACTTTGGGTAATTATAATGTGCCAATGTAGGTTCATCAGTTGTAATCACTATACCACTCTGGTGGGGGATGTTGATAATGGGGGAGATTGTTCACGTCTGGGAGAAGTGGGTATATGGAATATCTCTGTACCTTCTGCTCAATTTTGCTCTGAATCTAAAATTGTCCTAAAAATATAAAATCTTTATTTTAAAAATTGGGGAGTAAGTAGTATAAGAAATATTCAAATATCAATTCAAATGAAATATCAAATTCAAATGAAATTTGAAATTCACATTTCAAGGTTAAATTTTAAATGAAATAATAGGTATAAAGTATGTAGTCTATGATATCCCCAGTAAATAGTAGCTCCTCGTACTAGTACAAGGGAAACTGACAGAGCCATGACATCCTCCTAAGCAGTGTCTGGGACTGTATTACCTCTAAAAGGCCCAGCTTTCCATTGTAAATTTGTGCTAAAGATTAGCCAGTTGTTTGGCAGAACAGGCTAGTCCATTTCAATGATCTGTTAATCCCTCTTGCTGAGAGCTTAGTCTTCAGTCATCTTTGTTCTGAGAACAAAGCCAGGCAACTGGTTTGTAAGCTAGCCCTCATGAAGATGGAAACTCTGTCTTATACTTCTTTGAATGCCCTCTGCTGCATCTAACACTGTGCTTTGGACATATTTCTGAATTTTTATTTATTTAATTTCTTCAAATGGGGTCTTATTTCTGCTGTACTCACCATAATGAGAACAGGATGATCCTTCCTCCAACTCCAAGGGTGTGAACTTCCATGACTGGGCAATATGTGCCTTTGTAGTATTTAAAGAATGCAGAAGTTAGACTGGTAACTTTTGTTTTATCAACAAAGCAGAATATAAGACTGTATATAAGGCATATTCTCTTATGTGAAAACAGGGAATAGAAAATAGCTGGAAGGAAATACTCCAAAATGTTAGCAGTAGGTTCTCCTGGGCGAGTCTGATTATGGCTGATACATACAGAACCTCCTTTAGACCTAAGTAAGGGGTATTTTAGAGTCGTCCACATACCACAATCACACACAGATAAATTTATTAAAAACACATGGGTAAAATAGATGACTAATAAGAACCAACTGTATAGCACAGGGGACTCTACTCAAGACTCTATAATGGCCTACATGGGAAAAGATTCTGAAAAAAGAGTGTATATATGTATATGTATAACTGATTCACTTTGCTGTACACCTGAAACTAACACAACACTGTAAATCAGCTATACTCCAATAAAAATTAAAAAAACAAAAACATGGGTGCCTCTATCACTCAGGATCTGCTGCTCAGAGCTGGCACAGCACAGCTCATAGCTCTTAACACCCACCTTCATGACCACACTGTTCAGGCCCTAGGGAAATGCATTTCCACATCTCTTGCCCTATATCCTCAAAAGAAAAGTTGACAGGATTTGAAAGCTGTGAAAGATCGTGGGTTATGATGATGACTTTGGCTTTGGAATGCTTGGACGATGTGAGGGAAAAAAGCATTGGGTTAAGAGAAAAGTCAAACATGTCAAATTCCTCCTTTAAGATAACATGAATGCAAGAGATTCTTTCATAACAAAGTATCATTTCTCAATAATGTCAAGAATCTTTTTTCTTTCTTCTCTTGTTCTAATCCCTGGTTCCCATGGTATTCAATTCAATTACCACAATATTTCACAAAAGTTACAAATGGTGGCTTATGAGCATTTTATGATTTTAACATTTCATATTACTTTTAAATTTGCATTCATGTATCATGGCAGCAATTCTTTATATTGGCAACCTGATGAACATAGAATGTTTAAATTTTGATTGGTTTTATCTTTATAAAACTAAATAAGATTTAATTAAAATATTAATATACCTAATGAAATTTTGGCATTTATTAATTACAATTTTAATCTTTTAAAGTTATTAGGTAATTTTGCATATTTTAAAAGAAAACTTTTGGAAACATATAAAATAACTTTTATACTTAATTTATATGTTCTCATAAATCTGTTTGATTTTTGTATACTTTGAAATAATTATACAATTATATATAATTATACAATTATATACAAATGTACACTTTGAAATAAAAAAAAATAATTTTGAAACCTTCAGACGATTACTATGAGTTGAAAATAAATTATGTAAACATCTTGAATATAATGACAAAATCAGTGATTTTGCAGAAGGCAAGAAAAATTAATTTTATGAAACAAATACATGTTATATAAAATCTTTATCACTCACTTGACTATCACCAGCCCATTAACAGATGAGTCAGATATGTGCAATAATAATGAAATTTAGTAGTCTGACATTTTGCCAGACCTCAGACACATTAAAACCATAGTTTTACACATATATATGGTTTTTGTTATTATGAGAGTATATTTGTCAAGATAGGAGGATAAAATATATTTTATTTACCAGTTTGTAATAAAGAACTAAAATCCCATCAGAAGTGCTAGATTCAATAATCCCCTTGGGCCTATGGTTGATGGAGTGTCTGTCAGCTCTCCCGTGCCAGATAAAATATAGATTAAAGCCATGGTGGATTGTCCCCAAGTGGCAGTATCCCTGACCTGTGCAGAACAGAAGGAAGGTGGCCTGGAGGGAGTGACTGATTCACCGTGAAATGGTGGTTTCACAAAAGAGACTGCCCAGCAGCTCCAGACCAGAATTATAAAGTGCCTTAGGACCCAAATCCACAGGGAGAGGGTCGATCATGTCCCCAGACTGACATGGTAAGAAGGAACAGCATAGAGATAGGGAAATGGGGGAAATTGAACCCCACACATAATGTCTCTTGTGATGAGCTTCTTTAGTTGTTTCTCTAGCACCAACACTCAGATATGTTTAAGATAAAAAGTACTTGAACTTGACAGACAGCTGAGAGCACCCATTGTCTCAAGAGCAGAGATTCTTTGCAAATGATAAGGTGCAAACACTGTCAAATGGGTCCCTTTGCATTGCACTGCAATCTCCAGCCATAAAGGCTGCCAGGACCAGCAGGGGCAAAGCTCCCGGCCATCCCTCAAAACATCAGGCCCCAGCTGTCTGAGGGCTCCCTGGATTACATAATGACAGAGGCCTGAGCAGCTCTGGCTTGGGATGTGTCTATTCAGGGGAATCTCCAGCCCTGGGACTCAGAAGGAGAAGTGGCCTGTGGAGAATGCTGTATGGTCCTGGTGAGGAAAGCTACTAAGCAGGGAAACCCCAAGATGAAGCTAGCTGGGCTTCTCCAGCCTTTTACCCCTCCTTTCTTGGAGCTTATCCAGGTAGCAAGCTCACTGCTGAAGCCAGATCTAGGCCCATGGATTTGTATCTTCTTCTGGTAGAGTCTTTTTCTTGGGGGGGCTGCATGGCATGCAGGATCTTCCCTGACCAGGGATTGAACCCATGCCACCTGCAGTAGAAGTATGGAGTCTTAACCACTGGACTGCCAGGGAAGTCCCTGTATCTTCTTCTGGGATCATGCTGCCAGGAAATGTCTCCCTTGAGAGGAAAGTTGGATTCCCTGGACTCCACAGGGTTCCAGATTGTATAGCACAGTCTGTTCTCATTAGTTATCTATTTTATACATAGTAGTGTATATATGTCCATCCTAATCTCTCAATCCATCCCACCTCCCCCTTCCCCCCTTGGTATACATACATTTGTTCTCTATATCTGTGTCTCTATTTCTGCTTTGCAAATAAGTTCATCTATACCATTTTTCTAGATTCCACATATATGCATTAGTATATGATATTTGTTCTTCTCTTTCTGACTTACTTCACTCTGTATGACAGTCTCTAGGTCCATCCACATCTCTTCAAATGACCCAGTTTTGTTCCTTTTTATGGCTGAGTAATGTTCCATTGTATATATGTACCACATCTTCTTTATCCATTCGTCTGTCGATGGGCATTTAAGGTGGCTTCCATGGCCTGGCTATTGTAAATAGTGCTGCAATGAACATTGGGATGCATGTGTCTTTTTGAATTATGGTTTTCTCTGGGTATATGCCCAGTAGTGCGATTGCTGGATCGTATGGTAGTTCTAATTTTACTTTTTTAAGGAACCTCCATACTGTTCTCCATAATGGTTGTACCAATTTATATTCCCACCAAAAGTGTAGGAGGGTTCCCTTTTCTCCACATCCTTTCCAGCGTTTATTGTTTGTGGACTTTTTGATGGTGGCCATTCTGACTGGTGTGAGGTGATATCTCATTGTAGTTTTGATTTGCCTTTCTCTAATAATTAGCAATGTTGAGCATCTTTTCATGTGCCTCTTGGCCCTCTGTATGTCTTCTTTGGAGAAATGTCTATTTAGGTCTCCTTCCCACTTTTTGATTGGGTTGTTTTTTTGAATAGTGAGCCACATGAGTTTGTAAATTTTGGAGACTAATCTTTTTTTTAAAATTTAATTTAATTTATTTTTTATACAGCAGGTTCTTATTATCTTCTTTTTTTTTTTTTTTGCGGTATGTGGACCTCTCACTGTTGAGGCCTCTCCCGTTGCGGAGAACAGGCTCCGGACGCGCAGGCTCAGAGGCCATGGCTCATGGGCCCAGCCGTTCCGCGGCATGTGGGATCTTCCCAGACTGGGGCACTAACCCGTGTCCCCTGCATCGGCAGGCGGACTCTCAACCCCTGCGCCACCAGGGAAGCCCTAGTTATCTATTTTATACATATTAGTGGAGACTAATCTTTTATCGGTCACATTGTTTGCAAATATTTTATCCCATTCTGTAGGTTGTCTTTTGCTTTTGTTTATGGTTTCCTTTGCTGGAACCACATTTCTTTAGAAGTGTGGTTCTCATCAGATGGACTAGTTAAGGTGCAATTCCGTTTGAATAGGGAGAGGGAGCTTTAACAACCTCTCTATGCTCCAACCCACTGAGTCTATTAATTTAGTATTATAATTTTTTTTTTTGCCCCCCCATGTGACTTGCGGGATCTTAGTTCCCAGACCAGGGATCGAACCCGCACCCTTGGCAGTGAACGTGCAGAGTCCTAACCACTGGACCAACAGGGAATTCCCAGGATTCTCTTCCTTGTGTTACTGTTTAAATCTAATCCTCCTGGAGCTGTTGTCCCCAGATCAAGAAGCTTGCACTAGTGAGTGTGCTTGGAGAGTGTACAGGGAAAACAGTGAGGGGTTATGGAGGTAAGAAGTAGGCAAACCCATTTTTGGTGATATGTTTTCTCAGGCAGTGTTACCAAGAAATACAAATAGTTTTCTGTGAGCGTCCTAAGTTTCCAATGTTATAAAATGCATTTGACACTGATTTTTCCACATGTAAGGCTTGCTCTGGCCCTGTGCCTCCCTTTCTCTGCCTTTGCTCACATATTCATCCTGTTCCCACTTTGAAATGTCCTTCCTTCCCTGTGCAGCCCTTCTTCTTTCTGTTGACACCCTATTTATACACCCTAACCGGTAAAGTTTCCCAGTGGTACTGCTCCAGGATTCCAATGGTAAAAATAAATAAATAAATAAATAAAATGTATAGCTAATTTTCACTGTGCTTTTATGTGCCAAGTTTTAATACTTTTCTATTTTATTTATCTTCATAATCTATCATTATGAGTCACTGAGATCAGGAGATTGGCCCAAGATCACATTGCCAGATCTCTTCGATCCCTCAGCCTATGCTCTGAGTCAAAATGCTGTGTAGCCTCCTCTAAGTGCCTCTAGCACTGTCTCCAGTTATGTCCCTTTTTTCATTCCTTATATTATTGATCTGTCTCTTACTTTGTTTCTTGATAAACCCAGCCACACTGTTGTTCAATTTCAAAGTTTCCTCATGGAACCAAACTTGACATTGTTGACTTTTTTCTATTTTCTTAATTTTCACCCTATCTTTATTATTTCTTTCCATCTATTTTCTTTTTTATTTCACTATTCTACTTTTTAATCTCTCTAGTTTGATGATTAGTTCATTAATCTTTAGCTTTTGTCAATATGAGCACTTAGGAAATTCTTGTACTTAGGGAATCCCCTCTAAGTACAGCTTTTCTGCAAGTTTTGATATTTAGTATTTTTAAGTATTCAGTTCCAAGTGTCTTTTAGTTTCCATTAGGTTAATTTTATGATACATAAATTATTTGAGGTGGTTTTTCACTTTCAAGTACGCACTTTATCTTTTTGATATCGATTTCTAACTTAACTGTATTGTGATCAAAGAATGCAGAATGTGTGATACCAGTCTTCCCTGTCCTAGCATGTGGTCATTTCTTATTAATTTCTGTGAGCTTGGAAAGAACATGTATTTGCCAATTGTTGAGCAAAGTGTTCTATATAAGTTCATTCTATCGCATGTGTTGTGTTTTTCAATTCTTCTATATACTTTGTCATTTTTTTGTCTTTTGATTTATCAGTTGCTGAAATGGGTACATGTATTAAATCTCTCACTGTGGAAGTGAATTTAACAGTTTCCACTTTTAGTTTTATAAAAATTTCCTTTCAATGAAACGAATGTATGTTTCTAGGTATATATATATATATAGAGAGAGAGAGAGAGAGAGAGAGCTTTTCTAGTGAATTAATCACTAATTATGTAATTATCATTAATAATCACTAATCAGTATCTATCTGGAAGGGGTAGAACTTCCTAGTAGATCAAATCACTCATCATTATGTAGGTTATCTCTAGTAATACTTTTTACCTTCTCTTTAAAGTCTGTTGTGTCTGATATTAATATCATGACACCAGCTTTCTCTTAAATAGTATTTGTTGATATATATTTTTCTATCCTTTAACTTTCAACATTTCTGATGAAATGTTTCTGTGTTTTAGCTGTGCCTTTTGGGAAAGCATCACTGAACTGGATTTCATTTTTAAATTCAGTATTATGATCATTACCTCTTAACTGGACAGCCTAACCAATTTACACTTATTTTGAACTGTGATATTTTTAGACTATCTTCTCATTTTGTCCATCTTATCATTTGGGTTTATTTCTCCTTTTTCTGTTACTGTTTTCTCCTTGCCTGCCTGAATTCAATCTTTTTTTCATTTTATTTTTTCCATTAGTATGAAAATTATACATACTATTCCTATTCTTTTAATGATTTTCCTGTAAATATTAACATGAGTGTTTAAGTCAAAGTTACCTAATATCTTTATGTTCTTTTAGAATAGAAGATCCTTATAATGTTTCCCTTCCTGATTATCACCACCCCACAGACAAAAGCTATGCTATTGCTGTGTATTACCTTACTTCTTTACCTCTACATGTTAAACATTTATAATTATTTTGTGCAGTTGATTTTTTTTTTGATTTATTGGAATGTTTGCATTTTCTTTATTTACAATTTCTTCTCACATTTCAGGCTTTCCTATGGGGCCATATTCTTTCTTCCTGATGTAACTTTTCTAGAAGTTTCTTTAGTAAGATGGTGGTGGTGAACTCATTTTTTGGTTTCGAAATGACTTTAATTCAACATGATTTTACTGGAGATGCAGTTATTTTCTTCTTGAAAGATAATTTTGACTTCTTGAAAGGTAATTTTACTGGGTATAATTATTTTCTTTCAGAAGTTTTTAGATAATATTTCATTCTCTTCTGGTCTCGTTCTTCAGATGTCTCTTCTGTATAAGTAATTTTTTTTCTTTATAAATATTTCAAGATTTTAATTAATGGAATATTTGCTCTTACAAATGCCTAAAGGGGGGAAGAGAATCCGTATACTAAATTGTTTTTTTTTCATCTTTATTGGAGTACAATTGCTTTACAATGGTGTGTTAGTTTCTGCTTTATAACAAAGTGAATCAATTATACATATACATATGTTCCCATATCTTTTCCCTCTTGCGTCTCCCTCCCTCCCACCCTCCCTATCCCACCCCTCTAAGTGGTCACAAAGCACCGAGCTGATCTCCTTGTGCTATATGGCTACTTCCCACTAGCTATCTATTTTAAGTTTGGTAGTGTATATATGTCCATGCCACTCTCTCACTTTGTCACAGCTTACCCTTCCCCCTCCCCATATCCTCAAGTCCATTCTCTAGTAGGTCTGTGTCTTTATTCCCATCTTACCCCAGGTTCTTCATGACATTTTTTTTTCTTAGATTCCATATATATGTGTTAGCATACGGTATTTGTCTTTCTCTTTCTGACTTACTTCACTCTGTATGACAGACTCTAGATCCATCCACCTCACTACAAATAACTCAATTTCGTTTTTTTTAAGGCTGAGTAATATTGCATTGTGTATATGCGCCACATCTTCTTTATCCATTCATCCGATGGTGGATACTTAGGTTGCTTCCATCTCCTGCCTATTGTAAATAGAGCTGCAATGAACATTTTGGTACATGACTCTTTTTGAATTATGGTTTTTTTCATGGTATATGCCCAGTAGTGGGATTGCTGGGTCATATGGTAGTTCTATTTGTAGTTTTTTAAGGAACCTCCGTACTGTTCTCCATAGTGGCTGAACCAATTCACATTCCCACCAGCAGTGCAAGAGTGTTCCCTTTTCTCCACACCCTCTCCAGCATTTATTGTTTCTACATTTTTTGATGATGGCCATTCTGATCGGTGTGAGATGATATCTCATTGTAGTTTTGATTTGCATTTCTCTAATGATTAATGATGTTGAGCATTCTTTCGTGTTTGTTGGCAATCTGTATATCTTCTTTGGAGAAATGTCTATTTAGGTCTTCTGCCCATTTTTGGATTGGGTTGGTTGTTTTTCTGTTATTGATCTGCATGAGCTGCTTATAAATTTTGGAGATGAATCCTTTGCCAGTTGCTTCATTTGCAAATATTTTCACCCATTCTGAGGGTTGTCTTTTTGTCTTGTTTATGGTTTTCTTTGCTGTGCAAAAGCTTTGAAGTTTCATTAGGTCCCATTTGTTTATTTTTGTTTTTATTTCCATTTCTCTAGGAGGTCGGTCAAAAAGGATCTTGCTATGATTTATGTCATAGAGTGTTCTGCCTATGTTTTCTTCTAAGAGTTTGATAGTTTCTGGCCTTACATTTAGGTCTTTAATCCATTTTGAGCTTATTTTTGTGTGTGGTGTTAGGGAGTGTTCTAATCTCATACTTTTACATGTAGCTGTCCAGTTTGCCCAGCACCACTTATTGAAGAGGCTGTCCTTACTCCACTGTACATGCCTGCCTCCTTTATCAAAGATAAGGTGACCATATGTGCATGGGTTTATCTCTGGGCTTTCTATCCTGTTCCTTTGATCTATCTTTCTGTTTTTGTGTCAGTACCATACTGTCTTGATTACTGTAGCTTTGTAGTATAGTTTGAAGTCAGGGAGCCTGATTGCTCCAGC
The DNA here is from genome assembly GCF_039906515.1 of Pseudorca crassidens. Classification (NCBI taxonomy): domain Eukaryota; kingdom Metazoa; phylum Chordata; class Mammalia; order Artiodactyla; family Delphinidae; genus Pseudorca; species Pseudorca crassidens. Next base: position 47,848,877 of record NC_090303.1, read on the forward strand.
TCAATTTTTCATTCTCAAGATTGCTTTGGCTATTCGGGGTCTTTTGTGTTTCCATACAAATTGTGAAATTTTTGGTTCTAGTTCTGTGAAAAATGGCAGTGGTAGTTTGATAGGAATTGCACTGAATCTGTAGATTGCTTTGGGTAGTAGAGTCATTTTTGACAATGTTGATTCTTCCAATCCAAGAACATGGTATATCTCTCCATCTCTTTGTATCATCTTTAACTTCTTTCATCAGTGTCTTATAATTTTCTGCATACAGGTCTTTTGTCTCCTTAGGTAGGTTTATTCCTAGATATTTTTTCTTTTTGTTGCAATGGTAAATGAGAGTGTTTTCTTAATTTCACTTTCAGATTTTTCATCCTTAGTGTACAGGAATGCCAGAGATTTCTGTACATTAATTTTGTATCCTGCTACTTTGCCAAATTCATTGATTAGCTCTAGTAGTTTTCTGGTAGCATCTTTAGGATTCTCTATGTATAGTATCATGTCATCTGCAAACAGTGACAGCTTCACTTCTTTTCCGATTTGGATTCCTTTTATTTCCTTTTCTTCTCTAATTGCTGTGGCTAAAACTTCCAAAACTATGTTGAATAAGAGTGATGAGAGTGGGCAACCTTGTCTTGTTCCTGATCTTAGTGGAAATGGTTTCAGTTTTTCACCATTGAGGATGATGTTTCTGTGGGTTTGTCATATATGGCATTTATTATGTTGAGGAAAGTTCCCTCTATGCCTACTTTCTGCAGGGTTTTTTATCATAAATGGGTACTGAATTTTGTCAAAAGCTTTCTCTGCATCTATTGAGATGATCATATGGCTTTTCTCCTTCAATTTGTTAATATGGTGTATCACATTGATTGTTTGCGTATATTGAAGAATCCTTGCATTTCTGGAATAAACCCCACTTGATCATGGTGTAGGATTCTTTTAATGTGTTGTTGGATTCTGTTTGCTAGTATCTTGTTGAGGATTTTTGCATTTATGTTCATCAGTGACATAGGCCTGTAGTTTTCTTTCTTTGTGACATCTTTGTCTGGTTTTGGTATCAGAGTGATGGTGACCTCGTAGTATAAGTATGGGAGTGTTCCTCCTTCTGCTATATTTTGGAAGAGTTTGAGAAAGACAGGTGTTAGCTCTTCTCTAAATGCTTCATAGAACTCGCCTGTGAAGCCATCTGGTCTTGGGCTTTTGTTTGTTAGAAGATTTTTTATCACAGTTTCAACTTCAGTGCTTGTGATTGCTCTGTTCATATTTTCTATTTCTTTCTGTTTCAGTCTTGGCAGCTTGTGCATTTCTAAGAATTTGTCCATTTCTTCCAGGTTGTCCATTTTATTGGCATATAGTTGCTTGTAGTAATCTCTCATGAACTTTTGTATTTCTGCAGTGTCAGTTGTTACTTCTCCTTTTTCATTTCTAATTCTATTTATTTGAGACTTCTCCCTTTTTTTCTTGATGAGTCTGGCTAATGGTTTATCAATTTTGTTTATCTTCTCAAAGAACCAGCTTTTAGTTTTATTGATCTTTGCTGTCGTTTCCTTCATTTCTTTTTCATTTATTTCTGATCTGATCTTTATGATTTCTTTCCTTCTGATAACTTTAGGGTTTTTTGTTCTTCTTTCTCTAACTGCTTTAGGTGCATGGTTAGGTTGTTTATTCAAGATGTTTCCTGTTTCTTAAGGTAGGATTGTATTGCTATAAACTTCCCTCTTAGAACTGCTTTTGCTGCATCCCATAGGTTTTGGGTCGTCGTGTCTCCATTGTCATTTGTTTCTAGGTAGTTTTTGATTTCCTCTTTGATTTCTTCAGTGATTACTTCATTATTAAGTAGTGTATTGTTTAGCCTCCATGTGTTTGTATTTTTTACAGATCTTTGCCTGTAACTGATATCTAGACTCATAGCATTGTGGTAGGAAAAGATACTTGACACAATTTCAATTTTCTTCAATTTACCAAGGCTTGATTTGTGACCCAATATATGATCTATCCTGGAGAATGTTCCATGAGCACTTGAGAAAAATGTGTATTCTGTTGTTTTTGGATGGAATGTCCTATAAATATTAATTAAGTCCATCTTTTTTAATGTATCATTTAAAGCTTGTGTTTCCTTATTTAGTTTCATTCTGGATTATCTGTCCATTGGTGAAAGTGGGGTGTTAAAGTCCCCTACTATGAATGTGTTACTGTCGATTTCCCCTTTTATGGCTATTAGTATTTGCCTTATATATTGAGGTGCTCCTGTGTTGGGTGCATGAATATTTACAATTGTTATAACTTCTTGGATTGATCCCTTGATCATTATGTAATGTCCTTCTTTGTCTCTTGTAATAGTCTTTATTTTAAAGTCTATTTTGTCTGATATGAGAACTGCTACTCCAGCTTTCTCTTGGTTTCCATTTGCATAGAATATCTTTTTCCGTCCCCTCACTTTCAGTCTGTATGTGTCCCTAGGTCTGAAGTGGGTGTCTTATAGACAGCATATATATGGGTCTTGTTTTTGTATCCATTCAGCCAGTCTGTGTCTTTTGGTGGGAGCATTTAATCCATTTACATTTATGGTAAGTATCGATATGTATGTTCCTGTTCCCATTTTCTTAATTGTTTGGGGTTTGTTATTGTAGGTCTTTTCCTTCTCTTGTGTTTCTTGCCTAGAGAAGTTCCTTTAGCATTTGTTGTAAAGCTGGTTTGGTGGTGCTGAACTCTCTCAGATTTTGCTTGTCTGTAAAGGTTTTAATTTCTCCATCAAATCTGAAGGAGATCCTTCCTGGGTAGAGTAATCTTGGTTGTAGGTTCTTCTCCTTCATCACTTTAAATATGTCTTGCCAGTCCCTTCTGGCTTGCAGAGTTTCTGCTGAAATATCAGCTGTTAACCTTAAGGGGATTCCCTTGTGTGTTATTTTTTGTTTTTCCCTTGTTGCTTTTAATATGTTTTCTTTGTATTTAATTTTTGACAGTTTGATTAATATGTGTCTTGGTGTGTTTCTTCTTGGTTTTATCCTGTATGGGACTCTCTTTGCTTCCTGGACTTGATTAAATATTTCCTTTCCTATATTAGGGAAGTTTTCAACTATTATCTTTTCAAATATTTTTCAGTCCCTTTCTTTTACTCTTCTTCTTCTGGAACCCCTATAATTCGAACGTTGGTATGTTTAATGTTGTCCCAGAGGTCTCTGAGACTGTCCTCAGTTCTTTTCAGTCTTTTTTCTTTATTCTGTTCTGCAGTAGTTATTTCCACTATTTTGTCTTCCAGGTCACTTATCCGTTCTTCTGCCTCAGTTATTCTGCTATTGATCCCTTCTAGAGTATTTTTAATTTCATTTATTGTGCTGTTCATCATTGCTTTTTTCTTCTTTAGTTCTTCTAGGTCCTTGTTAAATGTTTCTTGCATTTTCTCTATTCTATTTCCAAGATTTTGGATCATCTTTACTATCACTATTCTGAATTCTTTTTCAGGTAGACTGCCAATTTCCTCTTCATTTATTAGGTCTGGTGGGTTTTTATCTTGCTCCTTCATCTGCTGTGTGTTTTTCTGTCTTCTCATTTTGCTTATCTTACTGTGTTTGGGGTCTCATTTTTGCAGGCTGCAGGTTTGTAGTTCCCATTGTTTTTGGTGTCTGTCCCCAGTGGCTAAGGTTGGTTCAGTGGGTTGTGTAGGCTCTCTGGTGGAGGGGACTAGTGCCTGTGTTCTGGTGGATGAGGCCGGATCTTGTCTTTCTGGTGGGCAGGTCCACGTCTGGTGGTGTGTTTTGGGGTGTCTGTGGTCTTATTATGATTTTAGGCAGCCTCTCTGCTAATGGGTGGGGTTGTGTTCCTGTCTTGCTAGTTGTTTGGCATAGGGTGTCCAGCACTGTAGCTTGCTGGTCATTGAGTGAAGCTGGGTGTTGGTGTTGAGATGGAGATCTCTGGGAGATTTTCGCCATTTGATATTACGTGGAGCTGGGAGGTCTCTTGTGGACCAGTGTCCTGAAGTTGGCTCTCCCACCTCAGAGGCACAGCACTGACTCCTGGCTGCAGCACCAAGAGCCTTTCATCCACACGGCTCAGAATAAAAGGGAGAAAAAGTAGGAAGAAAAGAAAAGAATAGAAAGAAAGAAAGAAAAGAAGGAAGGAAGAGGATAAAATAAAATAATGTAAGATAAAATAAAGTTATTAAAATAAAAAGTAATTATTAAGAAAAAGAATTTTAAGTAAAAAAAAAAAAAAAGCAAAACGGATGGACAGAACCCTAGGACAAATGGTGAAAGCAAAGCTATACAGACAAAATCTCACACTGAAGCATACATATACACACTCACAAAAAGAGGAAAAGTGGAAAAAATAATATGTCTTGCTCTCAGAGTCCACCTCCTCAATTTGGGATGATTCACTGTCTATTCAGGTATTCCACCGATGCTGGGTACATCAAGTTTATTGTGGAGCTTTAATCCGCTGCTCCTGAGGCTGCATGGAAAAATTTCCCTTTCTCTTCTTTCTTCTCACAGCTGCGGGGGCTCAGCTTTGGGTTTGGCCCCGCTTCTGCATGTAGGTCACCGTAGGGCATCTGTTCTTCGCTCAGAAAGGACTGGGTTAAAGGAGCCACTGATTCGGGGGCCCTGGCTCACTCAGGCCGGGGGCAGGGAGGGGCACGGAGTGCGGGGTGAGCCTGCTGCGGCAGAGGCCAGAGTGACGTTGCACCAGCCTGAGGCGCGTCGTGCATTCTGCCGGGGAAGTTGTCCCTGGATCCTGGGACCCTGGCAGTGGCGGGCTGCACAGACTCAGGCTACCAGGAGGGGAGGTGTGGAGAGTGACCTGTGCTCGCACACAGGCTTCTTGGTGGCGGCGGCAGCAGCCTTAGCGTCTCATGCCTGTCTCTGGGGTCCGCGCTTTTACCCGCGACTTGCGCCCGTCTCTGGAGATCCTTTAAGCAGCGCTCTTAATCCCCTTTCCTCACGCACCAGGAAACAAAGAGGGAAGAAAAAGTCTCTTGCCTCTTCTGCAGGTCCAGACTTTTCCCCGGACTCCCTCCAGGCCAGCTGTGGCGCAGTAGCCCCTTCAGGCTGTGTTCATGCCGCCTGTCCTCTCCCTGCTCTCCGACCGAAGCCCGCGCCTCAGCTCCCAACCCCCGCCTACCCTGGCGGGTGAGCAGACAAACCTCTCGAGCTGGTGAGTGCTGGTTGGCACCGATCCTCTGTGCGGGAATCTCTTCGCTTTGCCCTCTGCACCCGTGTTGCTGTGCTCTCCTCCGCGACTCCGAAGCTTCTCTGCTCCGCCACCTGCAGTCTCCGCCCGCAAAGGGGCTTCCTAGTGTGTGGAAACATTTCCTCCTTCACAGCTCCCTCCCACTGGTGCAGGTCCCGTCCCTACTCTTTTGTCTCTGTTTATTCTCTTTTCTTTTGCCCTACCCAGGTACGTGGGGAGTTTCTTGCCTTTTGGGAGGTCTGAGGTCTTCTGCCAGCGTTCAGTGGGTGTTCTGTAGGAGTTGTTCCACGTGTAGGTGTATTTCTGATGTATCTGTGGGGAGGAAGGTGATCTCCGTGTCTTACTCTTCTGCCATCTTCCTCCTCGTTCTGTATAGGTAATAAGAATTTAAAAAATAATAGCTAAAGCTTATAGTGTTACAATGTGCCAAGGACTATTTTCAGCTATATTTATGTACATTTAAATTCATCTACCACTTCCTCTACTCTGAGGAAGGTCCTTACACTTTACAGATGAGGAAAGGAGGCAAACAGCTCATCATCTATAGAACCTAGCTTTGAACCCAGGCAGTCTGGCTGCAGAGTCTACATTCTTGACCATTACACTGTGTAGCCTTTCTGATTTATCTCCTCTCTCTGCTTTTAAGATCTTCTCTTGCCTTTGGTTTTTCTAAAATGTGTCTTAATGTAGAACTTTTCATTTATACTGCTTGGGATTTACTTTAACTCATATTTTATGTGACCTGTTATTCCACAATTCCAGAAGATTCTCAGATGTTGTCACTTCAGATGTTGCTGCTTCTCCACCCTCTGCCTGAAGCATCCAGTAGATGTGTGTCCGCACTCCTTACTCAATGCATCAAAGTTTTCATATTTTTAATCTATGTCCAATATGTGTTCTGATAGTCTTTTCAGTTAGTGTTTCTGTTTAATAATTTTCCCTTAATTTTTTCCCAATCTAATGGTTATTCCATTGTGTATCTAATTTAATTATTATATTTTTAGTTTCTATAAATTGTATTTGTTCTTTTTAAAATCAGCTTGGTACTTTTAATAGTCTCTTGTGTTTTGGACCATAGTTTTAATAGGCTCTTTCATTTATTTACATGTATTTCACACAAATATTTTATACATTTATCCAGTAGTTTTAATATCTGTAGTCTTTGTTGTTTCTGCTAACTTTCTAATGGTGACTTATTTCCTCATATATTTTTGAATCTTACATGTGATCTCATGTTCCTTGGAATGGTAATTCTTTGAGGCCTAGGTTTAAGATGAGCTTCTTCAGAATATACATTGACTTCTGCTGTGTCCCTAGAGGCACCTTCACAAGTGAACCATTTTAAACTAATTTCCCAAGTTGAACAGTGCAAGTAACGTTTCCAAATCCACTTGAGGGCAACCTTCTGGTTATGAATTTTTAGAAAACATATTTTATCACCTCTACCTAGAACAGAGAGAAAGACAAGCGAGTTTACTCACTCTCTTTCTCTAAGGGGTGTTTTTTCCTCCTTTTTACCCAGTATTAGGAGGTCCAGACTTTATACAGTTGATGTCTGATCATACCTCTCACCTTGGGTGTGCCCTTGACTTTGGCACTTGTCCCTCATTCCAGCCTTTGGAAACCCAAGTTCTGACTCCACCCCCCCAGGCAACTACCTACACCAATGTTCCCTCACTTCTCTGGACTTATGCTTTTCTCTAAGGATTTTCTTTATGGTTTCGCGAGTTGAGCTATGCATTTAAAATTATTTTCTTTTTAATATTGTATCCAGCATTTTTAGTCATTCTTATCATAACTTTTAAAGATACCTACGTCTGCCATTTTATCAGAAACAGAAACCAAGAGTTATTATCTGTACTGTTCCTCTACTGTTTGTTTGCTGCTATGATCTGAATGTTTGTGTCTCCCCCAAATTCATATTTTGAAATCCTAATGCCCAGTGTAATGATACTAGGAGACGGGGCCTTTAGATGGTGCTTAGGTCATGAGGATGGGACTCCTTGTGAGTAGGATTAGTGCTCTTGTAAAAGAGACCCCCACAGAGCTCCCTAACCCCTTTCACTATGTGAGGACACAGCAAGAGGTCAATGGTCTTAATCCCTGGAGAGGACCTTCACTGTAATCCAACCATACTGGCACCCTCATCTTGGTCTTCCAACCGCTAGAACTGTAAGAAGTAAATTTCTGTTGTTTATAAGCCACCCCAGTCTGTGGTATTTTGTTATAGCAGCCTGAACGGACAAAGACATTTGCTATCTTACATTGAGTTATCTAGTTGTCTTTTGTCCCCATATCTTTTGAAGATCTTTATTTCATGCAAATAAAAATATTAAACTTCTGTTCATACAGATATTTTTAAATGATCTGTTTTCCCCTTAATTTTGGTTGCTCAAAAATACATGGACATTTTATCGACGATGAATGGGTAAAGAAGATGTGGTACGTATATACAATGGAATATTACTCAGCCATAAAAAACAAAATAATGCCATTTGCAGCAACATGGATGGACCTAGAGATTGTCATACTGAGTGAAGTGAGTGAGAAAGAGAAAGACAAATATCATATGATATCGCTTATATGTGTAATCTAAAAAAATAGTATGAATGAACTTATTTACAAAACAGAAATAGAGGCACAGATGTAGGGAACAAACTTATGGTTACCAAGGGGGGAAGGATAAATTGGGAGATTGGGATTGACATATATACAATATATAAAAAATAGATAACTAATAAGAACCTACTGTATAGCACAGGGAACTCTACTCAAAACTCTGTAATGACCTATATGGGAAAAGAATCTAAAAGAGAGTGGATATATGTATATGTATAACTGATTCTGTTTGCTATACAGCAGAAACTAACACAACATCATAAATCAACTATAATCCAATAAAAATTAACTTAAAAAAGAGAAAAAAATACATGGACATTTTAGGCTTATTGTAGTGATCATTTCACAATATAGACAAATATTGAATCACTATGTTGTACACTTGAAACTAATATAATGTTGAATGTCATTTATATCTCAATTTTTAAAAATACATGAACATCTTGGAATTCTAACCCAACAGCCAGAATCTGAATGGTAATCTAATCTTCATAGCTTTCTCTGATCCAAATAATATTACACAAAATGTTGAGTCCAGTTTCTACCTCCCTAACTGCATTCTACTGCAAGCTAAGTTTAATTTTTTTATTATTATTAGTCTTTTTAAAGTGAAGTTTAATTGATTTTCAATATTGTAATAAGCTACAGGTGTACAATATAGTGATTCAAACTTTTTAAAGGTTATACTCCAAATATCAAATAAACAAACAACCCAATCCAAAAATGGGCATAAGACCTAAATAGACATTTCTCCAAAGAAGATATACAGGTTGCCAACAAACACATGAAAGAATGCTCAACATCACTAATCATTAGAGAAATGCAAATCAAAACTACAATGACGTATCACCTCACACAAGTCAGAATGGACATCATGAAATAATCTACAAACAACAAATGCTGGAGAGGGTGTGGAGAAAAGGGAGCCCTCTTGTACTGTTGGTGGGAATGTAAACTGAAACAACCACTATGGAGAACAGTATGGAGGTTCCTTAAAAAACTAAAATTAGAACTACCATACAACCCAGCAATTGCACTACTGGGCATATACCCTGAGTAAACCATAATTCAAAAAGAGTCAGGTACCACAATGTTCATTGCAGCTCTATTTACAGTAGCCAGGACATGGAAGCAACCTACGTGTCCATCGACAGATGAATGGATAAAGAAGATGTGGCACATATATACAATGGAATATTACTCAGCCATAAAAAGAAACAAAATTGAGTTATTTGTAGTGAGGTGAATGGACCTAGAGTCTGTCATACAGAGTGAAGTAAGTCAGAAAGAGAAAAACAAATACTATATGCTAACATATATATATGGAATCTAAAAAAAATGGTTCTGAAGAACCTAGGGGCAGGATAGGAATAAAGATGCAGACGTAGATAATGGACTTGAGGACACAGGGCGGGGGAAGGCTAAGCTGGGGAGAAGTGAGAGAGTGGTATGGACATATATACACTACCAAATTTAAAATAGATAGCCAGTGGGAAGCAGCTGCATAGCACAGGGAGATCAGCTCAGTGCTTTGTGACCACTTAGAGGGGTGGGATAAGGAGGGTGGGAGGGACACGCAAGAGGGAGGAGATATGGGCATATATGTATATGTATAGCTGATTCACTTTGTTATAAAGCAGAAACTAACACACCATTGTAAAGCAATTATATTCCAATAAAGATGTTAAGAAAAGTTATACTCCATTTATAGTTATTATAAAATATTGGCTATGTTCCCTGTGCTGTACAGTATATCCTTATAATTTATTTTACACATAATAGTATGTACCTTTTAATCTCCTACCTCTGTGTTGCCCCTCTCCCCTTTTCTCTCCCCAAGGTAACCTCTATTTTGTTCTCTATACCTGTGAGTCTGTTTCTGTTTTGTTATATTCACTAGTTTGTTATATTTTTAGATTCCACATATAAGTGATATCATACAGTATTTGTCTTTCTCTATCTGACTTATTTCACTTAGCATAATACCCTCCAAGTCCATCTGTATTGTTGTAAATGGCAAAATTTCATTCTTTCTTATGGCTGAGTAATATTCCATTGTATATATACACTACCTCTTCTTTGTCCATTCGTCTGTTGATGGACACTTAGGTTGCTTCCATATATTGGTAATTGTAAATAAGTTTGGTATGAACATTGAGGTGCATGAATCTTTTTGAATTAGTGTTTTTGGTTTTTTTGGATGTACACCCAGTGTGGGGTCATATGGTAGCTCTATTTTTAGTTTTTTGAGAAACCTTCATACTGTTTTCCACAGTGGATGCACCAATTTACATTCCCACCAACAGTGCACAAGTGTTCTCTTTTCTCCACATCCTCACCAACATTTGTTATTTGTGTTCTTTTTGGTGATAGCCATTCTGACAGGTGTGAGGTGATATCTCTTTGTGGTTTTGATTTGCATTTCCCTGATGACTAGTGATGTTGGCCATCTGCATGTCCCTTTGGAGAAATATCTGTATGAGCTGTTTATATATTTTGGATATTAGCCCCTTATTGGTCATAACATTTGCAAATATTTTCTCCCACTAAGTAGGATGTCTTTTCGTTTTGTCAATAGCTTCCTTTGCTGTGCAAAAGCTTTTAAGTTTAATTAGTTCCTATTTGTTTATTTTAGCTTTTATTTCCTTTGCTTTAGTAGACAGATCCAAAAAAATATTGCTATGATTTATGTCAAAGAGTGTTCTCCCTATGATTTTTTTCTAGGAGCTTTATGGTTTCCAGTCTTACATTTAGGTCTTTTTTTTTTTTTTTAAGGAAGATGTTGCAGGTAGGAGTTTTTATTAATTAATTAATTAATTTATTTTTGCTGTGTTGCGTCTTTGTTTCTGTGCGAGGGCTTTCTCAAGTTGTGGCAAGCGGGGGCCACTCTTCATCTCGGTGCGCGGGCCTCTCACTCTGGTGGCCTCTCTTGTTGCGGAGCGCAGGCTCAGTAGTTGTGGCTCACGGGCCTAGTTGCTCTGTGCCATGTGGGATCCTCCCAGACCAGGGCTTGAACCCGTGTCCCCTGCATTAGCAGGTAGATTCTCAACCACTGCGCCACCAGGGAAGCCCTACATTTAGGTCTTTAATCCATTTTGAGTTTATTTTTTGTATATAGTGTTAGAGAATGTTCTAATTTCATTCTTTTACATGTAGCTATCCAGTTTTCCTGGTATCACTTATGGAAAAGACAGTCTTTTCTTTATTGTATATTCTTGCCTCCTTTGTCATAGATGAATTGACCATAAGTGTGTAGGTTTATTTCTGGGCTGCCTATTCTCTTCCATTGATCTATGTGTCTGTTTTTGTGCCAGTACCATACAGTTTTGATTACTATAAGCTAAGTCTATTTTTAAATCTTCCATATCTTCCTAAAGCAACAATATCCTATAAAAATCGACCAGTGCTCGCATCAATTGAGAAAAAAAAAAATCTAACCAGAAATTCCTAGTAAGACTTGGCAAAAATTATCTTGCCCTTCAGTCTAGGTGTCCCAAAGTTGAAAAATATTCCAGAAAAATCTGCAATAGCGACTTGAACATATTTCTAGGGTGTTATCAGAGGTTAATACCCATACTGTCCTTTTTCCCATAGATGGGTAACAAGCAGTTTACAGATGGAGAAATTACAATACAAAAAGAGATCCAACTTGATTTAAGATCACAAACTATAATAGTGTCATGGACTCCCATGATAAAGACTATAGGAAGTCATCTTACAATTTACCCATGTTATGCTACTCCTTATGCATTTTAGCATTATCTGACTTGTACCTGTCAAATGTGAGATCATCTGACATTAGTCAGGTACTTTTCCTGTAGAAGCTGTATCGCTTATTATATATCAATAAATTAGGGTCAAATAGTGTGTGTGTGTGTGTGTGTGTGTGTGTGTGTGCACATGTGTGTTGTGTATAAGCATTGTTGATAACATTTTAGAGATCCTAGACTTGGCTCCTTTTCTTCCTTATACTTATAGTTAGTTCACTGACCAGTGTTTGACAGAATAGGCAAGCATAATTTTTAATTTGCAAATAAAGCACTCATTCAGCAAACATTTTTAAGCACCCAGGCTACAAAAGCAGCTAAAACATTTCTTCCCTTGAGACACTTACAGTGTACTGAAAGAGAACATGTTAACAATACATTGCAATGCGATTAGTGTTATCACATAGAAATATTATCAAGTACTAGGAGAATAAAGTGAAAAAAGATTTTAGAATACAGTAAGAAGGGTACATAAAAGTCTTCACAGAGTCCTGAAGGCCAAGTGGGTCAAAATAAGGATAGGGAGGGAAATCTGGGCAGAAATTGTGAAAGAGCCCAGCATATTCTGGAAATGCAAATAGTCTAGATGGCTTAAGTGTAAAGGAAAACAGAAAGCATTCAGGTAAAGAGCAGTTCTTGTGAAAAGCAATAGAGACAGAAAATCTTAAATTTTGGTTAGGAGATGGTGATAAAAATCAGTTTATCGGAAGGAGATGGTTTGCAGATGGGAATAGAGAAAAAAGAGAAGATATGATGACACACGATTATTGCAAAAAGAGCAAAGATGCAACATCTTCTGTGCCACAGATTTTTTATTTAGACTAATGCTTCTAAACATTAATGTGCATACAGATTCACTTGGGGTCTTGTTAAAATGCAGATTCTGATTCAGTAGGTCTGGGGTTGGCCTGAGATTCTGCATTTCTCACAAGCTTTTAAGTGATGCTGATGCTGCTTATCCACAGACCACACTTTGAATAGCATGGGTTTAAAATATACCATGATTTATTCCAAGTCATTTATATGATTTTAAATGTAGACTTAGTGCCATCCTTCAAAACCCACCCCATATTACTAATGCTTTCAAAGAACCTAGTTTTTTAAACTTCATATAGGATGTTCCATATACATTTTATTGCATTTAAACCCTAGAATTAAAGGAGGAAAAAAATAAATCCCATGTCTTTCTCTTCTTTCAGGATGTATATGCTTCTAGGATCTCATGTCCTCTTTTACCAAAGGCAGCATTTCTTCCAAAAGAACACTTAATAACTTAGTTCTCTCATTTTATGAATATTTATGCCTACACCATGTATTCCCTTTAACAGAGAAGTCTTAAAACTAAGTAGGTTTTAAATTACTTGAAATCTGTAACTTGTGTAAAATCTGTAGATTTCAGAGAATTTTCTTTCTCCCATAGTAGCTAGCATAGGACTTCGTACACAGCAAATGCTCATATATGTCTGTTGAAGGACCCACGTGTAACCTAGGTTGTTTTGAAAGAATTTCATGACTACGTGGAAATAGATTGTACACATAATCTTTTTTCTTCAAGTGAATGTAAATTTTACATTTCAAAATACTGGACTTCCTTCACTTCCAATGGGGGTTTTGCACACAGTCTATAAATCTTGCTGTTAAGACATTTTCCTTCATTATCCTAAATTTATCTTAATTTCAATCCAATTAAAAACTGTTTACTAGAGTCTTTCCCCCATATAATTGAGCACAGTGTAGTTGATTTTTTAACTGTAAACATACATCTGTGAATAATTCCTAAGTGCCACAGTATATAGGAGATCCTGCAGCATAATGGAAGTAATTTATTTCCAAATTGCTCCCATTTCTCTTACGACTAGCTTGCAAAGCTTTATTAAAATCAAGACCAGCAGGTATGACAAGAGGCTGACCTTGTTTCCTAAGCATTATGTATGCTGCCCACACAAAAGACTCCTAAGGCTTTTGCACGGCCCATAAATTCATATATCCCCAAATCTAAGTCCCTAGTTAGTTATTGAAGCAAAAAGTAGCGGCAATACAGCATAATATTTTAAAGCATGGAATCCAAAATAAGACTTCTGAGGTTCAGATTCTGTCTTTACCACTCTCCAGCTGTGTGACTTTAAGAAAGTTATTGAACTTTTTTCAGCCTCAGTTATTTCATCTGTAAAGTAGAATAATAACAGTTTCTACTTTTCAGAATTATTGTGGGGATTAATTGAGTTGATGCGTGTAAAGGACATGGTAAATGCCTATTAGTAGGTATTATAATCAGGATTACGGTCATTTTTAATTCCTACCAATCCCTATAGTGACCAATTTCTAGGCAATAGATGGAGTTGCAAAACAGACAGTAAAAATCAAACACCAATATCTTCCAGATGATTTCAGCAACCATATCATGGTCTGCTTATTCTGGTCATCTTAGTAGTCAAAGGTCATTGATCACCAGAGTCAAATCCATTTTTCAGAAAATAACCTTTTAATAGTTCCTAAACCAGCTAATTGTGTTACTGTGTCTCAACAACCTGCATTTTCTGTCAGATAATTTGAGCAATGTGTCAATTTGATCTGATTCATCAATTGCTATTGAGCATCCATTATGTACAAGGCACTGAGTCAAATTGTGTGGAAGGATAAAGGTTAATATTTCATTGAGTGGCTATTAAATGCCTTTCTGCGTGCCAGGCACTGAGCTAGGTGATGAAGATATAAGAGCAAAGTACATAGACTTTCTGTGCTTGGGGAGCTTCTAGTCTAAAGGGGAAAAAGAATAATAAAGTCTAAGTGCTGTGCTAGGGGAAGACAAAATGCTGTGTTAGAAAAGAACAAGATGAAATAGAGGTCAAGGATGCTGTCCAGGTAGAAGTTGTATCTAACGTGAGAACAAAGGCATGAGTAGGAATTAGCCAGGTGAAGCCATAGGGAGAGTACTGGGGAACAGCATAGGCAAAGGCTCAGAGGCAAGAAAGGGCCCAACAGTCTTCAAAGGAGGAACTAATAGGAGTTAAGTATCTCTGGAGTGTATAGTACAAGAGTTAGAAGGGAGAGATAGAACCTTGTAAGCCATGGTAAGGAGTTTAGATCTCATCCCTAGGACAATGGGATGATACTAAAATTTTAAGCAAGGGAATGAGATGATCAGATAAATAGGCATTTTAGAAAAAAATCACTCTGGCTACAGAGCAAGAAATAAATGGGCAAGAGGAGGCAGACCGGAGATAAGACTTGAGTCAGGAAAACGTTTTAGAGTATTATGATGATAAAACAAGACCTGGAGGTAGCTCAGACTCAGATAGGACAGTGGGACTGTAAAGAAGTGAATGTTTTCAGGAGATACTGAGAAAAGAGAATCAGGAAGTGTTAATGATTGATGAGATGGAGTCATTGTGGGAGAAGAAAGAATCAAAGGTGACTCTGAGATGAGATAGAGGATATAAAGTAGAGGGCAAAGGCTCCTGTTCCCTGTTGTATGGAATAGGGGGTAGGACAGAATATGATCACTGACACAATAGAAATGCAAAGATGCAAGAGAGGCATGAGAGCATAGTTCCCCAGGGATAAGAGACTTGGAAACATCTTCAAGGTTAGGTGGCATTGGAGTTGGATTAAGATTAGCAGGGACTGTTTGTTTGGAAAAACCAAAAGGGTATTTTTATTCTTCGGTGATTTCAGTTCCATAGCTTGAATCTTTTTCAGTGGCCAGAGTCCCTGGAGCAGGCAGTGCTTTCAGGAAGCAGCACTGACAGTTGAAAGTCCAGAGGTACCTGTTCATCGGGACCTGGAATTCCTGACTGAAGTCATCTGTGGCTCCGTGTAACATTTCTCAAGCTGTAGATATTTGAGGTCACGTCCAGGCCTTTGTCAGCTAGGGAATTGCTGCTCTGAAAGCGTGCTTAGGTTTTTTTTGTTGTTTGTTTGTTTGTTTTTGCGGTACGCGGGCCTCTCACTGTTGTGGCCTCTCCCGTTGCGGAGCGCAGGCTCCAGATGCACAGACTCAGCAGCCATGGCTCACGGGCCCAGCCGCTCCGCAGCATGTGGGATCTTCCCGGACCGGGGCACGAACCCGTGTGCCCTGTCTCGGCAAGCAGACTCTCAACCACTGCGCCACCAGGGAAGCCCTGAAAGTGTGCTTAGTGAAAGCCTTGCCAAAGTTGTCAGAAACAAATCACTCTCCCCACCCCCTTAAAATTTCTTAAAAAAAAAAAAAAAAAAAAAAAGATAAAAGACACACTTTCATATAATTTTCCAAAGCTTTGCATACCAGATTTTGCTCTGGGGTAGATGTTGATGTAACATCAGACCTCAAAGAAATAAGCATTACTTTTAGCCTGGAATCTGAACACTGACCCTTTCTGCTTCAGCCCTACTCACCTGAACTTTGCAATCAGAATTTTCAGCAGCACTGTGAAGGCTCAGAGAAGAGTTAACAGGCCTTTTAAATTGCCCGCCCAGCACATGTGGGATACATCTTTAACCACAAAGTATGTTTTCTTTAAGGCCTTTCCTCAATTGTGAAAACTGAAATTTAATAAGGACTGAGGAAGCCTGTAAATCAAACACAATAAAATATTAAATTATGTACCTTACTCCAAGTGTGGTACATATATTTTATCATTGAAAAGTATGGGTCTGAGTATTCTGGAAATTCTGATTTCTTGGGCAGTTTGGGGGTGTGGAACAAAGCTGCATTAGTTTTCAATTTTCAGAACATGATGTTAGTGATTACATTAACTTAATCTAATATTATTTCCCATATTTAAAGACAGAATGAGAACCTTGTGTTTAGATTGTTGTTGGCTTTAAAAATATAAATGTGAATGTATGTGTGTGAGTGTGTGTATATGTGTGGACATACATAAAGAAATAAGGGCCTGGCTGGCTTTCCATATAATAGGCCGAGTTATTAGTACAGCTGCACATTCTGTGTCTCAGGGGATTAGAAGCTCAGCCTGAAATCTCATTTAATTACAGAGCATTGACTACCATGGACCTCTTGCATCTGGACCCAGAAATAATAGAGAGAATTTTGTTTGAATGGTTTGTAGTGTTCAGGCTAGAAACACATGTAGTTCAATTTCTAACATTTGGTTAAGAACAAAAAGCAAAAGTTCACAGATGGTTAGCTTAGCCTATTATATTATTTTACTAAGGTTCCTTGACTTTCTTCTTCTTTGAGGACTTAAAAAAATGCAACCTATTCTCTTTTAGATGTGGAGGTAAAAGGGCACCAAATTACTCAGTTCATCTGTAAATGAATTTAACAATAATACCTACCTCACAGATTATCATGGGGATGATGCCAGGTAATGAAAGTGAAAGGACTCCACAAAATACCAAATGCAGTTCAATGTTAGTTAAACACTATTATTACTCATTCATTCCTTTATTCACTCAGTAAAAACTTTTGAGCACCTAGTAGGTACTGAGCACTATTCTAGGTGAGAGAAATAGAGTGGTGAATAAGAAAGATATGATTTCAGCTCTACAGCAGTTTACACTGTAATGAGGGAGCCAGATGACAAGATGATTTTAGAGCATAATGAGTGCTGTGAAAAATATGAAGCAGGATAAAGTGATAGACAGTGGCTATGGGGTTCCTTTGGAAAAGTAATCTTTGCGCTGGAGACTGAATGAATTAAATGACGAGAAGTCAGCCATTGGAAGGGCAATCCAGAAAGTGAGAAAAGCAAATGCAGTGGCCTAAGCTGGGCCCGTTTGAGGACAAGAGAAGACCACAGTGACTGGAGTGTGGTGAAGAGGGAGAAGGATACGAGGTGAGTCGAGAGAAAGGCAGTGGCCCTGCCTGGTAGGCCTTGCTAGGGTTTGGAATTTTATCACAAGAGCTACGGGAAAGCATTGGAGGATTTTAACCAGCTAAGGAGTATGTTCTGAATTGCATTTTTTTTTTCATCATTCTGGCTGCTGGGTAGAAAATGGAGAGAGGTGGTGTGGGGAGTGGCCAGAGTTGTAATGGAGACACTAATTAAGAGGCTATTATGATAGCAGAGGTAAGATGAATGACGGCTGCACTAGGGTGGTTACATGAGAAGAGAGAAAAATAGGCATCCCAGTGGAGATGTCAAGCAGGAACCTGCATTTATGACCTGGAATTCAGGGGCAAGATTTGGGTTAGAGGTGTGAATGTGAAGGTCGTCAGCAAACCAATGGTAGATAAATCCTTGGGGGCTGAATTGTCACACAGGGAGATCAGAGAGGGAGGAAGAGAGGGCCAGGACTGAGCTTGGGAATATCCTGAAATTTAGAGGAAAATAGAGGAGGAAAAGCCAGCAAAGGTGCAATCACTGAACAGAGCAGGGGGAAATTCAAGAAAGGATGGTGTTCTGGTAGCCAAGAAAATAAAGTACTATGAAAAGGAGGGATTAGTCAATTGAGTCAAGTGCAACTGAAATGAAGAGGAAGATGACTACCTGAAGAATTCAGTGGATTTGATGACCTTGATAGGGAAACTAAAACCTGATTATAGTAGGCTACAAATAGACTTGAACTTGAGGAAGTGAAGAACGATTTTAGGCAATACTTCTTCAAAGTTTTATAGGAAGGATCAAAGAAATGAGACTTGGGTCAAAAAATATTTCTTTAAGTAGCTAATACTAGCTACTAGCTACCATTTTTTGCCCATTCACTATGTGCCAGTCACTATGTAATTTTATCTCACTGACATTTTAATCCTTAAAATTCTATCAGATAGATATAGTATAATTTACTGTTGACATGTGAGTCACCTGAAGCAAAGAGATAGGCTACCGGCCCAAGACCCTACAACAAGTAAATAGAGAAGCCAACATTGGAACCCAGGTCTGTCCCCTTTCAAGGCCCATGGTTTTCCCATGAAACTCCAATAGCTACAGACCTACGCTCTTAATCATATTCTCCAGCCAAATGTCTATAAAGCTGTGCCATGGATATTGACTCAGTGTGTTAGTTAATATAATCTGTGTATGAAACATATCTGATTCCCACTGACCCTGGCTAATGATTTCATATAACTGGAAATTCAAAAGTGGGGCAGGCCCCAGGACAACATGAACAGCGGCTCATCAAGGACCCGTCTTCCTTCCTTCTCCGTGTTCTGCAATCCTCAGCCCTGGTCTCATCTTAGGCTGGTTCCCCTCATTCACACTGGGTACCTTCTGGTGTAACATGCCATATGCTCCATTGTTTAAATCAAGAACAGATAGAAAACCTCTCTCTAAGCACAGAGCACAGCCGCAGTCTGTTTGAGCCAAGTGAAGCCATGTACCCCTTCGTCAGTCATTAGGGAACTGTCAAATATTGATTGGCTTAGACAAAACAAAACCTTTCTCTGGAACTGAGGGTCAAAGGATAAACTTTCAAAATCGGGTTCTATCGGGAAGGGATAGGAGATAGATATTGGATAAGAATGCCTAGGCTCTGCCTGCAGCTACAATCCTATTTAAGTCCTCTATGAAGGGCCAATTTACATGTGCCCTCTCCACAATAATTTAGGGAACACAGCAACAAAGCCTGGAGAGTTATTAGAAATTTTGTCATATCCCTTTATAGCATTTCTGAATAAGGAATTCTGTCACATGTTCCCATGCTTCTTTCTGTTTGCTATTTTGACTGGGGGACACTTCCAGGACCACTAATAATACTTTGTACTCAAGAAAAATGAATTAATCTACTATTTGGATGGGGATTTTCTTTAGCCTAAGGTTTAAGATGGTGAAATACTGAAGGGAATAACTTTGTCTTCTAACACGTACTTTGGTGTTCTTGACTTACACTGGGTGCTGAATAACAATGGTTGTCTGACCTTCCCTTGGAAAACATTGGAAGCTTTCAAATGCAACTATTGGTAAATGTTGGGTCATCTTTACACTTACATGTGTCACTAATGAGATACATATGGATATAGGCAAAATCAACAGTTTTTTTTTTTAAACACCTTTATTGGAGTATAATTGCTTTACAATGTTGTATTAGTTGCTTGTGTATAACAAAGTGAATCAGCTATATGTATACATATATCCCCATATCTCCTCCCTTTTGCATCTCGCTCCCACCCTCCCTATCCCACCCCTCTGGTGGTCACAAAGCACCGAACTGATCTCCCTGTGCTATGCGGCTGCTTCCCACTAGCTATCTATCTTACATTTGGTAGTGTATATATGTCCATGCCACTCTCTCACTTTGTCCCAGCTTACCTTTCCCCCTCACCGTGTCCTCAAGTCCATTCTCTACGTCTGCGTCTTTATTCCTGTCCGGCCCCTAAGTTCTTCAGAACCTTTTTTTGTTTTTGATTCCATATATATGTGTTAGCATACGATATTTGTTTTTCTCTATCTGACTTACTTCACTCTGTATGACAGTCTCTAGGTCCATCCACCTCACTAAAATAACTCAGTTTCGTTTCTTTTTATGGCTAAGTAATATTCCATTGTATATATGTGCAACATCTTCTTTATCCATTGATCTGTTGATGGACACTTAGGTTGCTTCCATGTCCTGGCTATTATAAATAGAGCTGCAATGAACATTGTGGAACATAACTCTTTTTGAATTATGGTTTTCTCAGGGGATATGGCCAGTAGTGGAATTGCTGGGTCGTATGGTAGGTCTATTTTTAGTTTTTTAGGAAAACTCCATACTGTTCTCCATAGTGGATGCATCAGTTTACATTCCTACCAACAATGCAAGAGTGTTCCCTTTTCTCCACATCCTCTCCAGCATTTATTGTTTGTAGATTTTTTGATATTGGCCATTCTGACCGATGTGAGGTGATACCTCATTGTAGTTTTGACTTGCATTTCTCTAATAATTAGTGATGTTGAGCATCCTTTCATGCGTTTGTTGGCAATCTGTATATCTTCTTTGGAGAAATGTCTATTTAGGTCTTCTGCCCATTTTTGGATTGGGTTGTTTGTTTGTTTGATTTTGAGCTGCATGGGCTGCTTGTATATTTTGGAGATTAGTCCTTTGTCAGTTGTTTATTTGTAAATATTTTCACCCATTCTGAGGGTTTTCTTTTCATCTTGTTTATGGTTTCCTTTGCTGTGCAAAAGCATTGAAGTTTCATTAGGTCCCATTTGTTTACTTTTGTTTTTATTTCCATTTCTCTAGGAGGTGGGTCAAAAAGGATCTTTCTATGATTTATGTCATAGAGTGTTCGGCCTATGTTTTCCTCTAAGAGTTTTATAGTGTCTGGCCCTTCATTTAGGTCTTTAATCCATTTTGAGTTTATTTTTGTGTATGGTGTTAGAGAGTGTTCTAATTTCACTCTTTTACATGTAGCTGTCCAGTTTCCCCAGTGCCACTTATTGAAGAGGCTGTCTTTTCTCCATTGGATATTCTTGCCTTCTTTATCAAAAATAAGGTGACCATATGTGCGTGGGTTTATCTCTGGGCTTTCTATCCTGTTCCATTGATCTATATTTCTGTTTTTGTGCCAGTACCATACTGTTTTGATTACTGTAGCTTTGTATTATAGTCTGAAGTCTGGGAACCTGATTCCTCCAACTCCGTTTTTCTTTCTCAAGATTGCTTTGGCTATTCGGGGTCTTTTATGTTTCCATACAAATTGTGGAATTTTTTGTTCTAGTTCTGTGAAAAATGACATTGGTAGTTTGATAGGGATTGCATTGAAATTGTAGATTGCTTTTGGGTAGTAGAGTCATTTTCACAATGTTGGTACTTCCAATCCAAGAACATGGTATATCACTACAACTGTTTGTATCGTCTTTAATTTCTTTCATCAATGTCATAGTTTTATGCATACAGGTCTTTTGTCTCTTTAGGTAAGTTTATTCCTAGGTATTTTATTCTTTTTGTTGCAGTGGTAAATGGGAGTGTTTCCTGAATTTCATTTTCAGATTTTTCATCATGAGTGTATAGGAATGCAAGAGATTTCTGTGTATTAATTTTGTATCCTGCTACTTTACCAAATTCATTGATTACCACTAGTAGTTTTCTGGTAGCATCTTTAGGATTCTCTATGTATAGTATCATGTCATCTGCAAACAGTGATAGTTTTACTTCTTCTTTTCCAATTTTCATTCCTTTTATTTCCTTTCATCACTGATTGCTGTGGCTAAAACTTCCAAAACTGTGTTGAATAATAGTGGTGATAGTTGGCAACCTTGTCTTATTCCTGATCTGAGTGGAAATGGTTTCAGTTTTTCACCATTGAGAATGATGTTGGTTGTGGGTTTGTGATATATGGCCTTTATTATGTTGAGGTAAGTTCCCTCTATTCTTACTTTCTGGAGGGTTTTTTATCATAATTGGGTTGAATTTTGTCGAAAGTTTTTTCTGCATCTATTGAGATGATCATATGGTTTTTCTCCTTCAGTTTGTTACTATGGTTTATCACGTTGATTTGCGTATACTGAAGAATCCTTGCATTACTGAGATAAACCCCACTTGATCATGGTGTGTGATCCTTTTAATGTGCTGTTGGATTCTGTTTGCTGGTATTTTGAGGATTTTTGCATCTATGTCCATTAGTGTTATTGGCCTGTAGTTTTCTTTCTTTGTGACATCTTTGTCTGGTTTTGGTATCAGGGTGTTGGTGGCCTTGTAGAACGAGTTTGGGAGTGTTCCTCTCTCTGCTATACTTTGGAAGAGCTTGAGAAGGATAGGAGTTAGCTCATCTCTAAATGTTTGATATAATTCACCTGTGAAGCCATCTGGTCCTGGGCTTTTTTTTGTTGGAAGATTTTTAATCACAGTTTCAATTTCAGTGCTTGTGATTGGTCTGCTTATATTTTCTATTTCTTCCTGGTTCAGTCTCAGAAAGTTGTGCTTTTCTAAGAATTTGTCCATTTCTTCCAGGTTGTTCATTTTATTGGCGTATCGTTGTTTGTAGTAATCTCTCATGATCCTTTGTATTTCTGCAGTGTCAGTTGTTACTTCTCCTTTTTCATTTCTAATTCTACTGAACTGAGTCTCCCCTCTTTTTTTCTTGATGAGTCTGGCTAACGGTTTATCAATTTTGTTTATCTCTCAAAGAACCAGCCTTTAGTTTTATTGATCTTTGCTATTGTTTCCTTCATTTCTTTTTCATTTATTTCTGATCTGTCTTTATGATTTCTTTCCTTCTGCTAACTTTGGGGATTTTTTTGTTCTTTCTCTAATTGCTTTAGGTGTAAGGTTAGGTTGTTCATTTTTGAAGTTTCTTGTTTCTTGAGGTAGAATAGTATTGCTATAAACTTCCCTCTTAGAACTGCTTCTGCTGCATCCCATAGGTTTTGGGCTGTCGTGTTTTTATTGTCATTTGTTTATTTTTTGATTTCCTCTTTGATTTCTTCAGTGATCTCTTGCTATTTAGTAGTGTATTATTTAGCCTCCATGTGTCTGTATTTTTTACAGATTTTTTCTTGTAATTGATATCTAGTCTCAGCCTTGTGGTTGGAAAAGATCCTTGATACGATTTCAATTTTCTTAAATTTACAGGCTTGATTTGTGACCCAAGTATGATCTATCCTGGAGAATGTTCCATGAGCACTTGAGAAGTAAGTGTATTCTGTTGTTTTTGGATGGAATGTCCTATAAATAACAATTAAGTCCACCTTGTTTAATGTGTCATTTAAAGCTTGTGTTTCCTTATTTATTTTCATTTTAGATGATTTGTCCATTGGTGAAAGTGGCGTGTTTAAGTCCCCTTCTATGTTTGTGTTACTGTCAATTTCCCCTTTTATGGCTGTTAGCATTTGCCTTATGTATTGAGGTGCTCCTATGTTGGGTGTGTAAATATTTACAACTGTTATATCTTCTTCTTGGATTGATCTCTTGATCATTATGTAGTGTCCTTCTTTGTCTCTTGTAATAGTCTTTATTTTGAAGTCTATTTTGTCTGATATGAGAATTGCTACTCCAGCTTTCTTTTGATATCCCTTTGCATGGAATACCTTTTTCCATCCCCTCACTTTCAATCAGTATGTGTCCCTAGGTCTGAAGTGGGTCTCTTGTAGACAGCATATAGATTCATCTTGTTTTTGTATCTATTCAGCCAGTCTATGTCTTTCGGTTGGAGCATTTAATCCACTTACATTTAAGGTAATTTTCTATGTGTATATTCCTATTACCATTTTCTTAATTGTTTTGTTTTTGTTTTTGTAGGCCTTTTCCTTCTCTTGTGTTTCCTGCCTAGAGAAGTTCCTTTAGCATTTGTTGTAATGCTGGTTTGGTGGTGCTGAATTCTCTTAGCTTTGTTTGTCTATAAAGGTTTTAATTTCTCTGTCAAATCTGAATGAGATCCTTGCTGGGTTAAGTAATCTTGGTTGTAGGTTTTTCCCTTTCATCACTTTAAATATGTCCTGCCACTCCTTTCTGGCTTGCAGAGTTTCTGCTGAAAGATAAGCTGTTAACCTTATGGGGATTCCCTTGTATGTTATTTGTTGTTTTTCCCTTTCTTCTTTTAATATTTTTTCTTTGTATTTAATTTTTATAGTTTGATTAATATGTGTCTTGGCATGTTTCTCCTTGGATTTATCCTATATGGGACTCTCTGCACTTCCTGGACTTGATTGACTATTTCCTTTTCCACATTAGGGAAGTGTTCAAATATAATCTCTTCAAATATTTTCTCAGTCCCTTTTTTTCCCCTCTTCTTCTTCTGAGACCCCTATAATTTGAATGTTGATGCATTGAATGTTGATGCATTTAATATTGTCCCAGAGGTCTCTGAGACTGTCCTCAATTCTTTTCATTCTTTTTTCTTTATTCTGCTCTGCAGTAGTTACTTCCACTATTTTATCTTCCAGGTCACTTATCTGTTCTTCTACCTCAGTTATTCTGCTATTGATTCCTTCTAGAGAATTTTTAATTTCATTTATTGTGTTGTTCATCATTGTTTGTTTGCTCTTTAGTTCTTCTGGGTCGTTGTTAAATATTTGTTTTATTTTCTCCATTCTATTTTGAAGATTTTGGATCATCTTTACTATCACTACTCTGAATTCTTTTTCAGGTAGACTGCCTATTTCCTCTTTCTTTGTTTGGTCTGATGGGTTTTTACCTTGCTTCTTCATCTGCTGTGTATTTCTCATTTTGCTTAACTTACTGTCTTTGGGGTCTCCTTTTTGCAGTCTTCCGGTTCATAATTCCCATTGTTTTGGTGTCTGCCCCCAGTGGGTAAGGTTGGTTCAGTGGGTTATGTAGGGTTCCTGGTGGAGGGGACTGGTACCTGTTTTCTGGTGGATGAGGCTGGATCTTGTCTTTCTGGTGGGCAGGACCACGTCCAGTGGTATGTTTTGGGGTGTCTGTGACCTTATTATGATTTTATGAAGCCTCTCTGCTAATGGGTGTGGTTGTGTTCCTGTCTTGCTAGTTGTTTGGCACAGGGTGTCCAGCACTGTAGCTTGCTGGTTGTTGAGTGGTACTGGGTCTTAGCTTTGAGATGGTGATCTCTGGGAGAGATTTTTCTGTTTGATATTACATGGGGCCAGGAGCTCTCTGGTGGACCAATGTCCTGATCTCAGCTCTCCCACCTCAGAGGCTCAGGCTTCATACCCAGCTGAAGCACCAAGACCCTGTCAGCCACACAGCTCAGAAGAAAAGGGAGAAAAACAAAATAAATAAAGTTATTAAAATAAAAATAAATTATTAAAAATTAAAAAATGATAAAAAAGGAAAGAAAGAAGAGAGCAACCAAACCAAGAAACAAATCCACCAATGCTAACAAGCACTAAAAACTATACTAAAGAAAAAGAAAAACGAATATACAGATCCCTAGGACAAATGGTAAAAGTAAAGATATACAGACAAAATCACACTAAGAGATATACACATACACACTTACAAAAGGAGAAAAAGGAGGGCTTCCCTGGTGGCGCAGTGGTTGAGAGTCCACCTGCTGATGCAGGGGACACAGGTTCGTGCCCTGTTCCGGGAGGATCCCACATGCCATGGAGCGGCTGGGCCCGTGAGCCATGGCCGCTGAGGCTGCGCGTCCAGAGCCTGTGCTCCGCAACGGGAGAGGCCACAACAGTGAGAGGCCCACATACCGCATAAAAAAAAAAAAAAAGGGAGAAAAAGGAAAAAAAAAAAAAATATATATATATATATTAAAAAGAAAAGAGAGCAACCAAATCCATAAACAAATCTACTGATGATAATAAACTCTAAATGCTAAACTAAGATAAACATAAAACCAGAAACAAATTAGATGCAGAAAGCAAACCCCAAGTCTACAGTTGCTCCCAAAGTCCACCGCCTGAATTTTGGGATGATTCGTTGTCTATTCAGGTATTCCACGGCTGCAGGGTACATCCAGTTGATAGTGGAGATTTAATCTGCTGCTCCTGAGGCTGCTGGGAGAAATTTTCCTTTCTCTTCTTTGTTCCCACAGCTCCTGGTGTTCAGCCTTGGATTTGGCCCCGCCTCTGTATGTAGGTCACCTGAGGGCATCTGTTCCCCGCCCAGACAGGATGGGGTTAAAGTAGCAGCTGATTAGGGGGCTCTGGCTCACTCACGCTGGAGGTGAGGGAGGGGTACGGAATGCAGGGCGAGCCTGCTGCGGCAGAGGCCGGCATGATGTTGCAACAGCCTGAGGTGCACCGTGTGTTCTCCCAGGGAAGTTGTCCCTGGATCACGGGACCCTGGCAGTGGCGGGCTGCACAGGCTCTCAGGAGGCGAGGTGTGGATAGTGACCTGTGCTTGAACACAGGTTTGTTGGTGGCTGCAGCAGCAGCGTTAGTGTTTCATGCCCATCTCTGGTGTCTGTGCTGTTATCCATGGCTCGTGCCCATCTCTGGAGCTTGTTTAGGTGGTGTTCTGAATTCCCTCTCCTCGTGCACCCACAACCACTGGTGTCTTGCCTCTCAGGCAGTTCCACACTTTTTCCTGGACTCCCTCTGGCTAGCTGTGGTGCACTAGCCCCCTTCAGGCTGTATTCACACAGCCAACCCCACTCAGCTCCCTGGGATCTGACTTCCGAAGCCCAAGCCTCAGCTCCCAGCCCCTACCCGTCCCGGCGGGTGAGCAGACAAGCCTCTCAGGCTGGTGAGTGCTGGTCGGCTCTGATCCTCTGTGTGGGATTCTCTCCGCTTTGCCCTCTGCACCCCTGTTGCTACGCTCTTCTCCGTGGCTCTGAAGCTTCCCCACTGCCACCCCGTGTCTCCACCAGTGAAGGGGCTTCCTAGTGTGTGGAAGCTTTTCCTCCTTCACAGCTCCCTCCCAGAGGGGCAAGCCCCATCCCTATTGTTTTGTCTGTGGTTTTTCTTTTTTCTTTTGCCCTACCCAGGTATGTGGGGAGTTTCTTGCCTTTTGGGATCTGAGGTCTTCTGCCAGCATTC
Source organism: Pseudorca crassidens (assembly GCF_039906515.1). Classification (NCBI taxonomy): domain Eukaryota; kingdom Metazoa; phylum Chordata; class Mammalia; order Artiodactyla; family Delphinidae; genus Pseudorca; species Pseudorca crassidens. Next base: position 47,875,716 of record NC_090303.1, read on the forward strand.
AGTAAGTGTTCTCTAGGAGTTGTTCACATGTAGATGTATTTCTGATGTATTTGCAGGGAGGAAGGTGATCTCCAAGTCTTACTCCTCCACCATCTTGAAGGTCCCTCAAATCAACAGAGTTTAAGTGAAAAATAGAAACAAATCCCATGGCAATCCTAAACAAAGATTTTTTTTTACTAAGATTTTCATATTATAGGAAAAACAGAGTAGCAGTCATACAAATTTTTTTTTTAATTTCCCAGTCCAACTTCATCAGATAATGTTCCACCTTATGCTTAATTTAGTTTAAAAATTCAGTCAACTAAATGGGTAAGATAATTTCCTAATCTAAATACAATAATATTAAAGAGAGAGTTTACATAATAATAGGATATATTTCTTTATTTATAACTTTAGTAATATTTGATGAAGTACCTATAGGAAGTTCTCTAGGAAAAGAGAGAACTAACCTTTAGATTATTTACCATGTGCTAACTACTATACCTATTGCTATATTTACATTAACTTTCTTAGCACTCACTGCTATCCTGCAAGATATAACCTATATTCAATACAGAAATGAGAAGACTTTGGCTCAGAGTTTAATAAAACCTATTCAGGTTTACATAGAAATAATGATGGAGTAATAAGTTGGGCCTCAGGTCAGTCTGTCTAAAGAACAAATATTCTTCTTACTTCTTTATACCACCTGTTTTACATAAGCTAGAGGAGACCATTCCCCATCCCACACAAGGCTGAGTACCATATGATACACTTCCATAATATGCGTTGTAGGAATCTCCTGTAGGATTTAACACATTTGTTTAGTGACAGATTCCCATGTAGAATCTAGTCAATAGGCTCCATGAGGCAGATCCTCAGTCTGATTATCACTTTATAAATTCCTGTATCTCACACTCAGAATTTGAGTCCTTAGTCAAAATCTGTTAACTGGCAGCCTTAAAAGAACATCTTTATAATTTAAAGAAAATACTAGGCAAGAATACAATGATTCAAGATCTACAAAGCAAGCTACAGTCTGTCAGAGAAAAATTATCTTAAAAAGCAGCCCATGTCAATCCCTCTTGAACTCTTGGTGGGAATGTAAGTTGATACAGCCACTATGGAGAACAGTATGGAGGTTCCTTAAAAAACTAAAAATAGAATTACCATATGACCCAGCAATCCCACTACTGGGCATATACCCAGAAAAAACCATAATTCAAAAAGACACATGCACCCCAATGTTCATTGCAGCACTCTTTACAATAGCCAGGTCATGGAAACAACCTAAATGCCCATCAACAGATGAATGGATAAAGAAGATGTGGTACATATATACAATGGAATATTACTCAGCCATAAAAAGGAATGAAATTAGGTCCTTTGTAGAGACGTGGATGGACCTAGAGACTGTCATACAGAGTGAAGTAAATCAGAAAGAGAAAAACAAATATCGTATGTTAACACATATATATGGAATCTAGAAAAATGGTACAGATGAACCAGTTTTCAAGGCAGAAATAGAGACACAGATGTGGAGAACAAACGTGGACACCAAGGGGGGAAAGCGGGGTAGGGGGGATGAATTGGGAGGTTGAGATTGACATATATACACTAATATGTATAAAATAGATAACTAATAAGAACCTGCTGTATACAATTTTTTAATAAAATTTTAAAAAAGCATACCCCCCCCCCAAAAAAAAGCAACCATGTCTGATACAACCCTAAAGCAGACTCTGTCAGGTCTGTGGAAGCCAAAATATTCTGTGTCTATCATTCCTGCCATCCCTGGTCACCACCCCAAAATGTACACACATCCAGACAGCTATCCAGTCAGCTCACTCCTTCATGCTCTGTGCTTCCTCTCTTCTGACCCAACCTCTATCCTCCTTTCCTTCCAAACCATCCCACTGCAAAACCCTATGTACCTTATTCCAGAGTAAACAGATTCCCTTCTACCCTCAGCTGCTACACAGAACACTTCCTATACTTCCTTGCTTTACTAAAATTTGGTGCATCTCCCAAGGCCACTACTTCTTTGGTTGCCCTTTCAAGGGCCATCTTCCCGTATGCCATATTCCATAGCTCTCTCCCAAATACCATGTTACATAGCTCTAAGGCATGAGTTTTGCATTCTTTTCACTCACCAGTGCATTTTTCAAACCATTATTTCCCAGTCCTTAAGTTTAAAAGATATGTTTGTCATTTGAGATTCATGTTGTTTAACATATCATCAGTTCCTCCTAAACCATCCACCACTAACCACCCACCTGGTTATGGTCTTAATCAAAGCTTTTGGCCTCTGTATCATAATGGTCCTCTCCACCCCAAGTCTCTTCCAGAGATCCCAATTAAAATCCATGTATAGTAGCTACTTTCAGCTCTTTAAAGTCCTTCATTCCTGCTATGCCTGTCCTTGGACTTCAATTCTCTCCTGTCTCTACTTTATTTTTTACTTAGTCTACACCTCATGATCTATCATGTCACCCCTCTCATAATACTCTTCTCAACAACCTTGCCCCATATCGTCCCATCACACTATCCTAGGAAACCCCACCTTTAACTTCTATGATCTACCAGGCAGTATTGGAAAATGTAAGTTCACAGTGCATATTGGTATCCCTTCATATTCTAGATCTTTGATTTTCACTTGGTTTCTAGCACTGCCTGTAAACCATATATTCCTAGTCAGCAATCTCCTCTTGTCAAATACTAGTAATAATTTTAAAACTTCATCAGTCTTCTCAGGCAACATGCCTCAAACCTCCTATCTCACTCTTAAGACATGACCTCACCTCCTACTTTAGGAAGAATGAAGAGACAATCCTATGAGAATTTCTTTAGCTTCCCACTCTCAGATCTACAAGACTAACTAAATCTATCCTTGTCTTTTTCTTCTTTCTGTCTCAGTGGAAGAGCTTCCCCTCCTGAGGCTGATCCTTAAACTTATGCTTTGACTTCCAACTAAGTTTTCTAACCAACCCACTGCAACTACTCTTACCAGTTACCAATGACTCCTTGTTGCTATTCAGTGGATGGGGTTCTGTTCTTAACTTACTTGATTTCTGTGAACCTCTTTCTCCTTCTTGGAACACTTTCTTCTATTAATTTTTATAACATCACACTCTCCTGGTTTTCCTACTACATACCTGTCCATTCCTCAGTATCTTCCTCTACCTGCCCTACAAGTGTTGTTCTACTATAAGGCTCCATCCTTGGTTATCTTCTCACTCTACACATTTTTGCTGAGTAATTTCACCCATTCCTATAACCTCAATCACCATCAATATCAGCAGTCTTTAAATTTGTGATCAGTCCATTTGAGAATCTGATGAAAATTCTGGGCCTTGTCCCTAAAAACAAGTGCACAAGCAGAAATTTCTCCAAACCATTTTAGGAGGTTCATGGACACCCTGAAACCTATTGATGGACCTTTCCGGATTTCCTGATCTACAGTGCTAACAACCCCCAAACCTTCATCTCCATCCATGTCTCTTAGACAAGACTCATATATCACACGGCCAACTTGATATCTCTAATCAAATATTCCACCAGTACCACACACTCAACATATTTAAAACCTACTATTTTCTTCCTACCCTAAACCTGACACCTACAGATTTGCTTTTTTTGTCATTCAGTATGGTTTTCTTTATTGGGTCTTGTGCAATTCTTGTTAAGTTTATTCCCAGATAGTTTAAATTGTTTCCATTGAGAATGAGATATATTTCCCATTTCTATTTCTAGGTGCTTACTGCTAACACAGAAAAAAAGCTATTTTTTTTATATTTATCAAATATTCAGGTATCTTGTTAAATTTTACTAGCATTTTTACTATAGTCTCTTGGATTTTCTAAATATAAATTCAAAGAATTGGCAAAAAAAACTAGTTTGTTTTCCTTTTCTAATATTTATGATGATTATTCAATGTTCTTATCTTATTGCATTTGCTAATCTGGCTACTGAAAGTGTAGAATCAATAGTATTGGCATCATCTAGGAGCTTATTAAAGATGAAGAATCTCAGCCCCATCCCTAGGCCTACTAAATCATAAGCTGCATTTTAAAGATCCCCAGGTGACTCATGTACACAGTAAAAATTGAGCATACTGCTATAGAATATTCAAGACAATATTGAATAATAACGATAGTAGCTTGCATTATCTATTTACTGGTTTAAATTGAAATGGGCTCTATGTTTCACCATCTAAATGATTTTGGTAAATGTTTTTTATAACACAAAAATAATTTTTTCTCTTGCTCTCTTAGAATTTTTTATTTAGAATGACTGCTTAATCAGAGTTCTTTATTGTCAAATTTCTTTATATATGATAATATGTAAAATTTCTTTATATATATGATAATATAGTCTTTCTACCTTGATTAAGTTAATATAATTAATTACATCAACAAATGGTTCAGTTACACCAACAAAGTTAATGTATCTTTTGATATATTACTCGATTCTATATCTTAATATTTTATTTTAATTTTTTCTTCTATATCCATAAACAACTTGTCTCTAGCTTTCTTTATTGGTTTGAGGTATCAAATTGTAGCTGTTTTTATAAAATGATTTGGGAACTATATTTGTTATCTTTGTCAGTAGACAGGAACAATGGTTGGCAAACCTAGTTTGCACATTAGAATTACCTGGGGAGCTTTAGAGAAATATTAATGTTCAGGCCTGTCTCTTAGAGATTCTGATTCAAGTAGTCTGGGACTCACCAGAAAACAGTATTTTTAATTAAATTAAATTTTTAAAAAACAGCTCCACAGGTGATTCTAGTGAGTCTTTAGGACTGAGAAATACTGGTCTAAAATCCTTTAAATAACTTGAGAAGATTAAGTACAATTTAGCCATTATCTTGTCAATGGGTGCTATTTAGTCACCTTCTCAGTTTCTTTTAATGTAATTGTTCCATTAAAACTTCCCATTTCTTTTTAAATGAATTTTAATAAACTTATATCTTGTTCTCTATGAGGTTAAGGACATTTCTTTCTATTCTCATTTTTCTGAGAGTTTTTCTTTTTTTAATCATGAATGGATGTTCAATTTTGTCAAAGGCTTTTTCTGCATCTCTTGAGATGATGATGCAGTTTTACTTCTTTAGTCTGTTAATATGGTGAATTACATTGATTGACTGTGAAATGTTGAACTAGCCTTTCCCTCCCAAGATAAATCCCACTTTATTGTGACATCCTTTTTATATGTTGCTGGATTCTATTTGTTAAGATTTTGTTGAGTGGGGAGATATCAGGAAACTCACCCTTACTGGTCATTCTTCATTTTCCTCCCCATAAGTTTGCTATTGCTACTTCTCAAATTTTTCAGATGCTTCGTTGCTTTTTGTAGTCTATTCAGATTTTCAGTTGGAATCAGTGGAAGAGATAGACTGTGGTACGCTTACTCCATCTTGACTAGGACCAGAAGTCTGTCACTTTCTTTGGATATTTTTTGTAAACAGTACATCCAATTAGCCTGCTTTTAAATGGAGAATTCAATCTATTTACATAAAGCTCATATTCTTGATTTTATTTGTTTCATTTTATTTTATTTATTTGTACTTTTTTTGGTCTTTGGATTTTTTCTATTGTCTAATTATTCCCTACCTCCACAATCTCCTGTTATTTAAAAATGCCAATAGGGACTTCCCTGGTGGTCCAGTGGTTAAGAATCCACCTTCCAACGTGTGTTCGATCCCTGGTCGAGGAACTAAGATCCCACATGCTGTGGAGCAACTAAGCCCGTGCACCACAACTACAGAGCCCACACGCTCTGGAGCCCATGAGCCACAGTTACAGAGCCCATGCGCTCTGGAACCTGTGTGCCACAACTAGAGAGAAGCTTGCACGCTGCAAGGAAAGATCCCGTGTGCCACCACTAAGACCTGACTAAGCCAAAAAATAAATAAATAGATAAATAAATATTTTTTAAATAATATAAAAATAAATAAATAAAAATGCCATTGTAATTTTTCAATTCATAAATATTCACTTTCCCTTTCCTGGAGGTCATAAGCGAGCACCTTTTACTCAACTATTACACAAAAGTAGATACCAACTGTTTTCTCTCCAACAAGGCATTGGTCTTTCATTTCTTTACTCCTTTCTTTAAAGAAATGCTCTTTAAAACACATTTTCTTTTGACATTATATTCCCCCTCCCAAATGAGTCTTTTCCCATGTTTTTTTTCCTCTTCGTTTCCTCCTGTTTCCACCTAGGTTGTACAGAGATTTAGTACTTTGTTTAGTTCCAGAATAGCATTATATTTTGCAGTACGTGTCCTCTATTCCAGGATCATTGTCTTAGCCCTTGCATTATGTATAGTGATTATACATTTAGATAGTTGGGAAAATACATTTTCCTCTTTTGCCCCTCCCTATGTCCTCGTCATCTTTCCTTATCTTGAATTCTCTCTTCTGATTAATTCCATTTTGGTTACAGTCTCTACTCAACTGTTTTCTTCAGCTTTGGTAGAAAGATAATATATTCAGTAACTCTTTATATATTTGCAAACAACTTTTTACATGCCAATAGATGAATCTCAGAAACCTAATGAGCAAAAGAAGCCAGACACAAATGAGCACATGTTGGATGATTCCATCTATAGAAGTTTGAGAGCAAACAAAATGGATATATTGATATATGATAGTGTTTAGAATAATGGTTACTTTGGGGAGAGGAATGAGGAAGACTACTGGGGTGCTGGAAATATCTGTTATTCTCTGTGGTGCTTCCCTGTGTTTATACGTATGTAAAAATTATCAACCTGTATGCGTACGATCTTTGCACTTTTCTATATGTGACCTATACCTCAAGAAAAAGAAAAAGTTTAAAGGGGATGAAGAATATTAATAAATTAATAGCTTAACTATAGAAGGAAGTTGAAAAAGAGGACCAAGAATAAGACTTTCTCCCATAAAAAGCACCATACCAAAAACTGTTAAAAGCAATTTCTAGCAAAACTCTCAGGAACGGGTGTATTTAATGCTATTTAAAATGTTCTGATTTTTAAAACTAGAGAAATGAAAAGATTCCCAAATAATTTGGCAACATGAAAAGGTGACCTCATATTTTTGCCCTTAAATTGACCAGAATAAAGAAGCATCAAGTATCCACATTCTAAAGAAAGAAAGCTGCAAACAGTTGGAGACACCTGGGCTTGTTGGGAAGTGAACTCGCCCTCCTAAACCCGCAGCTCCTTCCACTTTGGGGTGCTAGAATGAGGAAAAAGCTGAAGGCTGCTAGCCTTCTCACTCCCCACCCCCTCACCTCCCTAATCCCCACCCCAGGGCCCTTCAGCAACAGGTTAAGCTGATCTGGATAGAGGGAAGCATATTCAAACAATTAAGAACGTATATAGTTGACATCTATTCTGTGAGCCCAAGTTATTAGAATCCATAGTTACCTAATTACAATTTCTACCAAAGAGTGGTCACCATGCAAAGAAGTCAAGAATCCACGAAAAAAAAATTTTAATTAAAATCTATTCAAAAGCTAGAAATCAATTGGAAAGCATGACATAACCAAGTGCATGCTGCTCTCTTAAAAACTGTGAATTAAAAAAAAAAATCAGTGAGGACAAAATCTGCTTGTGTCAATCCAGGTTGTTCCTCCTATTATAGCAAAAGCATATTTTATAACACACTTATATTTCTTCACTGAGGGCCCACTTTCACTCTTTGTTTTTGACCTCTGTGCAAATGAAAGTTGTGAAGCAGTTATTTCATCTGCTGGAGCTGAGGTCTGCATTGCCATTCATCTCCTCATTTCTGGGGCTCTGCATTCAGGCGTATGGAGAGAAAACTCTAACAGAGCAGCAGGTCTTGGTCTGAAATCAGCACTTAGAGTATCTGCCCACATAGAAACAGATCTTTTTGTGAGGTTGAATGATGCTGATAAAATAATAGATTGGCCTGCTGTGTGGAAGCTATGGAAAGGCAGCTAATGGGGCTCCCACAGGTCCTGGGAACCCAGCTAGCAGTTGCAGCAAGAATCTGATGAAAAAGCAAGATCTAGCTAAGGTGCTATAAGTAAATTAACCCAATACTTAAAGGGGTGTGTGTGCGTGCGTGCACGCGCTGAGAGGCAGAATTAACCATTAACACACACTAGTTTGATCTATCTAGCTTCTGTTGCAAGTTCTAGCACTGTCTAGCACTCCTTTTGGAAACATGCCCCATGTTTCAACAATACTTTTGCTGAAAGAATGAGCTCCCAGGGACATGGGGGTGTGTATGCCATTAAAACCAATCAATTTCATTGTTAAATTTTACAAATATTTCCATGCAATTGTCAACAGAAATATAATTTTCTGAACAATGTCACACAAATAAAACATATCTTGGAAAACACTGCAGAAGTCAAAATGTCCATTTGGAGTTCCCAATCCTTAGACTTCTCTTTGTGATTTCCAGCTCATTCAGCATCTTAGTAACCAAGCAGACATATTCTGCAGCTGGAAAGTACGAAGGCAACTTCAACATGTCTCTCAGGCCAAGGTTATCCTGTGTTTTTGGGTTTGTCCCTCCTGTCCTGACAGAAAGAATGCACAGGGAATGTCTCATTTGGATTCGGGAGGTGAAGGTGGTCCTGAGAAGAGTTGGTAACCATGCAGTGAGTACCCCATCAGCCAAACTAAAGTGTGTGTGCATGTATGTGTGCATGTGTGTGTATGAGAGAAAGGGTGGAAGGCAAACCTGCTCTAAGAGGAAAGAGTAAATAGTTTTTGCTAAGGTATGAATAACTGATAAATACAGTCTCACAGTAAAGCCAAGTCTTCACATGTTATTTCTTTTTGTAAGATTTGTAACCACTTCCTAAAGCTTCTTCATTTTGACCAAGAATAGAGTCTTAAGTTAAATGGAAAAAGCTCTAATGCTGGAACACAGATTCTTGGGCTTACTGAGCTGATAAGGGAGATTGCCCTTCTGGGAGCGTGGGGAGGTTATACTGTATGGGTTTCCCTGAAAATGCAACTATTGACTCTGTCTTATTTCAAGTCTTTCCAGGACAGAGGAAAGACTTGTGTGCCTCTCTGCTCTCTGTACAAGGAACAAGAATATTAGTGCAAAATTCTACTTCTCAGAGCACCTGTGTTAGGTCCCAAAAGGGTCAAGCACTGGGATAGTTGATGAGGCAACCAGGGACAATCCAACAGGCTCTAACACATGCTCCTGGGGTGGCCATGCTGCAATCAGCTCACAAGCCAAAAGAACTTGAGTTTGTCCAAAGCTGAGAACAATAGGGCAGACTGGGCAGGCTTGGCCATGCAGAGGCTTTGTGTCATACTCAACATTCCCTCCCTATGAAAGTCTTGGAAACCTGGGGGACATGAAGAACACTAGCAGTCATTCTAGACACTTGGAACTTGGTCCCTCTCCCACGTGCATTTCTTGTCTGGTTGTATCAACAAATGTAGGGTTGAGGAAAGATGTGAATGATGGAAGGAACTTTCCAGATAGGAGCAAGGGAGCAGAGCCCAGCATGTAACTGCCTCTTCTATTACCTGCAGCTTGCTCTCTGAGGTACAACCACATCCTCACCATGTGACCAGCATGCCCAAACTCAAATTCTGCCATGGGTGCTCTAAGCCACATTGGCAGTACTACTTCTTACTTCCAAGCATATCATGCTGCCCCTAGGAGGTATTCAATAAATGTACTGAATGATAATACCCCACCTTGTGGTGTTTCTTATCTCTCCTATGTGGCTACATCTTGTTTCCCTAGTAGGATCATAAACAAGGACAGCATATAACACTTCACCTGCCTTACACTTCCTCGTGGAGCACCATATACAGAGTGCTCTGAGAGACACCAAACCCTTAACACTTTCCCGTGCTTGCATAGATGGGCATTTTCTATTTATGTCTATTTCTTTATTTACATTATTCTGTACAGTGTGGCCTTTTAAACTTTCACCTACAAACAATGACTGCTACTATAACACTCCAGCCTCTAAATGGAATTAGTTTCCTCGGTTCTGCTGGAGAGCTGCAAGAGACAGAACATATGATCAATTTTATATGATATTTTGATAATTCATATCCTGTTACTGAGAAGAATTACCACAGGAAAGGAAGAAATAGAGACAGAGAGAGAGAAAGATATTGTCTTGTAGATAATAAAAAATTTTCACTCATTTCTTACATTTATCCATTTTCAAGATCACTTTCCATTTTCTTAGTTCTCTTTTCTGAAGTGTTTCTGAGGAAAAATAAAAGACATATTCCCCTTTAGGTAGCCTGTTTGGAATGAACTATTTGAAGGGCAACCCAGCAATGCGTGGGCTTTCATAAGTAACATGACCATCCACCACTTTAAGGAAATACAATATAAATAGATAAAGCAGCTAGCAGGTAATTACATGCATTAAAGAAAGATTCTCCACTTTCCAGGGGAGAATTACTACAAGCTCCTACTTTGCACTGAACATGAATTTCAACTTTTAAATTTTGATTTGCATAAAACTTTTTGTAACAGGGTGCACTTACAACAAGAATTTCTCCGAATCCTATTACAATGAGGAGGAGACTGAGGGAGGATCTTCCAGTTCTAGCCACTAATCCAGTGAGATTGTACCTGCATTTGAAAGGGTGATGTCAAACCACTCTAAGGCTGTGACCCATGGGGTTGTCAGCCAATCAAAGACTCAGTGTGCAGCTGGGCCAGGCCATTTGTTCTCCCAGATCTTATCAGACTTGACTCCTTTTCCCATTAGAACTCCTATTTCTCATTTTCGGCCTCAAGTTTCCTCTACTCACAAATACCCACAATAGAAAGCAGCTTTACGGTCTTCTAATCCACTGATTTTCAAACTTCTTTTAAATCAGAGAATCCTTTCCTCAAATGAAGGCTCACCCCAAAACCCAAGATGTAAAACAGAGCCACTTGGATGTGCTCTGGTCATGTCGCAAAGCCCCACCAGAAGCCCACCTGCTGCACTGACCTGACCTTCTTAGTAAGGACTTCAAGATGGAAATGCCACTCCCTCCATGTACAAATGGAGAATCTGGAGGTTGGGCTCAGTGTTTCTCAGTGAAGATGTTATTGGCATTTGGGGACAAAAGCAGTCTTTACTGTGTAGGATTGACCTCTGCATGGTAGTCCTTTAACTTCCTCAGCTAAGTGCCTGTTGCCCTCGCATACTTGTGTTGACTAAAATCAGCTACTGAGAGAGAGTCATCTGGTTCCACCTGGGCTGAGAATCACATGGCTCTGAAATGATTTCACCAGGGTTAGTCAGAGGGGCAAGGCCAGCATGAACCCAGGTATCCTGATTCCCAGTCTATTGTTCTTTCCTCTCCAGCACATGGACTTCCCTGCCAGCTACAATTTTTTCTGTCCCTCACCCCTTTTAAGCTTTGCTCTAACAGTTGGGGCCCCGTCTACTGAAATTCAGCTTCTACTTGTCTGTGGGGCTGCCTTGAACCACTGCCATTGCTGCTCTTAATGTAGAAGCCGGGAAAGCTCTTCCATCTGAGGATGGAGATTAGTGTAGACAAAGAAAAGATATCACAAGCACTTCTCAGTTCCTAGTGAGCACAAATTTAAGCCCTGGGCCCATGAACAACATAGCTTCTCAGTGAGATGTGAAATTGCAATGCACTAGCCCAGATGAACTGATTTTTTTAAATTGAAATATAGTTGATTTTGTTTGTTGTATATATATAAACATATAAAATGTTTATAGTGGAACAGGATAGAAAGCCCAGAGATAAACCCATGTACATATGGTCACCTTATCTTTGATAAAGGAGGCAGGAATATACAGTGGAGAAAAGACAGCCTCTTCAATAAGTGGTGCTGGGAAAACTGGACAGGTACATGTAAAAGTATGAGATTAGAACACTCCCTAACACCATACACAAAAATAAACTCAAAATGGATTAAAGACCTAAATGTAAGGCCAGACACTATAAAACTCTTAGAGGAAAGCATAGGCAGAACACTCTAAGACATAAATCACAGCAAGATCCTTTTAGACCCACCTCCTAGAGAAATGGAAATAAAAACAAACAAATGGGACCTAATGAAACTTCAAAGCTTTTGCACAGCAAAAGAAACCATAAACAAGACAAAAAGACAACCCTCAGAATGGGAGAAAATATTTGCAAATGAAGCAACTGACAAAGGATTAATCTCCAATATATACAAGCAGCTCATGCTGCTCAATATCAAAAAAACAACAAACCCAATCCAAAAATGGGCAGAAGATCTAAATAGATATTTCTCCAAAGAAGATATACAGATTGCCAACAAACACATGAAAGAATGCTCAGCATCATTAATCATTAGGGAAATGCAAATCAAAACTACAATGAGGTATCACCTAACACGGGTCAGAATGGCCATCATTAAAAAATCTACAAACAATAAATGCTGGAGAGGGTGTAGAGAAAAGGGAACCCTCTTGCACTGTTGGTGGGAATGTAAATTGATACAGCCACTATAGAGAACAGTATGGAGGTTCCTTAAAAAACTAAAAATAGGACTACCATACGACCCAGCAATCCCACTACTGGGCATATACCCTGAGAAAACCATAATTCAAAAAGAGTCATGTACCAAAATGTTCATTGCAGCTCTATTTACAATAGCCAGGACATGGAAGCAACCTAAGTGTCCATCAACAGATCAATGGATGAAGAAGATGTAGCACATATATACAATGGAATATTACTCAGCCATAAAGAGAAATGAAATTGAGTTATTTGTAGTGAGGTGGATGGACCTAGAGTCTGTCATACAGGGTGAAGTAAGTCAGAAAGAGAAAAACAAATACTGTATGCTAACACATATTTATGGAATCTAAGGGAAAAAAAAAAGGTCATGAAGAACCTAGGGGCAAGACGGGAATAAAGACACAGACCTACTAGAGAATGGACTTGAGGATATGGGGAGGGGGAAGGGTGAGCTGTGACAAAGTGAGAGAGTGGCATGGACATATATACACTACCAAATTAAAATAGATAGCTAGTGGGAAGCAGCCGCATAGCACAGGGAGATCAGCTTGGTGCTTTGTGACCATCTAGAGGGGTGGGATAGGGACGGTGGGAGGGAGGGAGATGCAAAAGGGAAGAGATATGGGGACATATGTATATGTATAACTGAATCACTTTGTTATAAAGCAGAAACTAACACACCATTGTAAAGCAATTATACTCCAATAAAGATGTTAAAAACGAAAAAAGACACATTCACCCCAATGTTCATTGCAGCACTATTTACAATAGCCAGGTCATGGAAGCAACCTAAATGCCCATCGACAGACGAATGGATAAAGAAGTTGTGGTACATATACACAATGGAATATTACTCAGCCATAAAAAGGAACGAAACTGGGTCATTTGTTGAGACGTGGATGGATCTAGAGACTGTCATAGAGAGTGAAGTAAGTCAGAAAGAGAAAAACAAATATCGTATATTAACGCATGTATGTGGAACCTAGGAAAATGGTACACTGGTTTGCAGGGCAGAAGCTGAGACACAGATGTAGAGAACAAATGTATAGACAGACACCAAGGGGGGAAAGCTGCGGAGGGGTGGTGATGGTGGTGTGATGAATTGGGCGGTTGGAATTGACGTGTATACACTGATGTGTATAAAATCGATGACTAATAAGAACCTGCTGTATAAAAAATTTTTGAATAAAATTCAAAAATTAAATAAAATTTTAAAAATGTTTATAAATCATTTTATATGTTGTGTTAGTTTCTGGTACATAGCAAAGTGATTCAGTTTTATATATATATATATATATATATATATTCTTTTTCATATTCTTTTCCATTATAGGTTACTACAAGATATTGAATATAGTTCCCTGTGCTATACAGTAGGACCTCGTTGTTCATCTATTTGATTTGATTTGATTTGATTTATTTTATTTATTTTTGGCTGCGTGCAGGCTTTCTCTAGTTGCGGCGAGCCGGGGCTACTCTTCGTTGCGGTGCACCAGCTTCTCATTGCGGTGGCTTCTCTTGTTGCGGAGCATGGGCTCTAGGCACGTGGGCTTTAGTAGTTGCAGCACACAGGCTCAGTAGTTGTGGCATGCGGGTCCTAGAGTGTGCGGGCTTCAGTACTTGCAGCACATGGGCTTAGTAGTTGTGGCTTGCAGGCTCTAGAGCACAGGCTCAGTAGTTGTGGCGCACGGGCTTAGTTGCTCTGCAGCCTGTGGGATCTTCCCCAACCAGGGATCGAACTTGTGTCCCCTGCATTGGCAGGTGGATTCTTAACCCCTGTGCCACCAGGGAAGGCCTGTGTTCATCTATTTTATATATAGTAGTTTGTATCTGCTAATCTCAAACTCCTTATTTATCCCTCCCTGCCCCCTTGATTTTTTTTCTTCTCCCCAAATCATACTGTTTGATTCTAGGTCATCTATATTCTATATAACCTTGCTTCTCATAGATCGTCTTTTGGCTGACATTCTCACCAAACAATTCCTACTTTCTCCATTCAGCAGCTGTATGACTTTCTAAAGGACACCTGGCTTTTCTGACCTCAGTTTCCTCATTTACAAACTGGGGAGAAGAGAAAACTTGCAGGATCCTTGCATGGATTCACTGCAATAATGCATGTACAGTCCCTAGCACTACCAATTGCTTATTAAATGGCTGCTGCCACTGTTCGGATTAACATTGTCACCATTTCCTTGCCTTGGTATAACTTGTTGGAATAAAGTAAATTCCCCTTAGGTAAGCTTCTTAAAGTTGTCACTTGGAGGTAGTTGAACACCCAAATTCTAGATTCCCTGCTCAAAGCTTCCCCTCGGCTTTCAAGCTTGCCCAGTAATGTCAGCCTATTTTGGAAGAAAGTGTTAGATTCCCCTCTTCCTCCTGTAGTAAGACAGGTAGACATCCCCGTAGTCATCTGGGAGATCTTATTTCCCACTGATACAGGGGTCGGCAAATTTCCAGACCTTTTAAAATGGGTTTTTACTAACAGTCTATCAAGTCTCCAGAGAGAACTATCCTGTCCAAGACAGCCAGGACTCTTTTTTTTACTGACAGTTTGAGCTGTGTGCTTGAAATCATTTTTGACAAGAAAGAAACAGGCTCAAGTACAAAGAAATCACGGACCGTCCACAGTGACCAATTTTCAGACTTTAAAATCCACACAAGTGCTTAATTATGCCATACAAAAAAAGAATTTTCATGGAAGTTTGTTGTAAATTTTTGTCTTTTGCTCTCAGTACTCAAGAATCAGTTAAACAATTTCAAAAATCACAGCTGTTAAGTCAAACTAAACCAAACACACTGTTCTGAAATATTTGCCAAAAGTTGTTTCAGCGTACAATTTGCTTCACTGAATCAATTAGGTTTTGCAAAGTTATATTTGTGTAGAGCATCTGTTAAATACCTGTTTAAAATCTATCCATATGGTTAGTGTTTTAAATGATATATACAAATGTTAAGTGTATATATGAAAAAGTACCCTTTATTGAAAAAATAGTTAAAACCCAATAAATCATAACAAATTCAATATTACATTCCATGTTGGGATTCTTTGGGTCGATCAGATTCAGCAGCACTTCTTAATAGAAAGCTTTCATGTGTTTCTGAGGAAATTGTGCCCAAGGAAAGACTGGTGCTGTTTCCCTAGCTACATTTCCTTGCTCTTTTTCTCCTCAATGAAACAATAATTATTCAATTAATCTTGTCAACAAGTGGAGGCTGGTTTCATTTCAGTTGTTTACTAATTATTATTGGGTAGATCTTTATATCCTTGAAAATGTTGTCCAATTGCGACAAGCTACTAATGAAGCAAGACTTGGTTAATTAGGTAATAAGAGCAATTAGCTTGTCAGCAGTTAATTCCAACAGTCCCTAGAGAACTGCTACATTTAGGGATATGTATCTCAGGAGCTATTGACCTCTAAACCTTCCTCCTTTGCTGTCAGTGCAGTTTAATGGAAAGTCATTTATTTTGTCAGGCTAATAACTGAGGTAATGAAGTAGCCTATGGCTCTGGCTTGCTACTCTGTTTTTCTCTTGCTAATTTTAGAAAGTTTAAAAATAGATGAATGGGTCTATTTTGGATATCATTAAAAGAGGAAACCCAAGGTGGGACTTTACAGAATCCGTGGAGCACCCTCTGACCACCCCCAAAGCTATCTGGAGCTCATTAGTCCTTACAGAGCTTTCTCTGCCAAAGAAAAGTTGGTTGTGAAATTTTAAATTCAAAGACTTTTAAAAGCCAAATCAATTTTGTTTGAAAATTTGATTTAATGGGATGGCAGAGGATAATTCTGGAATTTATTCTCATTTCCATGTTTACTGATAGAGACTGTCTTTAAAAAGTGATGGAATTGGGTGATTCATTTGTAGCTTTTTGTGTTGCAGGGAGATGAACGAGGCTGGAATGAGGATTACTTTTCATAATAGATCTTAGAAAATATCTTAGGACAACTTGACAAGCTTGACTTTGCCAAAGAGTAAATTTAAGCTAAGATAATATGATTGTTCTAATATTGGACCTTCCATTTTCAGTGTAAATTCTGTGTAGAACATTCCCTCCACCTCTAGACAGTGGCTGAATCTGACTGAGACTGAGACCAAGTCTGAGGCTGAGATATTTCACGGAACCAATTTGCTATTTCTGGTCTCCTCATTCCTACAAAAAGTTGGGAGAGGAAAGTGCAAGCCTTTCCTCTCAGAAGTCCACAGGCCCTGGTCTGTCTACCCCATGGCATATTTCAGAGCTTCACTTACTTCATCTTAATTTTTCTCCTTGGGAGCATTGTGCAAAACTCTTCTAAGCTTAAGCCATTATACCAACTACAAAGGATAAAAAAGGAACATGAAAGTGGAAACAAAAATGAAGGCAACTAATCCTATCTCATCTCATAGTTTTCCTGAAGTTGTCACCAATATTAGAGGTAACAGTATGGATCTTGTTGGAATTCAAGATGCCCAATAAATAGTACTCTCCCTTACCCTCTTGAGTTCTGAACCAAATAAGAAATAAGTCAAAAGGTTAAGGTGGATTAGAACTCATATTACCTTTATTTTAAATTGATAGAATTCAATTCAGATTTTACTACACTTTCAAGGGAAATTACCTCAATATTTTAAAGAATTAACAAAATTTAATACTGTTTAAAACATCATATTAGAGAACGTGGTTGTTGTAGGAGTATGGCTTCTATCCAGACAGGCAGGCTTCCTAATAGAACTAAACCCCAGAATTAGAAAAACTTACCCACCCGGTGTCTGGACCACATCACCTGGGAAAACTGCTGGCATAAACCAAGGAGCTGAGCCAAAGATGTGCTTCTGCTGGTGGCTGTATGCTAGAGAGGAAAGAGTTGGCTTTACATGTCCAACTTCACTTTCCAAACTCAGGAATAAGATTAAGGCACTCCTCAAGGGAGCAGTAGGAGGGGGCAGGAATACAGGTGTGTTTCCTAAGTAGAATTCCCTCCACTGGAGTAGGGAAGGACTCTTCCTTCCAACAGATGTTACAGATGTAGGTTTTTTTATATGATTCCATTTTGGTGATTCATTAAGAAATTAAGAGTATAGTAAAATTGAAATTAAACCTCATTAATTTTAAAATAAGGTGATTTACAACTTCAAATTGTCAATAAACAAAGAATCTATAAAGCAAATTAACAGTGTCTTTAGAATTTGTGAAGGACCATTTTGATTCCATAAGAGAATATACTAATTTGAAGTCACTTCAAAGTGGCTAATTTAATTTCAAAGTCACTAATTTAAAAGGGACCATCCTAATTATAAAATATTGTTAAATCTGTTAAAGTAACTCATATAGGTATAGGTATGTTGTTCTTACCAGAATAGTGAAAATGCTGAACAGAACTATCTCAATTATTTTATTTTACTTCTTGATATGCATATATTCTACCAACATACTCTACCTTCAGCTTACTAATAAGACTGAAAGGAAAAGGAAGTCTGGGTTGCCCCATATTTCCCTTTCCTTCTGTGCCATCATGTTCAGCATAAGTCATTGACACAGAGGGGTAATATGAGGAAAAGAAGATATGATAGGCTTCCCAGGTTGTTTTTATTTCTTACAACAGCACTGCTGCCTTCTTCTTGTGTATGACACAACTTCTCTTTTAAACAGAAAGTGTGGTTTGGGGAGCTGTTAGCATACCACCCCGCCCACAAGCTCTGCCGCTCAGTCCTTGATGTAACACACTTACCTTATACTTGCTTTGAGTTTCGCTGAACTCCCATGCTGCATGAGTGCACCAGAGTTCCGTGCCCACGGGGCATTGTGAACACTGCCTACAAATGGGACAGCTAGGAAGCGTGGGACTTACACTGCACATACCCCCTCTGCTCAAATGCATGCTTTATTGTCCCATCAGACTTCATGCATGAAACACAAGTTCAAAGATAAAATTAAGAATTTCAAAACAGAGACAGCAGAGAAATAAAACAAGTGTGGGCACTTTTGGGCACAGGGCCATGTGCAGTGGCACAGGTCACATGCCCATGAAGCAAGCCCTGGAGAGAAGGTTGGACCTAAGGGAATTCAGGCCACAGATTAGCAGCAAGGAAGGCTGAATTCCAGGATAGTGGTCTGAAAGGGAGGGACAAGTGGTGGAACAACTCCTTATTCTTGTTTTAAGCAACTACTCTCACTTTTACCAGGACGTTAGAGTACCAATGATAAATGGGCCTTGTACCAACACAACACCAGGCTGGCAAGAGTGTTAGAGGTGACTTACTCCTCAATAAATATGAAGTAATTCTTCTCAAGTTGTTATTCAGAGTTGTATGGACCCAATTTAGTCTTTCTGCTAAATTACATTCCACTATGCACAAAAGTAGGTGAGTTTTTGCTACATTTTTGTGGGCATTTGGCAATAACTAGTCTGGTTAAATAAAAGTTTATTATAATTTCTCAACTGATTTAGTAAAATTGTTATAAATGTTAGCTTTGGTAAATTAAACAGCTTTCAAAGTCCTTTAAATTCATTACCTTTAGAGTTTACAAAGTGCTTTTACCTACCGAATCCCCCATTTAACCCCCATAATAACCCTGTGAGATAGAATAGGCAGACATTTTTATCACTGTGTATGGGTGTGTTTACCAGAACTATCAATTGGATTACATGAACCTACATCCCTCCATGGCCTTACCTGATTGGAAAGGTGGAAGCACTTAATGGAAGGAAATCAGACCATAAGCTAGACAATGAATGACCTAGTGTGACCAGACTCTAAAAGATGAACTGGGCCAATTTGATGTATCTCTCAACAGAGGTAAGGTAATTTGTCAAATACAGACCTTGTTGTACAACTCATACTGAGTCTCAACATTTCTAAAATAGATCTATTGAGACATTTTCTCAAATTGCCCCTTTCTCTGTCTTCTC
This sequence comes from Pseudorca crassidens, assembly GCF_039906515.1. Taxonomy (NCBI): domain Eukaryota; kingdom Metazoa; phylum Chordata; class Mammalia; order Artiodactyla; family Delphinidae; genus Pseudorca; species Pseudorca crassidens. Next base: position 47,895,062 of record NC_090303.1, read on the forward strand.
CATCTCAGTAAAGAGCACTTCCATCCACTTGTTTGTTCAGCCAAACATAGGAGTCATCCTTGAGTCCTCCTTTTCCCTCCATCCAATCTCTCCGCAAGCTCTGCCAGTTCTATTGATAGCTTTAGTCTATCTGCTTCTTTTCAACTCTACTGCCCACCCTCTGGCCCAAGCTACCATCATCTCTTGCCTACTTTGCAATATTCTCAAAGGTGGTCTGCCTGCTTCCAATCTTGCCCCATTGTAATCCATTCTCCACACAACAGCCATTGTGAGCTTTATAAAATGTAAATAAATCATGTCACTTATATGCTTAAAAATTTTAGAGGTTCTTCAGAGTTCAAGAGCTCATTGTCCTCATACAGACTGAAAGTGAGGGGATGGAAAAAGATATTCCATGCAAATGGAAATCAAAAGAAAGCTGGAGTAGCAATTCGCATATTAGACAAAATGGACTTTAAAATAAACACCATTGCAAGAGACAAAGAAGGACACTACATAATGATCAAGAGATCAATCCAGGAAGAAGATATAACAATTGTAAATATTTATGCACCCAACATAGGAGCACCTCAATACATAAGGCAAATGCTAACAGCCATAAAAGGGGAAATGGACAGTAACAAATTCATAGTAGGGGACTTTAACACCCCACTTTCACCAATGGACAGATAATCCAGAATGAAAATAAATAAGGAAACACAAGCTTTAAATGATACATTAAACAAGATGAACTTAATTGATATTTATTGGACATTCCATCCAACAACAACAGAATACACTTTCTTCTCAAGTGCTCAAGGAACATTCTCCAGTATAGATCATGTCTTGGGTCACAAATCAAGCCTTGGTAAATTTAAGAAAATTGAAATCGTATCAAGTATCTTTTCTGACCACAAGGCTATGAGACTAGATATCAATTACAGGAATAAATCTGTAAAAACTACAAACAAATGGAGGCAAAACAATACACTACTTAATAACCAAGAGATCACTGAAGAAATCAAAGAGGAAATCAGAAAATACCTAGAAACAAATAACAATGAAAACACGATGACCCAAAACCTATGGGATGCAGCAAAAGCAGTTCTAAGAGGGAAGTTTATAGCAATACAATCCTATCTCAAATAAACAACCCAACCTTACACCTAAAGCAATTAGAGAAAGAAGAACAAAAAAACCCCAAAGTTAGCAGAAGGAAAGAAATCATAAAGATCAGATCAGAAATAAATGAAAAAGAAATGAAGGAAACGACACCAAAGATCAACAAAACTAAAAGCTGGTTCTTTGAGAAGATAAACAAAATTGATAAGCCATTAGCCAGATTCATCAAGAAAAAAAGAGTGAAGACTCAAATCAATAGAATTAGAAATGAAAAAGGAGAAGTAACAACTGACACTGCAGAAATACAAAGGATTATGAGAGATTACTACAAGCAACTATATGCCAATAAAATGGACAACCTTGCCCAGGAAGAAATGGGCAAATTCTTAGAAAAGCACAACTTTCCGAGACTGAACCAGGAAGAAATAGAAAATATAAACAGACCAATCATAAGCACTGAAATGGAAACTGTGATTAAAAATCTTCCAACAAAAAAAAGCCCAGGACCAGATGGCTTCACAGGTGAATTCTATCAAACATTTAGAGAAGAGCTAACTCCTATCCTTCTCAAGCTCTCCAAAGTATAGCAGAGGGAGGAACACTCCCAAACTCATTCTACAAGGCCACCATCACCCTGATACCAAAACCAGACAAAGATGTCACAAAGAAAGGAAACTACAGGCCAATAACACTAATGGACATAGATGCAAAAACCCTCAAAATACCAGCAAACAGAATCCAAGAACACATTAAAAGGATCATACACCGTGATCAAGTGGGGTTTATCCCAGTAATGCAAGGATTCTTCAGTATACGCAAATCAATCAATGTGATAAACCATAGTAACAAACTGAAGGAGAAAAACCATATGATCATCTCAATAGATGCAGAAAAAGCTTTTGACAAAATTCAATACCGGTTTATGATAAAAACTCTCCAGTAATTAGGCATAGAAGGAACTTACCTCCACATAATAAAGGCCATATATGACAAACCCACAGCAAACATCATTCCCAATGGGGAAAAACTGAAACCATTTCCACTAAGATCAGGAACAAGACATGGTTGCCCACTCTCACCACTATTATTCAACATAGTTTTGGAAGTTTTAGCCACAGCAATCAGAGAAGAAAAAGAAATAAAAGGAATCCAAGCTGGAAAAGAAGAAGTAAAACTGTCACTGTTTGCAGATGACATGATACTATACATAGAGAATCCTAAAGATGCTACCAGAAAACTACTAGAGCTAATCAATAAATTTGGTAAAGTTGCAGGATACAAAATTAATACACAGAAATCTCTTGCATTCCTATACACTAATAATGAAAAATCTGAAAGAGAAATTAAGGAAACACTCCCATTTACCACTGCAACAAAAAGAATAAAATACTTAGGAATACATCTACCTAAGAGACAAAAGACCTGTATGCCGAAAACTATGACATTGATCAAAGAAATTAGAGATGATACCAACAGATGGAGAGATATATCATGTTCTTGGATTGGAAGAATCAACATTGTGAAAATGACTCTACTACCCAAAGCAATCTACAGATTCAATGCAATCCCTATCAAACTACCAATGGCATTTTTCACAGAACTAGAACAAAAATTTGCACAATTGGTATGGAAACATAAAAGACCCCGAATAGCCAAAGCAATCTTGAGAAAGGAAAACGAAGCTGGAGGAATCAGGCTCCCTGACTTCAGACTATACTACAAAGCTACAGTAATCAAGACAGTATGGTACTGGCACAAAAACAGAAATATAGATCAATGGAACAGGATAGAAAGCCCAGAGATAAACCCACGCACATAGGGTCACCTTATCTTTGTTAAAGGAGGCAAGAATATACAATGGAGAAAAGAAAGCCTCTTCAATAGGTGGTGCTGAGAAAACTGGACAGCTACATATAAAAGAATGAAATTAGAACACTCCCTAACACCATACACAAAAATAAACTCAAAATGGATTAAAGACCTAAATGTAAGGCCAGACACTATCAAACTCTTAGAGGAAAACATAGGCAGAACACTCTATGACATAAATCACAGCAAGATCCTTTTTGACCCACCTCCTAGAGAAATGGAAATAAAAACAAAAATAAACAAATGGGACCTAATGAAACTTCAAAGCTTTTGCACAGCAGAGGAAACCATAAACAAGGTGAAAGGACAACCTTCAGAATGGGAGAAAATATTTGCAAACAAAGAAACTGACAAAGGATTAATCTCCAAAATTTACAAGCAGCTCATGCAGCTCAATAACAAAGAAACAACCAACCCAATCCAAAAATGGGCAGAAGACCTAAATAGACATTTCTCCAAAGAAGATATACAGACTGCCAACAAACACATGAAAGAATGCTCAGCATCACCAATAATTAGAGAAACGCAAATCAAAACTACAATAAGGTATCACCTCACACTGGTCAGAATGACCATCATCAAAAAATCTACAAACAATAAATGCTGGAGAGGGTGTAGAGAAAAGGGAACCCTCTTGCACTGTTGGTGGGAACGTTAATTGATACAGCCACTATGGAGAACAGTATGGAGGTTCCTTTAAAAACTAGAAATAGAACTACCATATGACCCAGCAATCCCAATACTGGGCATATACCCTGAGAAAACCATAATTCAAAAAGAGTCATGTAATGCAATGCTCATTGCAGCTCTATTTACAATAGCCAGGACACTGAAGCAACCTAAGTGTCCATTGACAGATGAATGGATAAAGAAGATGTGGCACATATATACAATGGATTACTCAGCCATAAAAAGAAACAAAATTGACTTACTTGTAGTGAGGTGTATGGACCTAGAGTGTGTCATACAGAGTGAAGTAAGTCAGAAAGAGAAAAACAAATACCATATGCTAACACATATATAGGAAGTCAAAAAAAAATTCTGAAGAACCTAGGGGCAGGACAGGAATAAAGACACAAACATAGAGAATGGACTTGAGGACACAGGGAGGGGGAAGGGTAAGCTGGGGCAAAGTGAGAGAGTGGCATGGATATATATACACTACCAAATATAAAATAGATAGCTAGTGGGAAGCAGCTGCATAGTACAGGAGATCAGCTCAGCGCTTTGTGTCCACCTAGAGGGGTGGGATAGGGAGGGTGGGAGGGAGACGCAGGAGGGAGGGGATATGAGGGTATATGTATATGTACAGCTGATTCACTTTGTTATACAGCAGAAACCAACACACCATTGTAAAGCAATTATATTCCAGTAAAGATGTTATAAAAAAAAAAGTTAAGAGAGAGACATGGGACCAGTCATGAGCAGATCACTTTCAGTGAATTTCCCCTCCAAGATTTACTTAGGAAGGCAGAGTGTGTTATTTTGAGGGGCATTTGAAGAAAATGGTAACTTTAACATTACCATGGAAGAGTATGTGTGTAAATACTACAAATAATACTGTTTATTAAAGTAAAAAAAAAAAAAAGAGCTCATTGTACTGATTTCCAAGACTTTGCATGATCTGAAATTTGCATCCCTCTCCAACCTGACTCATACCAATCCCTTTAGCCACACTGACCTTCTGTTAGTACTTGGAGCCCATCAAGCTCTCTCTGTCTCAGGGACTTTGCACTTGCTAGTCCCTCTGGCTGGAATATTCTGCCTTCAACTCTTTGCAATGCTTATTTTGAAATCATTTTTAATTTAAATGTCACCTTTACAGGAAGGGCCTTCACTGATCATCCATCAGAAGTGATTTGCACCCCCATTTATTCTCTATTCAGTTCCTATTATTTCCCATCATAGGCCTTATCACAATCTATCTTATTTATTAGTGTCTTTGCTTGCTTATTGACCTTTTCTCCCATCAAAAAGTACATTTCATTAGGGCAAGGACCTTGCCTATATTGTTTATCACTGTATGCCTAGCACATGGAACAGTACCTGGCACATAATGGGGGCTTGATAATGTTTTATTTAAATGAAGAGTAGAGAGGAAGTCAGATGGACATATTAAAGTTGCTGATGTACTTGTATTTGGGGCAACCTTACGTATACTGAAGACTATGTACAAGCAGAGGAAATAAAAATTATGCATAAGCAAAGGAGAAAGGGGACATGGAAAGAATTGCAGAAATAAGCCAAAATCTGAAAAAGAATGAATATAGACCCCAGAGGTGTCTTCAGTGAGAAGTGTCCCAGTTATTAACTCAGAACAGCGGTGTCCTGACAATAAACTGCTTTTGTCAGATACCAACCAATGTCCCAAGTTTTTTAAATTAGAAAACTGAAGGTAATTCTGTAGTCTTATCTTCTACAACTGTGGTTTTCATCAGAAGTCTTTTAGCTACAAGTAACAGATATATAATTTAAGCTAGCAAGAATAAAAAGGGGACTTTTATTGATTCATAAATCTAGGAAACCCGCAGACATGGATGATTTCATCTTGGCTGGACCCAGAAGCTCAACTTATGTCATTTTCTCTCTCTCTCTGTCCCTTCTCTCTCTCTCTCTGGATGGATAGATAATAGATAGAACATACAGAGACACACACAGATAGACAGAGATATAAATATACATCCCTATTTCTTAAACTTCCTTCCTTCAGTGCTGTGATTAATTCTCCAACAAGTTCTCACCTTTCGGACAAAAACACAACTATAGTCACACCCAAACTCACATTCTTACAACTCTTCATCAGAAGGAAGAGATACTCTCCCCCAGTGTCCTTAAGTGAATTTCACAGGACTGTTACACCTGACAACAAATTTTCTGAAAAAAAAAAAAAAAGAAAGAAATTTTGTTTACAATAGCATCAAAAACAATAAAATACTTAGGAATAAATTTAAATAAGAAGATGAAAGATCTCTACTCTGAAAACTACAAGACATTAATGAAAGAAATCAAAGAAGACACAAATAAATGGAAAGGTATTTCACGTTCATGGATTGGAAGAATGAATGTTGTTAAAATATCAATACTGCAAGAAGCCATCAATGCAATCCCTATCAAGACTTCAGTTGATATTTTTTATAGAAGTAGGAAAAAAAAAACTCCAAAAATTTATATGGAACCACAGAAGACTCCAAATAACCAAGAAATCCTGAGAAGGAAGAACGAAGCAGGAGGCACCACACTTCCTGATTTCAAACTATACTATAAAGTTATAGTCATCAAAACAATATGGTACTGGCATAAAAACAGGTCAGTAGACCAATAGAACAGAATTGAGAGCCCAGAAATAAACCCAAGTTGACTGTATGATCAACTAACATTTGACAAAGGAGCCAGGAATACAAGATGGAGAAAAGACAGTCTTTTCAATAATAGTGCCTGGATAATTGAATATCCATATGTGAAAGAATGAAACTTGACCCCTATCTTATACCATTCATAAAAATTAACCCAAAATGGATTAAAGACTTAAATGTAAGACCTACCACCATGAAAGACCTAGAAGGAAACATGGAACTAAAGCTCCTCGTCATGGGTCTTGGTAATAAGTTTTTGGATCTGACACATAAAGCACAAGCAACAAAATAAAAAAATAAACAGATGGGACTACATCAGATTAAAAAGCTTCTGCCCAGCAAAAGAAGCCAACAACAAAGTGAAAAGACAACATACAGATGGGAAAAAATATTTGCAAACCATATATCTGATAAGGGGTTAATATCAAAAATATATAAAGAACTCATTCAGGGACTTCCCTGGTGGTCCAGTGGTTAAGACTTTGCCTTCCAATGCAGGGAGTGTGGCTTCGATCCCTGATTGGGGAGCTAAGATCCCACATGCCTCGGGGCCAAAAAACCAAAACATAAAACGAAACAATATTGTAACAAATTCAATAAAGACCTTAAAAATGATCCACATCAAAAAAATCTTAAAAAAGAAAAGAACTCATTCAGCTCAATAACAACAACAAAAAAAAAACCCCAAATAACCCAATTTTTTAAATGGACAAGGGACCTGAATCACCATGTCTCCAAAAAAGATATACAAAAGGCCCACAGATAATTGAAAAGATGCTTAACATCACTAGTCATTAGGGAAATGCAAATTAAAGCCATAATAATACCTCACTCCTGTTAGAATGGCCATCATCAAAAAGACAAGAGATAACAGACACTGGCATGAATGTTGAGAAAAGGGAACTCTTGTGCACTGTTGATGGGAATGTATCTTGGTACAGCCACTATGGAAAACGGCACGAAGAATTCTAAAAAAATTAAAAATAGAACCACCGTGTGATCCGGAAACTCCAGTTCTGGGACTATATCCGAAGGAAATGTAAACACTAACTTGAAAAGATATCTGCACCCCCATGTTCTTAGCAGCATCGCTTGCAATAGCCAAGACATGGAAACAACCTAAGTGTCCATTGACGGATAAATGGGTAAAGAAGTTGGCGTATATACATACAATGGAATATTATTCAGCCATAAAAAAAATGGCAATATGGATGGACTTGAAGGCATTATGCTAAGTGAAATAAGTCAGATAGAGAAAGATAAATACTATATGATCTCACTTATATGTGGAATCTAAAAAAAGAAACTAAACAAAAAACCAGAACAAACAAACAAACAAAAAAACCCACACCAAATTTATAGAAAAGAGATCAGATTTGTGGTTACAGAGGCGGAGGGTGGGAGCAGGGGAAACTGGAGGAAGGTGGTCAAAAAGTACAAATTTCCGGTTATAAGTTAAAGAAGTACTAGGGGTGTAATGTCAACAACATGATGACAATAACTAAGGCTGCTCTGTGATATATAGGAAAGTTGTTAGAGGGTAAATCCTACGAGTTCTTATCACAAGGAGAACATTTTTTTCCTTTTACCTTTTCTTCTTTTTATTGTATCTGTATGAGAAGATGGATGTAAGCTGACCCTATTGTGGTAATCATTTCACAATATATGTAAATCAAACCATCACGCTATATGCCCTAAATGTATACAGTGGTATAAGTCAATTATTTCTCAATAAAACTGACGGGAAAATTGCCTGGGTCCAGGAGACTAAGTCACTATGAATGGTCATCCTAGATGACCTGTTCAATCCTGTGGCCAGCAAGCCTGGCACAGTGACAACACACAAACCTGGCACAGTGACAAAAAAACACACAAAGCCCACTTGGAATGGGTAAGGTGTGACTTCCCCAAGAGATGCTGGCAGAGAAAAGTGACCTATCCTCTGCTACTCTATTCCAGCCACCTCCCAAATGCCTTTCAATTCCCTGCACACACGATGTTCTTCTATATGATCAGCGATTTGCACATGCCCCTGCCTTGGATTCCCTTCTCTCTTAGCTTCCTGGTGAACTTAAGATAAGATGGTTAATCTCAAAGCACTCCATGCATACCTCCACCACAGCCAGCTCACTGCCCTGGGTTCTTTATCTTTGTCTACATCTGTCTTGCTCAGACTGTGAGCATCTTAACTTCAAGGACAGTGAGTGGGTGTTCAACAAATAGGTGTTTCACAAACAAATGGATGTGTGACTATTTCACATTCAAAGGTCCCACAGCTAATGAATTACAGAGCCAAGATTAGAACCCAGTGTATTTCCCTTGGCCCAGTATTCAAAACTTGTGTAGCATTATAATTATATAAGACTCTTATGAAGAAAAGCTGTAACTTTCTCAGCTATTGCAGGAAAAGCCTTAGTTTGGGCATTAATATTGAGAAAAAGAAAAACAACTCTCCACTGAATAAATAAATACAAAAGGCCTTAGAATGTTTTGCTGAAGTAAATTGTATTATTGGAGTTGTGATAACTCAGGAAACTTTTCTATTTTAAGCTCTTTTCACAGCCCTTCCAACAGTCAGTATTTCTTGTAAACGTTTATCCAGTGAGCACTTATTTAATGGATACTAAATAGGACTCTGACTGTACTAGTGACTGGGGACAAAAAGATAAGCAAGGCATCCCCTGCCATTGAGGAGACACAGTAAATGAAGAAATCAGACACAGCAGCCTATATGATCCTTTAACATCAGGTAAATCATGTCACTCTTCCATTCAAAACCGCCCCCTAGTTTTCCTGCCCATTTGTGGTTATCTCCAGATTCCTTATCACGACCTACAAAACCCTCACAGCATGGCCTCCCCCTACCTTTCTGACCTCATCTCCCACCACTCTAGCACAACCAGCTTTCTGCCTCAAGTCCTTGAACTCTTTCTCTGCCCGAAATGGCCTTCCCCAGGTATCCACAGTTAAGTCCCTTACTTCCTTTATAGTTCTCAAATGTCTTCTTATCAAAAAGGACTTTCCTGACCATACTCCCCATCACCCAGTTCCCAGCATCATTCTCTAACCCTGCACCTGGTTTTCTTTATATTCAAGCACTTACTACTAACTGACATATGTTTATTTTTTTATGTTAGCGCTCTCTCTCTCTCTCTCTCTCTCTCTCATACACACACAGACACACACACACAGACACACACACACACACATGATTGTAAGCTTCATTAAATAGGAATTTGCTGTTTTATTCATATTCAACAAATAGTTGAGTGACTGAATGAATGAATACCGAATATTTTTTATTTTATTGAAGTATAGTTGATTTACAATGTTGTGTTAATTTCTGTTGTACAGAAAAGTATTCAGTTATACATATATATATATATATTCTTTTTCATATTCTTCTCCATTATGATTTATTACAGGATACTGAATATAGGTCCCTGTGCTATACAGTACGACTTTGTTGTTTATCCATTCTATATATAATAGTTTGCATCTGCTAATCCAAACTCCCAATCCATCCCTCTCCCAACCCCCTCCCCCTTGGCATCCACAAATCTGTTCTCTATGTCTGTGAGTCTGTTTCTGTTTTGTAGATAAGTTCACTTGTGTTGTATTTTAGATTTCACATATGTGATATCATATGGTATTTGTCTTTCTCTTTCTGACTTACTTCATTCAGTATGACAATCTCTAGGTCCATCCATTAGCTGCAAATGGCATTTATTCTTTTTTATGACTGAGTAATATTCCATTATATATACACACACACACACACACACACACACACACACACATACATATATCACATCTTCTTTATCCATTCATCTGTCGATTGACATGTAGGTTGCTTCCATGTCTTGGCTATTGTAAATAGTGCTGCTGTGAACATAAGGGTACCTATATGTTTTTGAATTATAGTTTTTTCCAGATATATGCCCAGCTGTGGGATTGCTAGATCATATGGCAACTCTATTTTTAGTTTTTTGAGGAACCTTCGTACTGTTTTCCATAGTGGCTATAGCAATTTCCATTCCTACCAACAGTGTAGGAGGGTTCCCTTTTCTCCACACCTTCTCCAGCATTTGTTATTTGTAGACTTTTTAATGATGGCCATTCTGACTGGTGTGAGGTGATACCTCATTGTAGTTTTGATTTACATTTCTTTAATAATTAGTGGTAATGAGCATCTTGTCATGTGCCTATTGGCCATCTGTATGTCTTCTTTGGAGAAATGTCTATTTAGGTCTTCTGCTTATTTTTGATTGGGTTTTTTTTGTTGTTATTGAGTTGTATGAGCTGTTTGTACAATTTATTTTGGAAGTTAAGCGCTTGTTGGTCATATCATTTGCAAATATTTTCTCCCAGTCTGTAGGTTGTCTTTTCATTTTGTTTATGGTTTCCTTTACTGCACAAAAGTTTATAAATTTGATTAGATTGCATTTGTTTCTTTTTGCTTTTATTTCTATTGCCTTGGGAGACTGACCTAAGAAAACATTGGTATGATTTATGTTAGAGAATGTTTTGCCTATGTTCTCTTCTAGCTTTATGGTGTCATGTCTTATATTTAAGTCTTTAAGCCATTTTTGAGTTTATTTTTGCATATGGTTTGAGGGTATGTTCTAACTTCATTGATTTACATGCAGCTGTCAAGCTTTCCCAACACCACTTGCTGAAGAGACTATCTTTTCCCTATTGTATATTCTTGTCTCCTTTGTTGAAGATTAACTGACCCTAGGTGTGCTCTCTATTGTGTTCCATTGATCCATATGTCTGCTTTTGTGCCAATACCATGCTCTTTTAATTACTGTAGCTTTGTAGTATTGTCTGAAGTCTGGAGTACCCAGTATTTTAATACAAACGTTTTCAAAATACACTGTACTCAATTATAACAATCATTCTCTTAAACTGCACTGATGATAGCTCTTACTAATGAGAACTGAATTCCAATGTTTAGGCTAGAGCCTGGCTCCAGTTGATGAGGTATTTCTTATTTCTAGTGAACCATTAAAGGCAAGACACTGGATCAGATGTTGAGAAGGGCACCAATGGGGTTAAAATAAGATTCAGAATTTAGGAGACTTTGGTCCAGTAGAAGAGAGAAAATCCACCTCTGATCATACAAATGCAGTCAGTAATAGGAGTCTAAAGACAGAGCATGTCATGAAGTCTCAGAAGAGAGAAAGAGAATTCTTGTTGGGAGGATCAGAGAAGACCTGAAGGATGAACTGATGTTTCACTTAAGCATTGAAGAATAGGTAGACACAGGAGAATGACAACTGCCCACAGAAGAGACACAGAAAACAAAGCCATGGGAGCATAAGAGAAAGTCTAGTCTTCCTTGACTCATGCTAATGGGAGTAGAGAATATAAAGATATAATGATCCTTTGAGATCATAGAAACCTGTGACTATGCTGAATAGTTTGGAGAGATGGGCCTCGTGGACAAATCTAACATTTTAAAAACTGGTTCTTTAGCAAAATTGAAATATCAATACTTACTTATAGAGTTCTAACAAAATAACATATTTGAAAGCACTGCCACATACTATATTTCATTAATCCTGGTTTTTGTTTGCTTATTATTCAGAAGACATTGTCTATTTATGGAAACAATTTGAACAAAGAAATGACATAATCAGAGCTTTTTCTTACTATCAAATTACCTGAGAGATCTGGTACGATTTGGTCCTCCCTTGATCAGATGTTTTTGAAATGCCAAACTCAATTTCCTATTCCCCTACATGTCAACCAAAGACATAGTGATAACATTAGCCTCTTCTTCATATGCAAAGGGACATTCAAAAACGTTTTTGAAAAAGTTATGAGGTGGTAAAACCAAACTGCCTGGGTTTGATGCTGCCTATTCTATGCAATAACTGTGTGACCTTGCCCAGGACACTTGACTTCTCCATGCCTAGTGGTTGGTGCTGTGAGAATTAAATAAAATACTGTGTATCACGTACTTAGCACAGAGCCTGGCATACAGCAAATAGTCAGTAAATATTAGTTATTGTGATGCCATTGATGTTCTCTTAGATCCTAACTAGATAAGGATATAAAATTTAGTAATTTGGTCTTTATGATTTTTATTAATAATTTAAGCTATAAAAATTGGAGATTTGAACAGTATGATGCACCTAAGTTTGAAAGATATGAAAAATTGGACTTCATCAAAATTAAAGACCTTTGTGTATCAAAGGACATTATCAAGAAAATGAAAAGACAACCTATAGAATGGGAGAAGATATTTGCAAACCATATATCTGATAAGGGTCTGATATCCAGAATATATAAAGAACTCTTACAACTCAACAACAAGAAGATAAACAATTCAATTTTTAAATGGGCATTAAAAATTGACATTAACAGACATTACTCCAAAGAAGATATACAAATGGCCAATAAGCACATGAAAAGATGATCAACATCATTAATGATTAGAGAAATGCAAGTCAAAACCATAATGAGATACTGCTTCATAGCCACTAGGATGGCTATAATTTAAAAAAAACAGAAATAACAAGTGTTAGTGAGGATATACCTTGCTGGGGGTGATATAAAATGGTTCAACTGCTGTGGAAAACAATTTGATAATAAAGTTTAACTCATAAAGTTAAACGTAGAATTACTGTATGATCAAACAATTCTACTCCTGGGTAAATACCCTCCAAAAATCGAACTTAGGTACTCAAACAAATACATGTACAAACTTGTTCATAGCAGCATTATTCAAACTAACTAAAATGTGGAAACAGCCCAAATATCCATCAACTGATGAATGGATAAACAAGTCATGATACATACAGGCAATGGAATATCATTCATCCATAAAAAATGAAGTACTGATATATGCGTGCTACAATGTGGACAAACCTAGAAAGGCTAAGTAAAAGAAGCCAGACACAAAAGATCACATATTGTATGATTCCATGTATATGAAATATCCAGAACAGGTAAATCCACAGAGACAGAGAGCAGATTGGTGGTTGCCAGGGGCTGGGAGAAGAGAGGAATGAGGAGCAGCTGCTTAATGGGGACAGGGATTCCTTTTGGGGTGAAGAAATTTTGGAACTGTATAAAGGTGGCAGTTGCACAACACTGTGGATATTCTAAATGCCACTCAATTGTTAATTTCTAAGAAGTTAATTTTACCTTATGTAAATCTCATTTCAAAGAAATATGAAAGCAAAATGATTATTTCCATAAAAATGTTAGAATTACAGTCTTTTCTAATTTGTCCCATTTTGTAGTCACATAGTATATGTTTCCTCCATCATAGCATACTAGTCCCTGTGTTCTATTTTATTTTGTATGCACATCTACTACAGGGCTCAGTAAACTATGGCCCACAGGCCGAATTTGGCCCACTGCCTATTTTTGTGTGGCCCACAAACTAAGAATAGTTTTCACATTTTTAAATGGTTGAAAAAAAATCAAAGCAAGAATAATATTTTGTAACACATGAAAATAAAATACAAAATTCAAATATGTGTCCATTTATAAAGTTTTATTAGAGCATGGTGACTCTCATCTTTTGTGTATTGTCAATGGCTACTTTAATTCTACAGTAGTTGACAACAGAGATTATATGGCCTGCAAAGCCAAAAATATTTACCATCTGCCCCTTTACAGAAAATGTTTTTGACCCTTGATCTATATTAGATGATAAACCTTTAAGGGGAAGAAGTAGCTCAAGTTCCTAGCCTAATGATTTGTATATCCCAGAGTTTTGATAAACGCCTCTTACTTTAACACCACTGTAAATTTTTTAGTATTCAAATGTGTGCCACAGGATTCCTGCTTCTATGTGCTAATAAAATTGAAAGCACTAATTTCCTTATATTTCTACAAAGTTTGACACTTACCTAGTTTGATATTTAGCATATGAATTCTACAAAAGATTTTTTAACAGAAATTCCATGCTGCAGTAGGAATTTATCATACCCAAAAAGAGAAGTAATTTTGCAGTCTTTCTAAAAAATATATAAAATAGGTGTTCATGTTGAAATCTTGAAAATTATGCTAATGTGCCATTCAAACTTTAGATGTCAGTACATAAAACTATGTTAGTTTTCTAGCACAAAAATAAATTAAGGATTAAAAAGTTCTGATCCCTGGCATTCCACTCTTGAGGATAAATTCAAAACTGGTATAACATTAGTTTTTAAAAAAAGCTTCTATATTTAACATTTAATTTATTAGGAGATATAGAATTCTGTTATTGGTTTTACAAAGTGAGACACCACATATGTTCAGGAGAGTATAGGTAAAGATGTAAACACTAAACATTCCAACAGTAGATTTGAAGGAAAAAAGAAGCAAAAATAACATTAGAGACTAGCTCTTTTTCGACTGTAGGTGACAAATGAGCCAACATCTTTGTAAGATAAAATGATACTAAGCAGAAATCACTTAAGTTTCTCAGACATTTTTCTAGCAAAATTTCTTCCTTCTCTGACTTTTAATATCTTTCACTACTTATATGTCTCTATTTTGCTCAGAAGATTGTCTGAGTTGCATGGGACTGTTGGTATAATCAATTTAGCAATCAATTCAGTGACATTGATGTTGAGTAAAGAATAGCCTATTGGGAGTTCAGAGATCTCAACCAGAAGCCAAGTGACCTTGAGCCTGTTCTTTTACTTTTCATCATCTATGATAAAGAAGGTGACTCCGTGGTTTCTGAGCCTCTTCCATTCTAACACCCTGGGTGGCTAAATAATAAGTTAAATTTATTTTTGACATTGTGATTGACAAGTTATTCAACAGATTTAGGTGCATCACATTTTTTATAGTAATATATAGATTTGGGCCTTTGTATTTCTTCTTTATCAAATAATTTATGTGCACCTACTAGTGTAGTAGCCCTATATTTAATAGGACAATGTAAAAGAGTTTTCAAAGGGTGAAAAATCTATACATGTAAATTATTATTATTAAATAAAATCATACGATATTAGGGTTAGGAAGTTATGAAGTTCACCTACGTGACTTTTTCACTTCACAGATGAGAAAACTGGATAAGATTTGGAGTAAGTGCTAGAGATTTGAGCTTTTCCATTATTCTATGTTGCCCCAGTTACAGCTAAAAAATGCATTCCAAATCCTTGCTGTTCCTGCAGTATTTGCCTGTATTGGCTTCCTCAATCATAATGTTTTTCAGGCAATATTCTATTTTCTCACACTCTTACTTTTTTATTCCCATGGCTTGATTTCAACCTAGTCTCTGTGTCTGCAAAACATTGCATTCCCTGGTTGGGTTTATCAAACAGTTATATCTAAGTAGTGTATTTATATTTCATCCAAGCATAAGAAGTATATGGCTCATTAGAATTCAGGGATAATAACATAAGGTGAAGAAAAATAAACAAAGATGAAATAAGGGGGAAATTTTTGTCTTATCTCAACCATTTTGATGTCAGATTCTTCTTCAAAACTATGGTTTTTTAAAGGGGAATAAATTAATCTGGCAAATTATATCTAGTTAACCAGAAAGTCAGCAACAGTAGCAAGATACTTCTGGCAAGAGTCCATTCACTCAGTCATGTTCAGCAAACATTTATGGAGCCCTAAAAATAGCAAGCCAATTTAGGAGATCCTGACTGAAATGAACAGATTAATGAGTCCCTTCCTTTCTAGGAAAAAAGTTAAGAAATAATCATTATAACTCAAATTTATTGACTCCTTACTATGTGCCAGGCTGTGTTCTGAGTATCTTACATGAATTATCCCTTTTGATATTTACAACAAGATGTTATATATTATATTGATATCAAGACTAAATGAGATCCTTGACTAAGCTTCTCAACCAAGCCTGGAGCATTTTTGATTCTCACAACATATTAATTTCCTCTCTGTCCTCCTTTTATTTCACAGGAGACATCAATATCTTTCCTTCTAGAAAATATCTCCCAGATAGAAGTGGATTTCCAGAGCTAAATGAATAATACAACCGAAAGTACCTGCTGACTGAACATAAGAAATATCCCTGAATCCAAAGGGCAGCTTAGATAGAGAAGTGAAATGAAGCTCAACTGAAGGCAGAAATGGAACAAATGCTCATCTGAGGCACCAGGGATGGATTAACACAAGAGATGCCTGGAGATGGGAGGTAAACAGAGAGATTCTACCATAAAGCGCTGAGACAAGAAGAGGTCTGGGCTCTGCTTAGTCGTGAAAAGGCTCATACAGTTGGGGAGGCCTGGCTCCAGGGAACACACTGAAGGAAGCGTGGGCAGAGGCACAAATGACAGATTTTGGAGCCTGTCTCATGATGCCCCAGCCTAGAGCCTTCAGAGCATGGCTTCCAGAACCACAGCAGACCAACACTTTCCACAGAGATGGGGAGGAAGTTGCTAGAACAAACACTGTCCTGAAACTTGCCCCAAATCTGAACCTAATCAAACCCCAATGTTTTCTTGAGGTTAGAAAAGGCCTGGCTTAGCATTTTTAAAACAATATCTATTTGCCTTTTGTCTCCCATTTGTAGCCAGAAGTGGAAGTTCTAAAAACCCATTAAAAACTTTGGGTTTTATTTTGTATTTATTTCTTTACTATATGCTTTCCCAGCCAAAACCAGAAAATGCTGGGACGGCACAAGCTCATTCTCCTGAGATATCCAGATCAAAGTTGTTTGGAACTGCCTTGGCTAAGCAACTGAATTTTTCCATTCTTATCCAAACCAATGCTTCAAACCCTTGCAATTTACTCATATGCATCCACCTTCTCAAGTGTTCTGAGGCATTTCTTTCAGTGCACATGTTGGCCTTCAAAGGGTAATAAGCAATTGTGTGCTGGCAAAAGTTGCATTTTCAAGTTTGTACCCCCGTACCATCATCCAACAAAGTGAACAAGAACTTCTGGCAACTTTGTCCACTCTCTATATATTCCATACAGAGTCAAAGTATAGGAAAATATAGGAAAAGCAACATTAAAGACCCTCTTGCAGAGAAATGTATTATTTTCAGAGTATTTTGCACTGCTAAATTATCCTCTTCCTTAAGTATAGAACTCACTTTGGCCAAGTAAATTTGTAAGACAACTCATGTCATCCAACCTGCAAATTTACCGGAAAACTGGTCTCGTTCCTCTCTTAAGGCCTTAGAGAAATGTCCCTTGACAGGGGGCAGTCACCCAAATTTGCCCTATCAGAAAATTTGCATGTTGTTGGATAACCCATAGTTTACATTTATTACTCTATAAGTCATCCTTATTCTAAATGACTTTGATCCATAGGTACGTTACCTTTCAGGAAATTATTGAGTACAATGTGTCGCATGCCACAATCTTAATTTTGTCTTCACAAAAAATACAGTTTATCTATAGTGATTTTGCTGTGGCAATTCTTACCTTGATTTTCTTTTTTCCATGGGATACAAGAGCAAACTAGAGTTTGTGTTACCAAAACATCAACTCTCAGGGTACTCCACATTTTCAATAGGATGAAGAAAACGTATGATGCTGCCCTACTCAAAGCTGCTGAGAAAACATCACAGTAATGCCCGTCCTTGCCTGTGACCTGTTGTAGCCTCAGCTTCTCTTTGGATACAAAGGTATTTCTTCAAGGATTTTACACAACCTTGACTATTCCGGGCTGTGTATTTGAAGCCTTGTTCATTATCACAATCTTTTTTTAATGCCAAATGAAAACCATTTTTATGATCAGATAGATGAACTTCTAAGGTCAGCATCCCTGTCTCAATTACTGATGTTTCCAAAATATACAAGTGATTCTTTAGTTTTATAAACCTCCACCTGCTTCTTCCTTTCATGTAATTCACCTTTGTTCAGTTATTTTGCGCCACCCCTGCAGTGTTTTCAAATATATTTCAAATCCCGCAAGCAAACCTATTTCAGGTGATTGGCTTCAGAGAACTCTAATGCTGGCCAGGCATTTCGCTGCAACCCCATTTAGACTCAGCAGGAAGAGAAGATTTAAAAGGCAGATTACGTTTTTAGCTTTTTAAAACCTGCTTTATTAGAGAGGCTAAAAGCCACAGTGGTGGTAAGCTGAATTCTTTTGAAATACAAGCAACTTCAAGACATCTAGCAGCAGTTCCTCGCCTGTGGGGCTCCTCCCTTTGGGTTTCAATGATGGCAGGGACCAGCTGGCTCCAGGCATTATTCTTAAGGGTCTTTGTGGGTACAACAACAGAATCCATAAAAGCACCAAAGAGGTTTCATTTAAGGGTCAGAGGTCTTTTAAAAGCAGCTCACCAAGATTCCCACCCCTGGACTTCTAGTGGGCCATTTTGTGTGAAAGGTTTGGTTAGGTACTGGCCTCCATTAATTGTAGAGGTTGGCCAAGGGACAGTAGATAGAGAGCCATGGTGAGGATGTGAAAAGCCACTTAGAGAAGAAGAGAGAATACCTGCAGGCCAGAGTCCTATGGCAGGCAGCTGGGAGTCTAAATGGATGGATAGATAGATAGGTAGATAGATAGATAGATAGATAGATAGGTAGGTAGATAAATAGAAGCCATAGCACATATCATCTTAAAACAAGTTATCAGTGCTTTCTCTTTCACTTATTTGGAGCTCTGTTTGAATTATACCAGGAGCTGCTTGTAAAGTGGCTGAGGGCCTATGAAAGGAGGTGGGAATAATGAAATTTCAAGAGAGTCAATGAGATTCCATAAGGTTTTGTTTAGAGGTTTTGAGATGAGATGAACACTACTGGGTTTCAAGAATGTTTATGGAGAGAGTGCACTGAGAAGCAGGCTGGGTCCTGTTTAAAGGCAAGATACAGGCTTAAACCAGAGATGTAGCTAATCAGAGAGGACAAATACATGGCATCTGTGCTGCCACCCACTCCCTCTGTGGCCAAAGAGAATATCAACAACTAATCGTAACTCCTGTGCCAAGCCCAGCCGGCCTTAGAATCCTTCTTAGCAGGCTGCTGCAGTCCTGGATTAGACTGCGGATACTCCTAAAAATGTCTATGGATAAGTTTAGAACCCAAAACAAGTTTCCGTGGGTGGGGCAAAGAGGTGACAGAACTGAGTAGAGCCAGCACAATGGTGACTATCAGGGTGTCCTGTGGAGGCTCCATGTGAGCAGGGGCAGCAGGTATTCAGCTTCAGATGTTACCCCACAGGAATCTGGGACCCGTGTGAGCAGATTTTTCAAGAGTAAATAGAAATCCAATTTTGACTTGGAATCTCTTGATTTTTGAATGTTGGATCCAAAAAGAGAGGGGAAAATGAGTGCTGTGTGGGCCAAACCGAATACATATGCAGAAAAAAATAAAATTAAAATACACCAATGGGCTAGCATAGCTTCCAGGCTTAGATGAACTGAAGGAAGGTTCCAGTTTGCTCTTATCTTGCCTGAATTACCTTGGTACCATTCGCAGCTTAAAAACAAAAGAAAACCATCTCACCAGGGCTTGAAGAGGGCATGTGACAAATTGCAGAAAATTATAGCCAGCACTTTGTGGTTGCTGAGCTCCCCCAGGTTGCACACTAGCAGAGTCCTGAAAAAGTAGGCAAACTTCAAAGATCAAACTTTCCACGGCTTCAGAAGGGACCTTTCAACCAGCTTGCTTTTGTCCAGATCCTCCCTTACCCCAACCCTTTTTTTTCAATCACAAAGCAGTTGTCTCAAAGCTCAGATTCTGATATTGTCAGAGGCTAATGACAATGTCAGAGGCATTTGCTCGTTGCTTATTTCAGTATTCCAGCCCTCTCAGTCTTGGTCTCCCTTTGGGCTGTTTACATACAATTTCCTTCTGGGTGGAACTTTGTTTTTCCTTTCCTTCTTTTGAGGCTGTTGTTTTTTCTTAAAATAGGAGGTCATTTCAGGCAGAAATGTGTTTTCGTCTCCTTGCTTCCTCTATGGCTGGGACTGGGGCCCTTTTGGAAAGAAGGAAATTTCCACTTTGTTTACAAGGAGGGATTGGTTTTCTTTGGATATCCCATTAATTTGCTGGGTAGGGAGTTTGGAGTTCCTAGCATTATCTAAGGAGATCAGGAAAGTTATTTTAAAGGCATTTCTTTGATTTTCTTTTTTAATGTTATACACTCTGCTTTTCTTATTCTTTTTCTCAAACCAGTTCATGTTTTTCCAGTGAATCTAAGCTTCCCATGTGTCTGTCCCTGCATTTCAGCTCTCTACATTGTCTTCCCAAGATCTTTAAGCTTTAGTTGTCAATCTGGATAATTTGACCAGCATTCTGGAACAATTCCAGCATGAGTCATAGTTTTATACTCTGGGTTGGAAAAGTAATTTTCCCTTTCCCTTCAAAATGCAGCCATGACCCATTACTGTTACTGGAAAAGACAGACTTGATCATGCATACCTTTCTTCACCCCATCCTCGCATCTTCACAGGGTACATCTGTCAAGCAATCCATCGCCCACGTCAAATAATGTAAATATGCACCCAAGTGGGTGTTCTAGGCACCATTGAGAGTTTAACCTGGACCTCTAGAAGAATACATTCTAAGACAGAACATTAACTGAAAAAAATTTTCCAAGCATCCCAAAGCCAAACAGAATAAAATTGCTCTAGGTGAATCTTGTGATGACTTTAGTAGGTTTGATGCAAAAGAAATATTAATTTTAAAATAATTTATTCAAGGCCACTCCCAATATGTGATTTATTTAAATGACCATGTTCACTAACAAATAATGCCCCAAAACCTCATTAAATGCAGTCAGACTATCAGATCTCAATTTTGATTTTTCAGTGCCATTCCATTTCATAAATGCTTTGTTTATTCTAACCCTGAGAACAAAGGTAAATAACGAAAAATAGGATAGGTGATAAGAAGGATTGAGATCAGGAAATATGTGACCAAAGTGGCTAAGGATGGAGGCTAGGACCATGGATTTGGAGCCAGACGGGTGTGGGATGGGTTCTTAGCCACATTGGCACTAGCTAAGTGGCCTTAGGCAAGTTACTCATTTTGTCTATTTAATTTTCTCGTCTGTAAAATAAAGATAATAATAGTACCTGCTTCACAGAGTTGTTGTGGATTAGTATGTTAAAGACATAGTTAAGTGCTCACCACCAACAACACAGAAATAATTCTAACGTTTATAGGGCACTTACTATGCATCAGGTACTGCCTTTACTTGAATAACTCTATGAAGTAGGTATTATTATTATTATCTTAATTTTACAGATGAGAACATTAGGGACCCAGAGAAGTTAAGTAACTTATCCAAAGCCACAGAGCTACTAAGTAACCAAGCCAGGATTCCAACCCAAGTGGACTGGCTTTGAGCCTAAGCCCTTAACCACTATGTAGATTTTATTATTAACGTCTTTTTAATTTGTAATGAGTCTTCATTATTCTAAGTGGTGTTCTAAAGGTTATTTCTTCGTTAATTCAATTTCTTACATTGCCTGTGACTGTATATATAGTGTTGTACACTGAACAGAGAAGTTCAAAGTGTCAATTCTGTTCTCCAAAATATAATAATAATCTCTCTCCCCACCCCCTGCCTTCATACGCACGCAAGCACACACACATATACACACAGAGATTTGGTTATCCTCATTGGGCTCTACTTCCTAAATCAGAGAAGTAAATGATGTATTTCAAAAATATTGTCTACAGTATAAAAAAAGAAAGGGGTTTCTAATGCATTTTTGCCTTTTAGTTAACCAGGAATAAGTTATTTAAAACCTCTTAATCCTCTTAGCATTCTGGTTAACAGAGATTTTTCTGTACAACAAAATAAATACACATGTCTGATATTATAGAGTCAAATAGCTTCAATTCCAAAAGGTACAAACTGCTCTAATTTTTAGTTTTTAAAGAGGCGAATATTTTAAAGTAAATTGTTGGCGAAAGTCCAATTTTCATTGTTCTGAGCAATGAAATCTGAAGAATTGGAAGGAGTGGTAAAGTATGACATCAGAAACAGATATATGAAAAAAGGCCAGAAGTTTGTCCCAGTAACATATTCTAATAATCAAGAAATTAAACATCACATGATGTGTTTGCATATGTACAACAATATGCTGTCCTCGAATAAAGCTTACATTTTACTTTACCACGTGTGACCTCATTTGATTTCTACAGGAGAAATAATATTTAATATTAGGTGAGAAGAGAGTAGAAATAGTACCAATTCATTTTATGTAGGAGGAAACTGAGGCTCAGAGATCCAATTGCTTGACCTAGGTCACACAGCTGGTTACTTGCAAAGCCAAGACTTATCATTTCCTGCTATTTCTGCTAAATCACAATTCCCACTGGCACTTTTGCTGAACTTAATTTGACAGTTTATACTAAGACCAGGATGGCTGTTCCCCAAGGTGTGGGAACCAGGAATAATTTCTGTGTAGAAAAGTCCAGAAAAAGAGATGGTAATGCATATGGGTACACCACTCCCAAACCAGTTCAGAAGGCCCAAGGCAGTGTTGGAAGAAAAGAGGTCACTGGCAGGAGAGAGAGACATAACAAAGGGCAAGTGTCCCAATTTTCCCACATCTGGCTATGCTCATCCCACATTTTATTTTGTTTTAAAACTACTGTCTCTCCAGTCAAACTGCAGGGATTGAATCCTGGCTCCACTATTCACTAACCTCTTTTTGCCTCATTTCTTTGTTGGTAGAATAGGATCCATAATAGTACTGCTTTTGTGGGGTTCATGTGAGAATTCAACAGGAAAGCTTATATAAAAGATTTAGCATTGTAACTGATGTGTGGTGAGTACTGAAAGAACACCAACAATTGTCATCAGAATTATTTCATGCAGAGGTATAAGTGGAGGAGCCAGAATTTGAACCTAGTCAACCAAACTCCAGAGACCATTTTCTTAACCACAGTCCTATACCACCTTCGTACTTGCTCTGTCCTTCTGTCTGGAAAGCACTTTTCCTAGGTACACATCGACATGGCTCCCTTCCTTTCTCCACTCAGGCCCCTGCTCAAATGTCACTTCCTCTGAATGACCTTTCCTGGCTGCCTGATCTAAAACAGTGCTCCTTGTGACTCTCTATGCCTTTAATCTGCTTCATTTTTTTTTATCACACTCATAGCAACCTGATACAAGATTGAATATTAATTTGATTGTTCATGGAAGGCTTTCTCCACCATTAGAAAGCAAACTCCATGAAGGTAGGGAGCTTGGTTTGGCTCACATCCGTAACCTTATTGCCTAGAATATGTCCAATTATTTGTTGCATACATGTATACATTAATAAGGAAAACACTCATTAGCAGCAGCAGCTAACACATTGAAACATTATCAACAGATGAACCAAAATATGGGTAAGATCTGGTTTCTACTCTTAAGGGACTTGCACTTCAGCTGGGAAGGGGCTGTGGAAAGGTGGACAGAAACACGCCCAGCTACTATAATAGGGCATGCCAGGTTAGTGAGTGGTGCCAGGCCTCTGGGCACTTACATCCTGAGTCTTATCTTCTTGCTAAGGTGCTGACTTCTCCACCAAGTCAGTCTGATAGTCTAACCTTCCCAAATGAAAAGTTCTGGAAGCAAATCTCATAAAATCAAATGAGATAATTTCAGAAAGCCATTTCAAAAGAGTTTAAGTGCTCAACCCCATTGTCTCTATGGAATCAGACATATCATTCTCTTGGGGGTGTCATTCCCCAGAGAGCTGCAGATAAGGTACATTGAAGTCTACTCAAAATACATTTCTTCTCGGTCTAATCTACCCCCAAGAGTAAACTGGGGAAGTAGATACTTTACAGTTGCTAAAGGTCCTGGGAGAGTGAAAAGCAAAATAGGCACTCAGCCTCATTCAGCCCAAACTACTGGACCTTGTCTCCCGTGTGTGAGTCATTAATCAATCCCATTAAGTTCTAATCCTTTGCCAAGCTAAGAAAACACAATCCAAACAGTAGCAAACATTTCCTCCCCTTGCCACTTACCCCTAAATAGGAAGAGCAGCCTTCTAAAAACTTCAGTCTTCCTGAGATAAGCAGGTCTGCAAAATGTCCGTAGGATTTTCCGGAGAGAATATGTGCCACATTCGATGAAGTGAGAGAACACTGCTTGATTCTGACCACTCACACTCAAAAGTATTTCCATAGCCCAGATAAAGCAATGCAGAGCTACACAGGATGACATGACTAAAATAAAACAAATCATTTAAAGCATGATTTCCCGCTGAGTGGTATTGTTAGCCGTCCCATGGTGGATAACTGTTAGCTAACACAGAACAGACCCCAGGCTCTTGAATAGCAAATCCTTTTATATGACAAATGACACTGTGTTGATGAATGGTGACCACAGGAAAACAGCATGATATAATGGAAGACTACACTGTAAAAAAAAAAAAAAAAAAAAAAAAAAAAGACTACACTGTACTTCATCAGAGAAGATCACCTTGATCAGGTGTGATGGACCAAAGGGATAAATAGCCACTGGGACAGTCAAATCCACACTCCCAAGCCAGGGCATAGCAGGGGCCTGATGTGGTTTATTTAAAGGGCAACACAACACAATGGAACATGATTGGTCAAGGGTCTGGTATATGCAACGTTAAGGGTTAGGGGTTAAAGAGATAAAGATGAACACAACACATGCCTGCTATTAAAGAAGACGAAAGTACTAACTTAAAACCTTATTTAATTTGGTTTTTATAAGAATCTAGTAGGGTAGACAGAGCAGTTCTATAAACCCCATTTACAGATAATGAACCTAAGGCTCAAAGTGATAAGTGATGTGATCAAGTCTTACCCTGAGTGAGGTCTGGAGCTGGGACTTGGCTCTGAGTCCTGGGCTCTTACTACTAAATCACCCTGCATCTGGCTCCATCTTTAGACAACTGGAAAAAAGGAAGCCTTCCTTCAAACCTAATCCTGAGGTATGTTAGAATTTGACAGCTCTAAACTTTTAACCACTTCAATACATCATTGCAAAGATTAATAACTTTCTTTCATAAAACTGTAGTATACTCACCTGATCAAAATAGCCAGATGATCTCAAAACAGAAGCTCTGGGCTTCCCTGGTGGCGCAGTGTTTAAGAATCTGCCTGCCAATGCAGGGGACACAGGTTTGAGCCCTGGCCCGGGAAGATCCCACATGCCGCGGAGCAACTAAGCCCATGAGCCACACCTACTGAGCTTGCGCTCTAGAGCCTGTGAGCCACAACTACTGAGCCCGAGTGCCACAACTACTGAAGCTCGCGTGCCTAGAGCCCGAGCTCTGTAACAAGAGAAGCCACCCAATGAGAAGCCCACGCACTGCAAGGAAGAGTAGCCCCCGCTCGCTGCAACTAGAGAAAAGCCTGCACGCAGCAATAAAGACCCAAGGCAGCCAAAAATAAAAATAAATTTAAAAAAACAAAAACAAAACAAAAAAAACAAGCAAACAAACAGAAGCTCTGCTTGCATTCACAGTACAGTTCAGGATCCAAGGATGGCAGGCTGGATCCAAGGTGCCAGGGAGATCAGAGGGTTCCTGCCCTGGGTTGGATCCTAAACTGTTGGATCCTAAGTGGCCCAGAATTAGTACGTTTACTCTCTATGGTTTATAGTTGCATCTGTCTTTCACCTCCTTTACCTAGATTCCTTTCAGTGAGCTTTTACTGCACTTTTGGTTCAAATGCCATTTCCTGACATCTTTGTTCATCAGAAGGTGTTGTGCCTTCATCATTGTGATCATAGTGGCACTTTTATCTTTACTTCTATTTCTAGTGAAACAATGTTTTCTACCCTGTATTACTGTTAGTTATGTATATTTTTATGTCACCTCTGAACATAAAAGTCCTTGAAAACAGTATCTGTAATCGAATATTATGTCTTAACTAACCAGCACAGAGTCTTGAATTTGGTACGTATCCAGTATGTTGAATAAATGAATGAATCCTTCTCTGGTTTCCACTCACCCCTATATCTTCTTCCAAGGACTTCTGCCTGACTTGAGTCCAGTCTTATCTATAGAAGGTCTCTTTTTACTAGTTGTCCTTTTTATTTCTCCAGCTCCATGATATTTGTTTATTTTAAGCATTTCTTGAGCCCATCTTGAGGAAAAGTTTATAAAATTTCCAATTCTTTCAAAATGTTACTGGTGATCCAATCAAACCAGGATTGTCATGAGTAAAGAAAAAGTGCCTATCAGTATTTGAAGCAGATGCTTTTCCCCAGAGCCTTGAAATGCCCCAGTGAGCAAAGGCTTTAGATTTCCCTCAGTCCTGAATCTTTGGATCTACTGGAAAATTAGGAATTCCTGGCAAAATACAACATAAGGAGAGAGATGGGAGTTGGGAGAGATAGTAGATCATGTAATTCAATTTCATCATTTTACATATGAAAAATAGAAGTCCAAAATGGTCACGTAATGTATCCAAACTTACCCACCTCCTTAGTGAAAGGCCCAGAACTAAAACCCAGTTGTCCTACCCACTGGTCCTCTGGGGTATTTTTTTTTTTAATCTACCATCTCATACTAATATTTTATTTCCTGTTTTTATTGGATTGGCTTGAATCCTTGAATCCTCCTCCTGTTCTCATGCCTGTCCAAAGCACTAGGCCACTGAACTAACAGCCCAGTCCTCATGGCTCCAAGAAGCCCCATCTAGTGAGAAGGCACTCATCTCACCCCTTTGAGTAGTACCATTTTCCCTACTTAGACAGGAGATCCCTATTTTAATCTGTCTGCCTGGAGTCCTACAATAACTAGCAGAGCTAAGAAATCATGCCCAGACTTATGTTGGCCAGGTAGAAACTACTCTACAACCTGTGGGTCAGGTAACATTACACTCACTCTGGCATACCTTGATTTAAGAATCAAATAGTTCTATCAGAGTCCTTTGTGATTATATTACCATCTTAGCTACCTCATTTTTCTAGTCCTACCATCTATTTTGTAATAGAAATATGCCTTTCTCATATGTAGTTTTATATTTATTCACTTTGAGATGTGATTATTTTGTGGAATATTACTTGAATTTAAAAGAAAAACCTATTTATGTAAAAAGGATGAATTTATCAAATTCAATATATTAGAGCAAGCTCTGATCAAAAGAGCCCTAGATCTGAAATCAGAAGACTGGAGTTAAAATCCAGCCCCTCACCAGCTCTGTGACTTTTGTCAATGACTGAACCTCTCTCAGCCCCAGTGTGCCCTTTTGTAGAATGGAGCAAATAATCCAATGCCATAGAGTCTGGGAAGTTGAGTGAAAAGTCATTCAATGGGTCAGGTGTGCTGCCTGTTATGGTACATAGGCTCTCACTACATTTTGACTGAATCTGAAAATGCAGGATTTTCAGGAACATAAGAGCAATTTATCAGTTTCTTTCACTGTTGCTCTGGTTTCTCTCTTCATCAGCACTTTCCATAGTGTTTTAGAAATGCCAATTAATTTTTAAAAATCAAATTTAAATGAAATGGAAAGATATCATGGTGCATATTACCAAAAAACTTATTACATATGTGCCTCTTAAGAGCTTAGTAAAGTATTCAAGAGAAATAGATTAAATAGTTGTTAAATTCAGGCAGGACTTCCCTGGTGGCAGAGTGGTTAAGAATCCGCCAGCCAATGCAGGGAACACGGGTTCGATCCCTGGTCCAGGAAGATCCCACACGCCACAGAGCAACTAAGCCTGTGCACCACAACTACTGAGCCTGCGCTCTAGAGCCCTCGAGCCACAACTACTGAAGTTCGTGTGCCCTAGAGCCCACATGTCACAACTACTGAGCCTGCATGCTGCAACTACTGAAGCTGGCATGCCTATAGCCCACGCTCCGCAACAGGAGAAGCCACCACATTGAGAAGCCTGCGCATCACAACGAAGAGTAGCTCCTGCTCGCCGCAACTAGTTTGGACATCATTCAGAGAAAAACATTAAACAACGTGAATACAAAATCTTTCAGAGTGTATTAGAAAATAAAAAATCTACACTAAATCGAACGTTGAAGAGGTCCTGGATTCTTCTTCTTTTTTATGGGGATCAAAATGGCAGCTGAACAACCATTTTTCAGACTGAAAAAAAAGCAACATTAATGTTTTTAAATGCAATTCCAAAATAGTATTAAAGGTAATGTTATCAGTAAACACATGACCACAATCCCCATATGTTACTACAGTTTACCTTCTGCTTGTACATAGATTTCAGATAATGTTTAATCATATTTTGAATTATACTAACTCTCCCTTACATTATATTATAAATATTTTTCATTTATTTAAATGACTGCATAATATAGTTCATCATGCTGCTGAGTCTAAATTTAAGTAACTCTTCCCCTAATCCTAGACATTTATTTGAAAGGTCAATTAAATTGGGTGATTAAGAGTTGTATAAGTAGTTCTTATAGATTTCATTTCAGAATTCCCCTGCATTCCCAGTCCCAGTGGCCATTTCAGTTATGCAGAGTATGACAGTGACGCGTAAAACAAAGAGAAGTAGAAGATAAGCCCCTAAAACTACTATTATGGTGGGGGGGTGGGGGGCAGTGAAGAGCAATAGAGGTACAACAAACCAAAAAAGCACCTTCTTTTAATGTTTGTCTTCAGTTATTGGACTAAATGATTATTTGGTTCCCTTGTGGAGATTTATTTCATCAGCCACTTTTTCTAATTCTGTATTCCTTTTGGCCAGGTAGAAATACACTAAAAATATGTGCAGGGAAGAATTCTGGACATATTTTAATGTGTGTCTATCTGCATTGGTTTATGTCCTGTCTTGTTATAAAAAGGATTTAAGGCAGCTCTGAAGGACTTAAGGTCTTTAACAATGCAGTTTTCTCCGTTTTTTTTCTATTCCTAGAGCATTTCCATCAGTAATAGAAGTTGAATTATACTTCTTAGAGTCTTACCTCATATTACTAGTACATAATATTTTGATTCCTTTTTATTTTACTCTCTATAGAAATCAGCTGGACGTGAACAGTTTCATATCAACATTCAGAGGTTATTACAAATGGTCCACATTTGTCTTTGTTATATCTCTTCTGTAATTACAGCCTGGATGGAGTATTATTTGTTCAAACTTCTGAGGTCACAGAGCAGTCTTTTCTGGTTTATGTCTGTGCTAATCAGCTAAGAAACAGTGGGTTAAGTTATAAAAAAAATAATAATAAAATAAAGGTAAATGTTGAAGTTTTCTGAATGCAGGCCTTGACAATAACATGCAACTAGCTGGGCTTTGGAACTCCAACTGTATAGGACTAGGACTGTCCCATTGTTTGTTGCAATGTGAGATCATTCCATCACAATATTTGCTCTATAGCTGCATGATTTTTTTTGTTTCTTTGTTTTAGTATTTACTGTGAGTCAACCTTTTGTATTCTGTGCAGTGGCAGAGTGGCGTTTAGGAAATGGGAGGAAAGGTATCTGATCTCTAGCAAATATAAATCTTTGCAGTTGTATGGAACTTTAGAATTTAAAGAATGTTTTCCACCTATGGCCTTCACAACAACACTGTGAGAGACATAGGAAAGGAATGATTATCCTCATTTTATAGGAATGAAACTGAAACTCAGGTTTTGTGACTTACTCAAATCCATCACAACTAGAAAATGGAAGACAATGGGCTCCATCCCAGATATCCCTGTTCCTAATCCAACCTGCTGGATTCCACCATTCACAGCTGTAATTAAGACTTTACTAAGTAATTTCCCCCTTTGAGAGTTTTCTGTAATTTCTAGTTGCAACTTAGTTTTACAGCAATCCAAGTCAAGGACAAATCTGTGTGCTTATGAAATGACTTCTGCCTTTGATGTACCTTGACTCTCCATGGAATGGACCCAACAATTAGTTCTGTCCCCGACTAAAGAGCTCATGTTGTTTGTTGAGATGGTACCCAATAGAGAGTGAGACTTCTCAAAGCAGCTAATAGATTGGGGCTTCCTAAACCACATCTTGAGGGTCAAGAAACATTACCCTCCCTGGCTGGTGGTAAATCTTCAACAAATTCAGGTGGCTCTTTCCCTAGGTTCCCATATTTCCTCTCTTCACTCAGCCAAAGTCCACATCCCTTTCCCTGTCACCACACACAGTTTGACCCCAGACCAGCGTGGCAGTTTCCTCCATCCCTTGGAGGTCACAGCCAGTGCTGCTCTGTGGACTCCCTGGCAGTTGGTATTTGGGGACAGCCACTGCCCAAGCCTTCTGCAGCAGCCCCTGAACCTTATTGACAATGATCTTGTGTTCTCCTTGGCTCCCTGGGAGGAAGACTCATCCTGCTCAGCCCAGGCCTCCCACCAAGTGTGTTACTTGAGGCCCTCAACCCAAACAGGATGGTGGTTGAGTGCTGGAAGTTACTTGACCACCATTACCTCCTCCTTGCCCCCCCGCTGCTCAGTTCAGCCAAAGATGTCAGGAACCCACATCAGAAAGGTTTGAGTTTACTGTGAAATACTGTGAATATCTTCTAAGTCTTTTTCTCCCCCCATGCTGCTTTGAAAAGACATATGAGATAGGCCCAGTGCAAAGAGGTATTTTTGCATCTAGTCTGGGAAAAAAACGTCCTAGCCCAAATAGCTGAGAACATTTTTATTATGAAAACCTGGAAGGAACAACTATGAGGAAGATTGATGTCCCCATCAACAAGGTATACTGGACAGAGGACTGAGTTCTTTGGTGGTGGTCTGTGCAATGGCCCTGAGGAAAATATGGCTGACACTGTGGGCTAGTATACAGAAAGAGAGGCCATAAAAGAGGACCCTGCCACTTCTACCCTCAGAAAACCCCACAAGAAGCAACTGCTATGGGGGACTGTTCCCAAAACAAATTCCAGATCTTGAGAGGCACTGTTAAAAAAATTAAATGTATTCCCTATATATCCATACCACCCCCATCTAGGTACTCTCACTTTTATGAGGCCGCCTCCACCATCAACACTTATTAAACACCCTCTCACCTTGACACCCACATATTCATTCCTTTATTTATTCATTCAGCACCAGACTCTTTACTAGGCAGTAGGGCCAAGTAAGACCTAACATCAAGCCTTTCTGTGGGCATCCAGGATTGGGCCAGGGCAGGAACCTCTGTTCCCAC
Source organism: Pseudorca crassidens (assembly GCF_039906515.1). Lineage (NCBI taxonomy): Eukaryota > Metazoa > Chordata > Mammalia > Artiodactyla > Delphinidae > Pseudorca > Pseudorca crassidens. The sequence continues at coordinate 47,926,321 of NC_090303.1, forward strand.
AGTTACACTATCAACTTCCTTTCAATTCTTGTCTTTGCCTTCATTTTCCCTCTGAGATCTGTTCTCTGCCTAGTGGAAAATTGCGGTGACCATATAAATTAACCAGGCTGCTATATTAACCAAGAAGTATATTTCTTCTCCCACGTAAATTCAAACTCTTGGGTTCTTAAGAAGGCCATTCAAGAATTATCCTAATGTTAAGATCTTCAGGCAATTTGACAAATACAGGGAGGATAAGGGTATAACGTGTTGGATCTATGTCCCTCAACCAATCATTGTAGTCAGTGGCTGCCTTTGTAGTTCATGCAAATGGCCAGCTCTGGTCAACAGGTTAAAACACACAAAAAAGCTCAAATTTCCTTAGGCAGAATTACTTGGTACGAATGTATCTTTTTTTATTTTCCATTATTAATGAATGTGTGTGTAAAAGTGTATAAACAAATCTTTAAAATCAAGTAGGCTACAATGATATCATCAGGAAGAGAAAGTAAATCATAATACTGAGGCAGAATACCTCTCTGTAGATGTTGGGAAAATGAAGGGAAATAAACATCTGAGCTATATCCACTCATTATTAGAATAAACTTTCTCCCAAATAGAGATTATTTGCAGAATCATAGAGGGTAATTGCGCAGGACTTCCTAACACTCAGATGAGGCAGAGTCCAAAGTATGGTACAGACTCAAGGAACTGAAAAGTTTTCAGGATCCCCTCTTTTCATGTCTCTCTAAGAGCCAAACCAACCCAGACCAATAATAGCAACTTTTTTATTAAACATTTTCTAGGGAAATTGATTTTATGTGTTGTTTTATAGTCCCATTGCAGTAGTTAAAATATATGCATCATCAAAAAATATTTCTAACATCTAATTTAAAGCTCTAGATTAAACTTAAACCTGTATTCTGGGGGGGTAGGGGACTGAGAAGAGGTAGAATAAAGATGGAGAGAAACAATCAGTTAGCCTCTTCTTTGTTATAGCACTGGTATTCTTGAAGCCTGTGTCTAATTCCATTTATAAAAATTTCTTTTCCATCATAAGTAATTCTAGATTAATAGGTTGGTTCAAATTAGCCATTGTCTCTTCAACTTTTCCTTAAACGTGTTAATAATAACTCACAGTAGTATGGCAAATTCTAGTCACAAAGCACCTTCTTAGGCTTTATCTGTTATCCTTTCCATTTATTCAGAAGAGACTGATGGGTGCTTTGAATATTTGTGGACAGCTGTTAATTATTCCTTTCACTAACTTGTCTCATTAAGAGTCATGGGTTTCATAATTTGAAAAGATACATGCATCTCAATGTTCATTGCAACACTTCCATAGCCAAGACATGGAAGCAACCTAAATGTCCATCGACAGATGAATGGATAAAGTAGATGTGGTACATATATACAATGGAATACTCAGCCATAAAAAAAGAATGAAATAATGCCATTTGCAGTGACATGGATGGACCTAGAGATTGTCATACTGAGTGAAGTAAGTCAGACAAAGACAAATATCATATGATATCACTTATATGTGGAATCTTAAAAAATGGTATAAATGAACTTATTTACAATACAGAGATATAGTCACAGATGTAGAAAACAAACTTATCATTACCAAGGGGGAAAGGAGATTGGAGATAAGTTGGGAGGTTGGGATTGACATATACACACTATTATATATAAAATAGATAATTAATAAGGACCTGCTGTATAGCACAGGAAACTCTACTCAATACTCTGTAATGACCTATATGGGAAAAGAATCTAAAAAAGAGTGGATATGGGTATATGTATAACTGATTCACTTTGCTGTACAGCAGAAACTAACAAAAAATTGTAAATCAACTATACTCCAATAAAAATTAATGTAAAAAAAGGAGGGAGGCTTCCCTGGTGGCACAGTGGTTGAGAGTCCGCCTGCCAATGCAGGGGACACGGGTTCGTGCCCCGGTCTGGGAAAGATCCCACATGCCGTGGAGCAGCTAGGCCCGTGAGCCATGGCCACTGAGCCTGCGCATCCGGAGCCTGTGCTCCGCAGCGGGAGAGGCCACAGCAGTGGGGGGCCTGCATACTGCAAAATAAATAAATAAAATTTAAAAAGGAGTCACAGGTTTCAAATTAAGCCAGTTGATTTATATTTCTAATGTCTGAAAAAGATGTGGAATTTTGAGGTGATGGCAAGTGTTGCTAGAAATAAGATTCTCCAGTTGTCTACATATTTTGAAAGGTGTTTATTACATAGAAGGGCAGTTTCTGTTGACGGTAACTCTCCCATTTGTTATAGGATAGGTTTTCCTCCTGTCCTGGAGTTTCTGTGTTTGAGAGTCTGAAACAGGAAGTCTGTCATCCACACTGATTCCTGCCTGCAGCTTTAACTTTATAGAGATCAAAGTGGATCTCTTTTCTATGTTGTCAAGAGTGATAGGCCAGAGTTCAGCACCACCAAACCAGCTTTACAACAAATGCTAAAGGAACTTCTCTAGGCAAGAAACACAAGAGAAGGAAAAGACCTACAATAACAAACCCAAAACAATTAAGAAAATGGGAATAGGAACATACATATCGATAATTAAATGTAAATGGATTAAATGCTCCCACCAAAAGACACAGACTGGCTGAATGGATACAAAAACAAGACCCATATATATGCTGTCTACAAGAGACCCACTTCAGACCTAGGGACACATACAGACTGAAAGTGAGGGGATGGAAAAAGATACTCCATGCAAATGGAAATCAGAAAAAAGCTGGAGTAGCAATTCTCATATCAGGAAAAGTAGACTTTAAAATAAAGACTATTTCAAGAGACAAAGAAGGACACTACATAACGATCAAGGGGTCAATCGAAGAAGAAGATACAACAATTGTAAATATATATGCACTCAACATAGGAGCACCTCAATACATAAGGCAAATACTAACAGCCATAGAAGGGGAAACTGACAGTAACACAATCACAGTAGGGGACTTTAACACCCCACTTTCACCAATGGACAGATCATCCAAAATGGAAATAAATAAGGAAACACAAGCTTTAAATGATACATTAAACAAGATGGATTTAATTGATATTTATAGGACATTCCATCCAAAAACAACAGAATACACATTTTTCTCAAGTGCTCGTGGAACATTATCCAGGATAGATCATATATTGGGTAACAAATCAAGCCTTGGTAAATTGAAGAAAATTGAAATTGTATCAAGTATCTTTTCCAACCACAACGCTATGAGACTAGATATCAATTAAAGGAAAAGATCTGTAAACAATACAAACACATGGAGGCTAAACAATACACTGCTTAATAACGAAGTGATCACTGAAGAAATCAAAGAGGAAATCAAAAAGTACCTAGAAACAAATGACAATGGAAACACGACAACCCAAAACCTATGGGATGCAGCAAAAGCAGTTCTAAGAGGGAAGTTTATAGCAATACAATCCTACCTTAAGAAACAGGAAACATCTCAAATAAACAACCTAACCTTGCACCTAAAGCAATTAGAGAAGGAAGAATAAAAAAAACCCCAAAGTTAGCAGAAGGAAAGAAATCATAAAGATCAGATCAGAAATAAATGAAAAAGAAATGAAGGAAATGACAGCAAAGATAAATAAAACTAAAAGCTGGTTCTTTGAGAAGATAAACAAAATTGATAAACCATTAGCCAGACTCATCAAGAAAAAAAGGGAGAAGACTCAAATCAATAGAATTAGAAATGAAAAAGGAGAAGTAACAACTGACACTGCAGAAATACAAAAGATCATGAGAGATGACTACAAGCAACTCTATGCCAATAAAATGGACAACCTGGAAGAAATGGACAAATTCTTAGAAATGCACAACCTTCCAAGACTGAACCTGGAAGAAATAGAAAATATGAAGAGACAAATCACAAGTAATGAAATTGAAATTGTGATTTAAAATCTTCCAACAAACAAAAGCCCAGGACCAGATGGCTTCACAGGCGAATTCTATCAAACATTTAGGGAAGAGTTAACATCTATCCTTCTCAAACTCTTCCAAAATATAGCAGAGGAAGGAACACTCCCAAACTCATTCTACGAGGCCATCATCACCCTGATACCAAAACCAGACAAAGATGTCACAAAGAAAGAAAACTACAGGCCAATATCACTGATGAACATAGATGCAAAAATCCTCAACAAAATACTAGCAAACAGAATCCAACAGCACATTAAAAGGATCATACACCATGATCAAGTGGGGTTTATTCCAGAAATGCAAGGATTCTTCAGTATATGCAAATCAATCTATGTAATACCCCATATTAAAAAACTGAAGGAAAAAAAACATATGATCATCTCAATAGATGAAGAGAATGCTTTCGACAAAATTCAACACCCATTTATGATAAAAACCCTGTAGAAAGTAGGCATAGAGGGATCTTTGCTCAACATAATAAATGCTGTATATGACAAACCCACAGCCAGCATCGTCCTCAATGGTAAAAAACTGAAACCATTTCCACTAAGATCAGGAACAAGACAAGGTTGCCCACGCTCACCGCTATTATTCAACATAGTTTTGGGAGTTCTAGCCACAGCAATCAGAGAAGAAAAGGAAATAAAAGGAATCCAAATCGGAAAAGAAGAAGCAAAGCTGTCACTGTTTGCAGATGACATGATACTATACATAGAGAATCCTAAAGATGCTACCAGAAAACTACTAGAGCTAATCAATGGATTTGGCAAAGTAGCAGGATACAAAATTAATGCACAGAAATCTCTGGCGTTCCTGTACACTAATGATGAAAAATCTGAACGTGAAATTAAGAAAACACTCCCATTTACCACTGCAACAAAAAGAATAAAATATCTAGGAATAAACCTACCTAAGGAGACAAAAGACCTGTATGCAGAAAATTATAAGACACTGATGAAAGAAATTAAAAATCATACAAATAGATGGAGAGATATACCATGTTCTTGGATTGTAAGAATCAACATTGTGAAAATGACTCTACTACCCAAACAATCTTATCTTTGATAAAGGAGGCAAGAATATACAGTGGAGAAAAGACAGCCTCTTCAATAAGTGGTGCTGGGCAAACTGGACAGCTACATGTAAAAGTATGAAATTAGAACACTCCCTAACACCATACACAAAAATAAACTCAAAATGGATTAAAGACCTAAATGTAAGGCCAGAAACTATCAAACTCTTAGAGGAAAACATAGGCAGAACACTCTATGACATACATCACAGCAAGATCCTTTTTGGCCCCCCTCCTAGAGAAATGGAAATAAAAACAAAAATAAATAAACGGGACCTAATGAAACTTCAAAGCTTTTGCACAGCAAAGGAAACCATAAACAAGACCAAAAGACAACCCTCAGAATGGGAGAAAATATTTGCAAATGAAGCAACTGACAAAGGATTAATCTCCAAAATTTACAACCAGCTCAATAACAAAAAAACAAACAATCCAATCCAAAAATGGGCAGAAGACAAAAATAGACATTTCTCCAAAGAAGATATACAGATTGCCAACAAACACATGAAAGAATGCTCAGCATCATTAATCATTAGAGAAATGCAAATCAAAACTAAAATGAGATATCTTCTCATACCGTTCAGAATGGCCATCATCAACGAATCTAGAAACAATAAATTCTGGAGAGGGTGTGGAGAAAAGGGAACCCTCTTGCACTGTTGGTGGGAATGTAAATTGATACAGCTACTATAGAGAACAGTATGGAGGTTCCTTAAAAAACTAGAAATAGAACTACCATACGACCCAGCAATCCCACTACTGGGCATATACCCTGAGCAAACCATAATTCAAAAAGAGTCATGTTCCAAAATGTTCATTGCAGCTCTATTTACAATAGCCAGGACATGGAAGCAACCTAAGTGTCCAGCGACAGATGAATGGATAAAGATGTGGCACATATATACAATGGAATATTACTCAGACATAAAAGGAAATGTAGTGAGGTGGATGGGCCTAGAATGTGTCATACAGAGTGAAGTAAGTCAGAAAGAGAAAAACAAATACCATATGCTAACACATATATATGGAATCTAAGAAAAAAAAAGGTCATGAAGAACCTAGGGGTAAGCCGGGAGTAAAGACACAGACCTACTAGAGAATGGACTTGAGGATATGGTGAGGGGGAAGGGTAAGCTGTGACAAAGTGAGAGAGTGGCATGGACATATATACACTACCAAATTAAAATAGATAGCTAGTGGGAAGCAGCCGCATAGCACAGGGAGATCAGCTCGGTGGTTTGTGACCTCCTAGAGTGGTGGGATAGGGTGGATGGGAGGGAGGGAGATGCACGAGGGAAGAGATATAGGCACATATGTATATGTATAACTGATTCACCTTGTTATAAAGCAGAAACTGACACACCATTGTGAAGCAATTATACTCCAATAAAGATGTTAAAAAAAAAAAAAAAGAGTGACAGGCCATCATTGTACAGCACAGTAGACGAATTCATAACACAAAAACAATAGTACTTCTTCCTTAACTTGTTCAATAATATCAACGTTATGGTCTCAAACAATTTAATTTCATCTTTCAGGGGCAACTCATTCTTGAGCCTAAGATTACTTAAGAGAGGGATATGTTGTGGTATAATTGCTTTTGGATTAAATATTTTCCCCATTATCCATCAATTTAACCCTATTTTTGTCTGAATCTAATCATCATTTGAAAATATAGGTCATGTGAATATTTAAAAAATAAAAGAATGAAGGAGGGAGTTATTCTCAATGAACAGTGATAAGGTATTTGTATTCCTTAAGTTTCAAAATAGTGTGAGCCTTAGAAATCCACTAAATATTCCAGCTGGGGACCCAATCATACGGTTGTGTAACTATTTTTCTTAAGTGAACTTTTCTGGTCAGTTATTACTACTTTCAGAGCATTCAGTTTGGTCCTTAACCAACAAAGACCAAGCATTTTAAAGTCAATAAAAAAGCATTTTCAAGAAACAATGTCATTCTTTTTTCTCATAAAATCCAAACCTTTCAGTATTTCCATACCAGATGCCACATTTTACTACTATAGATTGTACCAACTTTTCTCATAGCCAATATTAAAACTGCACATGTGTGTACAGTTTGAGTCCAGTTTAAGAAATATATTCAATAGAAATAATTGGGCACTACACAAAAATATATGTACAAAAATGTTCATCACACTATTGTTTATAAAGGCAAATATTGGAAAAATTAAATGTCCTTCAGTGAAAAAATCTGATGATACATTCATGAATTGAGATACTGTATAACCACTGAAGATGATGAAATCTATCTCTATAGACAGTGAAATATGTATATGTGTGTGTATGTCTATGTATTTTTTTTCAGGATATGTATGTATTCAGGATATCTATAGTTGCATAAATAAATGTATGAGGTTATTTTTTTGCTTTTCTCAAAACATGTTTTACATGATATGTAGCAGAGTGTATGCATAGAAAAAGACCTCAAAGAAATATGTGGAAATGTTAACAGCAATTGTACCTGATGTACATCAGCAGTTGTACCTGGGATCACAGGTAAATTTATTCTTCTACTTTATATGCTATATAATTTTTTTAATATCTTTAAAAACTATGAAAGTAAGCATGTATATCTTCAATAGTTTTTAAGCTATTTTCATTTTGGAGGAAAAAGAAGCTCTTAACAGAAAATATTTTATAAGGGTTTTGTTTCTTTAAAGGAAACCACTCAAGTCAGGAAAAAATTCTTTGCACAAAATACAGTGAATTTTATTCATCAGGAGTGATTAAAGGATGGGGCATTATAGTTAAATGAGAGTAAATACAGGTACTTTATGTGAGTATAGGTCATGGACATATCAAAAAGGGCACTACAAAGTGGCTTTCATCCAAACTTTTAAAACCTTCTTTTTAAAATTTCAGCTTAGTTTGTTTTATCTGAAATAGTTTCTTTTTTTTATTGAAGTATAGTTGATTTACAATGCTGTGTTAGTTTCAGGTGTACAGCAAAGTGATTCAGTTATATATACATATTTTTTCAGATTATTTTCCATTATAGATTATTGTAAGAAACTGAATATAGTTCCCTGTAATATACAGTAAGATGTTGTTTATTTTATATATAGTAGTGTGTATCTATTAATCCCATACTCTAAATTTATCCCTCCCCTCTTTTCCCTTTGGTAACCATATATTTGTTTTCTATGTCTGTGAGTCTGTTTCTGTTTTATAAATAAACTCATTGGTATTATTTTTTAGATTCCACATATAAGTGATATCATATAATATTTGTCTTTGTCAGACTTACTTCACTTAGTCTGATAATCTCTAGGTCCATCCATGTTTCTGCAAATGGCATTATTTCATTATTTTTTATGGCTGGGTAATATTCCATTGTATATATGTACCACATCTTCTTTATCCATTCATCTACAGATGGACATTTATGTTACTTCCATGTCTTGGCTATTGTAAATAGGGCTGCTATGAACATTGGGGTGCATGTATCTTTTTAAATTAGTTTTCATCTTTTCCAGATATATGCCCAGGAGTGGGATTGCTGGATCATATGGTAACTCTATTTTTAGTTATTTAAGGAATCTCCATACTGTTTTCTATAGCAGCTGCAGCAATTTATATTCCCACCAACAGTGTAAAAGGGTTCTCTTTTCTCCACACCCTCTCCAGCATTCATTATTTGTAGACTTTTTGATGATGTAGACTTTTTGATGATTCTGACCAGTGTGAGGTGATACCGCATTGTGATTTTGATTTGGATTTCTCTAATAATTAGCGATGTTGATCATCTTTCCATGTGCCTGTTGGCTATCTTTATGTCTTCTTTGGAGAAATGTCTATGTAGATCTTCTGCCCATTTTTGATTGGGTTGTTTGGTTTTATGACATTAAGTTGTATAAGCTATCTGTATACTTTGGAAATCAACCCCTTATCAGTTGCATCATTTACAAATACTTTCTCCCAGTCCATAGGTTTTCTTTTCATTTTGTTTATGGTTTCCTCTGTTGTGCAAAAGCTTTTAAGTTTGATTAGGTCCCATTTGTTTATTTTTGCTTTTATTTCTTTTGCCTTGGGAGACGGATCTAAGAAAATACTACTACGATTTATGTCAGAGAATGTTTTGCATATGTTCTCTTGTAGTTTTATGGTGTCATATTTTATATTTAGGACTTTAAACCATTTTGAGTTTATTTTTGTGTGTGGTGTAAGTGAGTGTTCTAATTTCATTGATTTACATGAGGCTGTCCAGCTTTCCCAACACCAGTTGCTGAAGAGACTGTCTTTTCTCCATTGTATATTCTTGCCTACTTTTTTGAAGACTAATTGACTGTAAGTGTGTGGGTTTATTTCTGGGCTATCTTTTCTGTTCCATTGATCTATATGTTTGTTTTTGTGCTAATACCATGCTACTTTGATTACTTTAGCTTTGTAGTATTGTCTGAAGTCTGGGAGGGTTATGCCTCCAGCTTTGTTCTGTTTTCCTCAGTATTGCTTTGGCAATTCTGGGTCTTTTGTGGTTCCATATAAATTTTAGAATTATTTGTTCTAGTTCTGTGAAAATTGTCATAGATAATTTGATAGCGATCACATTAAATCTGTAGAAAACCTTCTATTTTTAATGACTGGACCAAACCCAAAAATAGGCATCTTTGGATTCTGCAGTTGTTACTAACGTGCATTGATTGGCTGTAAACATATCCAGTTCCTCCTCTCTCTTCTCATCCACAGATTCTCATATATGAAAACGACTTGAAAGACTCTAGCCAGTGGTATTCATGCTGGGTTTCACAAAGTTGCTGACCTGGGCTTGTCAGCAGAGCAGAGAAGGGCTGAGGTCCCTCTTTTCCATCTTTTTAATCATAGAATGATGCATAATGCTTCTTTTGAAAGAAGGGGTCTATGGCAACAGCAAAAACAGAAAGCTTTGAGACACACCCTCATACTACAAACAGGGAAACTGACGCCTAGATGGACTAAGTTACTTATTCACCAGAACAGAAATGCCAGGACAAGAATGCAGGATTCCTGACACTTGTTCTGTTAGTTACTATTTTCACAGCACTAGTTAGGCTCCTCACAAAAAAGAATCTCTATAGGACAAGCAAAGAACAGAGCCAGTGAAAGAAGAGTGTCTTTGTCCCAAATCTGAGGTATTCATATTCTGGCTGAAAATAATTAGCAGTGTTTCAAACTATTAAGATTCCTATGGAAGGCAGCAAACCAAAATATGAAAGTCTTTACAATATCTAATGCAAGACCTCTGAACAGCCATTGTGTTAAATGTCACAAGAGATTTTCATCTTAGTATTTAGTGGCTGGCAGGAGATGACTCAGTGCCATGGAATTTAATTTTAAATTGTTTTCAAATAAATTCACAGAGTCCAATAGCATGAAACCTTGGAAGGTGACGGGGTGGCTTTAAAGATTTGAGAGTTTTTAAAGCCATATATCAAAGGTTCCCTCTGACAGTTATGGGGATTTATCGTGTTCTCAACCTCAATTGTTTCTATAAGCTCTCAACCATGATTCCCTATGCAAGAAAATTAAGTTTGGATATCTTGCCATCTTCGCCTGCCTGGGACCTCAAAATATCTAACCCCACGTACCTAGAAACTGCTCAAACATTTCTTTCTAGGGGCTGTCATTAAGTCCCCATTTTCTGGATGGGGACACAGAGGGTGCAACCATTGGTCAAGGTTACCCAGTGAGTCAGCGGCAAAGCTGGGAATGCAACCCAGACTTTCTGACTCCCTTGCCCGTCCTCTGACCATCAAACCACATGCTCCTGACCAGGATGAAACAAGCTTGTCTGTCTCAGCATTTGGAGGGAGCTGAGTCAAACTGCAGTTTATCCATTTCCCTTTCGAACATTCATATGCCATTTATTTCATCGGCTAATGGACAAATGGCTCCAGATCATTTTTCACTCTAAAAAACTTATTTTTTATTAATTTTTCAAGGAAAGGCTATCTTAATTTGGAAAAACAAGAAAGACCGCTTTTTTCCCCCCATCGTATCACATTGTGTAACACTGACAGTGTGGCTGCTTCGAAAACCCACAGAAGCTGCTTCCTTTGCCCTGCCGATGGCCAGTTCCTTTGCCAGCTTCTCCATGTGGCCTTCCTTGTACTGGGGTCGGGCGTCCCGTGGTTCCTGGCAAAAGCAGGTCCCATGGACAAGCCAGGCCTTGACGTGGCTGTTCCTTCTCCTGCTCTGTTTTTTTAATCTCTGACTGCACTGGGTCTTCGTTGCTGCGCGCGGGCTTCCTCTAGTTGCGGTTCGCGGGGGCTACTCTTCGTTGCGATGCACAGGCTTCTCATTGCGGTGGCTTCTCTCATTGCAGAGCACTGGCTCTAGAGCTCAGGCTCAGTAGTTGTGGCGCACGGGCTTACTTGTTCCGCAGCATGTGGGATCTCCCGGACCAGGACTCGAACCCTTGTCCCCTGCATTGGCAGGCGGATTCTTAACCACTGAGCCACCAGGGAAGTCCTCTGCTGCTCTTTTAAATGCTCCTTGACCACAAGAGAACCCAGTTCTCCCACCCCACGTGCCACTTGAAATGTAGTCAGTGGTGACGATCCAAAAGGGCGCCAGCCAGAGTCCAGAGCAACTTTACTAGGGACTAGGGAAAAGCAATACCAGGTCTCCTGCCAGTGAGTACCATCTGCTGCCAAAGACCACAGGGGGGAGAAAGGTTTTTAACACTCTGAGCAGGGGTAAACGCTCTCTCTTTTTCTTGCAGCCCATAAAATTGTTTCTCCCAGCGTTTTATACCTGTCATGTTTAATCATAAATATTTCTTCCTCGAAATGAACTAAATTGTTTACTCCCAAAGAGCTGTTGCCATTTGGGGGACAACTTTCCAAACTCTGGGTTAGGGATTTTGACCAGCCTGCTCCATGCCCTCTCCTTCTGTTGGCAGCTCGTCATCATGCTCTGCAACGACTTTGCTCCAGAGGCTGTCAGCAGAAGCGTGGAGCAGCAGAGAATGGAAGCAGGGGAGAAGAGAGGTGTGTCGTTATGGTGCTATCTAGGCTCCTCTTTCTCCTCCCTTGCCTTTGTTAAACCTGTCTAGTCCAGGCCAAGCAGGCCGTGGTCCGGTGAGATTCCCTGAAGTCTCCTCAAAATGTAGTGCTGTGCCCTAGTGAAGTGCCGCACCTTCCTCGGTGCCCAGCCGCCTGTCCTCTGACTGCAAGAGACTTGAGGGCTGAGGCTATCTCACTACATTTCAGAACAAAGTCCCCACAGACACACAGCATGGCCTGAAGTCAGTCTCCCTAAAGGTCTTAAAATTATAAACACTTAAAAAGCTGATTCTGCTTGTCATTCCCATCACACATGGCTCCAAATGCATCGTATCCTCCTCTTCTCTAGCTCTTTCTGCACAAGCCGTCAGGCACTGTGGTCCCATGAGAAGAAATAAGTTTGCTTAATGTGACAGCACTGGGATGTACTCCAGGGAGAGTGACAACATAATTTTGTTTACTATTCACTCCAAGTTCTAAAGAAGTAAACTTCATTAACTTTTCTGATAAAGCACAAAGACTCTATTATTTGCCTTACCCACAAAATTAAAAAAGGAAAAAAAAAAACTTTGATGTCTCCAGGAAGGCAGGCTTTTTTTGAAGTTTCTATTGCTCTAGCCAGGTGATCTAGAGGCTGATATTGCTTCAGTTGGCCTCTGACCTCTGATGGAAACGCCCAGGTCGGGGATTCTGTGCAGTGCTCAGCCGAAGCCTGTCTGCCTATCCATGTAGATTTAATAGTCCACCTGGCAGCTCGACTGCTGGAACAAAGAGGTTTTACATCTCTGGCTAATATTATGTATATATTTATATAGAGAGAGATATAGAGATATGCATTTAGATAGATAGAGAGAGATTTTTCATTCACAGGTTAACAAACCTATGCAGATAGGTATTCAAAGCAGCCTCTCAATCACAAAATAAGGGACTTAAAAATATAACATGGCCCATGGAAGCCTGACTTAAGTCATAGACAGGCCTAGAGAGACTGAAGCCCCATGAGGGGAGAGTGGGGAGGACAAATCAGCCTGGCCCTCCACCTTCCAAATGTGATAGAAGAACTTATGCGCCCTGTTTAGGCTTGTGTCTTCTTGATTCTCTGTCCACAGGGTGGAAATCTGCTCTTACGATAAAAGATCATGAGAAAAACTATCTGGAAAAATTATAATTTTTAGAAAACTGCTTTCAGTTAAAAAAAAATTAGCTAGAAAACCAAACCAAACCCCCAAATTAGATATTGGATCAGATTACTTTATTTTTTTATACCCTTTTTTCTTTCTGCTGAAAGGAAACGGTCGTGTATATGAATGTGTCAGCAAGCACAGGCCCCAGCCTCTGACTGCTCAGAGAAATTAAACTGCTTTCCAAGGGAGTAGCAGGCAAGACCGCCCAAGAAAAGGAGTTTAAGGCCTTTTGCATTCATTCAAATTTATTTGGGGCACAATAGATCTCCCATATATGTCAAACAGTCATCTTTTCTCCTTTATTTTAAAGGTGGCATTTGAAGATCTGAGAGTAAAGAGCAATGTGAAAGTTTCCTTCACACAACTTGTTCTTTTTCTTCCCCCAGCCCCCCAATAAAATGGTGTTTATGGCTTAATATTACAGAGTTGGAAAGAAAAGATGTGAGTGGGAAGACATGGGATTTAAAAATCTACAAACTGTAGAAATAGAACTATATTTGGAGGTCGAACTTTTTTTTAAAAAGGCAAACTTTGTTTTTTGATTTAATTTTTTTACTGTGGTAAAAATATATATATAACATAGTATTCATCATTTTAGCCATTCATAAGTGTACAATTCAGTGGCATTAAATTCATTCACAATGTTGTATAACCATCACCACTATCTATACCCAAATTTTTTTTTACCATCTCCAATAAAAAGTATCTATGCTCTGGGAATTCCCTGGCAGTCCAGTTGTTAAGACTTGGTGCTTTCACTGCTGTAGGCCCAGGTTTCATCCCTGGTCAGCAACTAAGATCCCACAAGCCGCGTGGCACAGCCAGAAAAGAAAAAGAAAAAAAATCCCTGCTCCTAGTTATTATTTAACTAGTCCAATGCCCCTGGTAACACCTCTATTCTTTCTTTCTCTATGAATTTGTGTATTGTAGGTATCTCATATAAGTTGGAATCATACAGTATTTGTTCTGTGTCTGATTTATTTCACCAAGCATAATGTTTTCTAGGTCCATCCATATTGTAGCATGTATCAAAATGTCATTTCTAAAAAAAGCAAACCTTCACCTGTAAAGAGTCAGAATTTTGATCTATTTTCTTCTTATTTGCAGCCCTTGTTCTCTGGAGCTTGTTAATGCTCCATAAAGGAAAGCAGAGGTCTTTGATCTTATAGGGCTTTGCTTTACTTACCATCTTCTGAGCACTTGCAGGTCTTTCCTTGTTGACTGAGAAGCCGAAGAGGTTCTGGATTTTGTTTTTATTTTGCTTTCAGATCTTCTGGTACTGTGAACTGACAAACTCCTCTCTTAAAACCAAACGACTGAAAAATCTGACACTGAGGCACTTACGGTCAACCTCAAAAGCACATTTTTTGACCCTCCTTGACCTGAATACTTGTAATTTTCCTTCAGTTAAACTGAGGAGGGGTACAATGTGTAGGCAATGGGCATTTTACACAACCCACGTTCATGACTCCTCCCTTTTTTAATCACCTAGTGATAAAAAAGTCTAGTGTTTCTCAATCCCAATGGGACAAACGCCACCTTTCACAAATATTTTGTTAATCCCCCTTTAAAATCGTAAAATGAAATTCATAGGCAATATAACCTATATACACCCATTACTTTTTTTAAAAATCAAGACAATGCCTTAAGCATGATATAAATTAGAAATAAAAGAACAATAATTTCTAATAAAATGATATATATTCCAGTAATACGTTTCCCAATTTGCTTGGGAATAACTACATTGAAAGACATAATAAAGTAGTCAGAAGCTGGCATTTAGAGGGAGAGTCACTCTTGAATTCAACAACTACAGATACAAACGAAGACAAGTGTGTTATATAGACAACTAAATCCCTTGAGTAATGTTGCAATTTTCCAACAGTTATGCAAATTTCCAAATCAATGAACAACTTAGAAAAAAGTTCTGGACAGAGTATAAAGTTTTATTCTTAGAAAGTTTAGGATATGTTAAAGCTGTAATAAAATATATTGTGCTTGTATGTAAAATGGAGTTAGATTTTCAGTTCAAATAATGCACGAGTTTGTCCACATTCATGACTGTCCAGCTGGACATACGAAAGTCATATATGGAATGCAGAACAATTCTTTGTGCAGGACTGCCCCGAACTTGCATAACATTGACATCCCTAACATTTGCCCAGTAAATATGAATGGCCCCCAATCAGTGTGACAGTCAAAACACCCACAATTAAAAAAAAAATAACCCAGAGGTAGAAGTAAAACTGGTCTAGTCTTTTTAGAGGTGGGAAACCAGCAGATAATTTTAAGTGCCTCTAAGAATTCCCAAGTATGTTTACATGCCCCATTTCCAGAGTGGGGTCTGGAGAGAGAAATGCTCCAGGGACAAATTCGGCAGGGAGGCTATTTGGGTGGTTGCCGTTTTTGGAGTGATTTTCTCATGTCCTTGCCCATGCCATGGGCCTGAGAGCTTACCCTTTGCCTTTCTCTTTAGACGCTCTGTCCACCGCCACCTTTGCCAAGCTTCATAAATGTAGGAAAGTACATAAACAATTTTACTGTGGCATGGTGGAAGCTCTGGGGTTGAACATGCAAATTATGTCGTTACAGCTTCAAAAAAGGTTCAGGCTCTTTCCTCCATTTCATTTTGCCTTCTAAGTTCACCCTTAATTGCAGACTCCAGACCAAAGCTGCAAGTCTTGGCATAGCTCCCATACTATTAAAAACTCTAAGAATTCCTTTCTATATGTGTCTCCAATCCTACCTCCAACTTGGTTCCGTGCCCACACTAGTAGTTTGTCTGAACCAAACTTGGTGGCTTCCTGCATTCTGTGCTACAGTCACCCTGGAAACTGTACTTTCCACTCTCCATCAGGACATCCCTGGGCATCTCTCAAACAATCTTGACACATTTCAAAAATATGTTCTAAAAGAGCCAGGTTCCTTCTATGCCTCCACAGAATCTAAAATTTTTCTCCATCCCCCATCACTTACGTTGTCTGCTCAGATCCTCAAGATAATCCTGTAAAGTAGATCAGGGAGATGGCATTTTATCACTAAGGTTCACTGAGGTACAGATTAATTGATTTGCCAAAGTCACACAGCTAATAAGTAGCAGAACTGGGAAAATAACATAGATTTTGGGTTACTTATTTGTTTTTGTCTTTATTTTCTTACATTTAATTCAGTAGGATTTTCAGGGATTATTTCACTAACTCCATTAAAATAAAAAACTCTTTGGTGCACGATGTCATATTTACCGTTTCCATACTCATTTGAAATTTTGCAAATCTCTCCAAAAGCTTTCTTGCTTTTCTTGCTGTCAGTACAGTCGGAAAACCCCTCATTTTCTAGTCTATCATCATATCCCCAGAAGTGCCTCTGCCCTTCAGATGGTTTAAGGTGCCCTTCCTTTGACCCTTTTCACCATTGTTATTTTTTCTGGATACACAGAAACCAGAATTGCCACACTGAAAGATATGTATGGCCTACATTTTGGTAACAGAGGAGTGATAATATTTTCTTTTTTATTTCTGAAGCATATTGTAGGCAGAATACTCTGAACTTGAAGCTTCTCAGAACGGCAATTACTGTCTTCACCATTCACTGAGGGCCCAACTTCCCATGCATTTCACCCTTTTCCTAAAGCCCTGACTGCTCTTCAGCCTTCTCCTGTCCTAAAATCCCACACAGACTTCAAGGCCTAGTTTGCGTGCTGTAGCCTCTATGAAGCTTTCTTTAAACTTCCAAAACAATCCCTCTATTTCTCCCATAGCACATCGTCTAAAACTTGTTTAGCACTTATTTAATTCTACAGGATATTATAATTAAATGCTCACAAAGGTTTGTTTTATATTCATTCTTATTTATGCTTTGCATTAAATTTCACACATTTCCCTGCTCATCATTGAGATTGTATCTCATTGCTTCTTCCTGACTTCATGTTTCTTCTTCCTCGTATAAACTGTCTCTGAGAGGATCTGTAAATGGTAAATTTTTTGAATTCTGTTTCAATTAGGAAATTTTTGTCTGCAAGTAACAAAAATCCCTACTCGAAATGTTTAAAAACATAAAGGAATTCAATTATCTCACTTACCACCAGGTCCTGAGATAAGTGCAGCTTCACAAGCAAAGACATCACGTAAAGGAAAGTTTCTTCTCGCCATCCCACTCTGCCATCCTCCACCTTTCTATTCTGCTCTGGGGTTGACACCCTTCTTGACAATGGCTGCCACAATCCCAGGAATCACTGGCAAACATGACAATGTCCAAGGGAAGAGCACTCTGCCTCTTTTCCCTATGATCTCTTGAAAGGAAAAGAGACCTTTCATATAAGCCCCCTGGCAGATTTATCCTCACATCTTATTGGCCAGGACTGAGTCACCCAGCCCTTTCTATATGTACTAACCACTGTCAAGGGGAATGGGATTACTATGATTAGTATAGACTAATTAAGATTTACCCTTTGTCAGGCCAGAAGGTAGGGTAAACAACACTATCAACTTGGGACATAGATAACACTTGGTTTTTGGACAACACTTACAGGAAGAACTTTCCAGAATGCACTTAGTCCCCATAAGAGAGTTCTTGAACCAGGCAAAGCAGGATGCACCATGGGTAGTGCCCTGGGGCAGAGAGCTGGTGCCTGTGCTGCTTTAGCATGTATAAAGAAGCGAGGGCAGGAATACTTAACCAATCCTATAGCAACAGGAGTTTTCAGTCAGAGCACTGGTCTTGATGGTGAGGATACGTGGAAGCAGGACAATAGCCACCTGGAGGAGTTTTCTTTCCAGTTCTGGTGTCAGCTACAGATCTCATAGTTCTCCTCACTGAGCTAGCTTTTTGCTCGATTACCTAAGGGAACAGGGTGAGAGAATTTGTCTTGCCTCATCCCTGAATCACATGGAGGAAGAATGTACACCTCAGTAAAAACAGGGCTCTACCAGCAAGAGAGAAAGCTCTTTTCAGTAGGCTATTGATGTGCCTTATACCTTGAATGCTTGAAACCCTTACCGACTATGGTTAAATCTTAATTTTAGAGTCAAAAGTTCTTTTCCTTCAATTCTCTGATGCTTTTGCTTCAGTGTCTTCTCTTACCCAGTACTGCAGATGAGAAATCTGTGGGTTATCTGTTTTGATTCTCTGGAGGAGCTTTTGCAACTTTTTAAAATCTTTTAAGTATGAAAATGTCATAATTTTGTGCGAATTTGTGAGGTTGTTCATCCTGTTTGGCACACGGTGTTACCTTTCAATCTAAGAGCTCTTTTTTTTCAGGTGTTATTTATTTGTCATTTACTTGAAGATTTCCTTCATTATCTCTATTTTATTCCTTCAGACTGGCCCAGGGGAACCATGCATCATTAAACAGGCTTTAAAATTTGCAGATATCTCATCCAAGTCTCCCAACTTCTCTTGCACATTTTTACCTATTTGCTGTTTATGCTCTCTTCTGTAAGGACAGTTGACCCAGTTTTTAACTCATTATTTAGCTCTTTAGTTTTTCTTTTCTGCTGTTCAGTCTTACATTTAGTTTTTCTAATAAACCTCATTATTGAAATATAACATGCATAAAGAAAAGTGAATAAATCCTAGGTGTACAGGTTGATGAAGAATCACTAAGTGAACAACACATGTGTAACCCTCACAGGTGAAGAAAGAAGACAACACCAAGAATGTTGTCTTTGCTTCTTTTTTTCTTTTTAAAATTAATTAATTAATTTTTGGCTTTGTTGGGTCTTCGTTGCTACGCGCGGGCTTTCTCTACTTGCAGTGAGTGGGGGCTATTGTTCGTTGTGGTACGCGGGCTTCTCATTGCAGTGACTTCTCTTGTTGCAGAGCACAGGCTCTAGGCATGCAGGCTTCAGTAGTTGTGGCACGAGAGCTCAGTAGTTGTGGCACACGGGCTCTAGGGTACAGGCTCAGTAGTTGTGGCACACAGGCTTAGCTGCTCTGCGGCATGTGGGATCTTCCCAGACCAGGGCTCAAACCCATGTCACCTTCTTTGGCAGGCGGAAGAAGAACCACTGCGCCACCAGGGAAGTCCTGTCTTTGCTTCTTTAATATATAGGGTATATATTTCTGATATGGAAACTTAGTAAAGTGAAAAAATAAAGAGACAGCGGAAAGTACTGCTAGAATAATCTTTAACTTAGTTTGCAATTCAAGCCAAGTGTTCATTCTGTAAGTACAGCCATCTGGTCCAGGGCAAAGAAGGGTTTTTGTTCAAATGAGAAAAATGTGAGATCCTCCATCTCTATAATGATCCAGTTCACAATGATATTGCCGACAAATTTTCTAATTATTCCATCTTGCTCATATGATTATTTTCTCACTCATCTTCCCTCTCTATAATATTAGTTCATGATTTTTTTATGGCCAAACCAAAGAAAGTGGAAATTTTTCTGACCACCCCCTCTCCTAAAAATCTAAGGATGGATTATTGTGCAAGGACCCTGCTGTGGCTAAGCTCCAGCCTGAAAAGGGGAGTTGGGAAGGTTAAAAGAAAATGACTATCTCCTCTCAGTAAGAGATGCATGGAAGTGTCCACTCTCCCTAGACCATCAAGTAAACTAGCTCGCCCATGCCCTCAGGAGTAATCTGGGAGGAAATGGTAGAGAGGTATACTGTCTTCCTAGTCTAATTCTCTGCTTGCTGCCCCCAAAGTTATCGTCATTCATTCTTCTTGTTGAGGACTGACAGTCTCAAGAGAAGAAAGATCTCAAGGAATTGATCACAACTTGCAGCTCTTAGGTGGATTCAGTGAAGTCTCAACAAATATCCAGGTCATTCAGTGGCTGGAAATCTATATGATTAGTTCAATTCAACAGATGCTTTTGTAACACCTGTCATTTTTTTTTTATTCATTCAACAAATATTTGTCAGTCACCTACTCTGCACCAGGCTCTGTTTTAGGAGCCATATAATGGACACAATAAATAAGATGAGACCCTGCTTTGAAGGAAATTCCAATTTAGTTGGAAGGAAAAGGCACACAGAAATAATGAAAACCAATAACAGGAAAAGGCATGTACCCTGGAGCAGTATAAATAAATGACACTGGGGGCAGGACGAGGGAGGTCAAGAAAGGGAGATCATACTCAGATCAGTAAACCAGGATGGCTTCATAGAAGATCGCATTTAACCTTGAAGCTAGGTAGGAATTTGACAGAGATGCAGGAAAGAAGAACGTTCCAAGAGAGAAAACTGCATAAAGAAAGGCATGGAGTTGAAGGTAGGCAAAATAGTTAGGTGTGGCTGGAATGAGAATAGAGACAAATAAGCAGAGGTAGATTGTTTTTTAAAAAAGAGAAAAAGTTGGTCTATGTGCACCATACGTATGGATCACAGTCCTAACCAATAGTCAATGGAAGCTGTAACATCCAAAACAAACTATTTTATAGAAGATATAGAGCTCCTGCTTAAAAGTAAATGATATTTTTGTTAATCCAGTATAACCTGGGTTAAATGCAAAGTGCTAAGATGAACGCTTTCCTCAAGGAATCCTCTTTTTAATAAAGGAATTAGAGGAACCAAAAACTTGCCCAGTTTTCCTAGATAAAAATATGGATAAGTTAAAGTAAACATTAATGATTGAAGAGTTAGTTCTCGCTGAAAGGAACATGGAAGGCTCTGTGGAAAATGCACATTTAAGCATGGTTTTGAATGATGGGCCAGGAGCTGGAGAAGATGGAAGTGAAATCAAGCTCCTGGTTTTGTAATATTGTAATATTTGTAATGCTCATGGACAACAAGCATGGAGCTTGTGAAATCACTTGCCCTCCATAGTCATAGCTACAGAAGCACTCTGACCCAGCCAATTAACTGTGGGTATCTAATGAATGTTTCATTAGCATAAATTGCTATGATGGATAGAAACTTTATGAATCCTACGCAGCTCTCTAGGCATTTAAATAGAGGCTTTGTTTGTCTTCTGAAATCATTATTACAAAATAGAGGAATATTTACAATACAATAGTATAGGAAGGCTAAAGTGGGGTAGTGACCATAGATGAGGTATGAGCAACATGTTCTAAGGCCTTAAATGCCATCTTAAAAAGTTTAGCTCTTATTCTAAAGACAATGGGAATCATCAAAGCATTTTGAACCAGGAGCAGGCTTTCACTTTAGAAAAGTCACTCCGGCGGTTGGAAGAAAGAAATGAGTGGTAGGTGGGCTGAAGACCTAGCACCCAGTCAATATTCCACTATAGCTGGGCAGCCAGGGCAGGGTGGGCTCGTAACATGGCATAGTAACTAAGACTGGTTTCAGAGCTGGAGAAAGCACTTACTGCGAACCGTCTGGTTACGTCGTTAAGGTCCCTCACCACCCCCTGTTTGTCAGAACACTGCTCAAGCCAATTTTTTAAACCAAAAGGCTTAGGAATAAGAATATCACATACACTGAGGAAACTTTAATTTAACTTTCCTGAGAGTGGGAAACCAACCTCTTGCAAAGTTCAGCACATTCCTCAAAGCTGCTCTCACTTTCCTGCCTCGCTGAGTCAGGCAGCAAAAGGGCTTCGTTGCTAAGACAACTCCATACAAGGCCCTCCATGCCGCGCTGCCCTCTGCAGCCATCTCTGGCCAAACCCTTTGGGGTTGCTTGGAAAATTACAAACCAAAACTGGCAAGCCTACTTCTTCACATATCTTTTACAGAAATCCCACTTAGATATCCCTTTCTATCAACCACTTTATTTCTGTTGTCAGTCTCTCCAGCCCCAAACTCTTCCTTCTTTGAAAGGAAACATGGGCTTTCCAAGCAAATAAGATTTTATTTCCTGATATCTTCAGACCTTATTTCCTATTCTTCTGTTTGTTTGAAACTTATCTAAGGAAGGACTAGAAAGCGAGGGAGAGAAGCTGCATCTGATCTACTATACGTCACTCAGGGCTGGGTGCTCTGATGCATGAAAGTACCACATTTAAATGCATTTCCTTGTTGAAACATATGACATCATATATTGAATAAGAGCAATATAGAGCATCTGGCTTTCAAAAAGGTATCTGGCAAAGTTTCAGGATA
Organism: Pseudorca crassidens; assembly: GCF_039906515.1. Lineage (NCBI taxonomy): Eukaryota > Metazoa > Chordata > Mammalia > Artiodactyla > Delphinidae > Pseudorca > Pseudorca crassidens. The sequence goes on from NC_090303.1 coordinate 47,948,523, forward strand.
AGGAACAAGGTGAAGAAATGGGGACTGGATAAGGTTATGTGGTTAGAATGATTCAAATCTGACAATACCCAGAGGATGTTGATTAATGAACCACTGAGATTTTGCAAGAAGGGCTCTATTCTTAACCCCCTCCTGTTCATCAAATTCATAATCACTTGGATAGCAACATATGCTATTAATTTTGCAGATGACCGAATACATTTAGTGCAATGCTAAGCACTTAGTAATTGCTCAATAAATGTTTGTTGAATTTAATTGAGAGGAAACTGTTGATACTTTACATGACAGAATCACAATTCTAAATTAGTTCATTAGGCTGAAAGAAAGTAAAAATACAAATACAATAATATTGAAAAGGGATGGATGAATTTTGTGCTCTTGGGCTCAAATAATCAATGGTACAACTGTAGGACTGAGAAAGCCCAATTTAGCATATGAAAAAAAATTAGAATTTAGTTGACGATAAGCCAAATATGAATTAATAGGCTGCTTTCCTCTCCTTACAAAAGTAATACAGGCTACATAGCATCATGGACAAATCAAGGGAGATAACAGGGTTTGCCATTGCACTATTTAGACAACATCTGGAAACTGTGTTTCATATTAGGCACTGTGTTTTAAGAGGATCATTAATCAAGAAACTGTGTCCAGATGAGAATGGGCATAATGGAAAGGGGCTCCCATGAGAAAAATGTAAAGACATTTGGATTATTTGTCCAAATTATAAAACAAAATGTATGCAGGTATAGGGGTAATAATAGGATTCTTCATGATAGCTACTTTCACATGTTGAAAGGCTATCATATACAAGCAAGATTCACATTATTCTCGGTTGCTTCAGAGGGCTTAGCTTAACTAAGTTAAGATTAACATAGCTTAACTAGGACCTTGAAAAGAGTGAAAACAAAGCAAAGTTTGGCTGTAGATAAGAAATAATCCTTTACCAAATAAAATAGTCAACAAATGAAACAGTGAGTGCTACAAAGTAATATTGAAAAGCAGGTTACTTTTAGAGAGAAGTATCACATAAAGTAGTTTGTTGGATTTTTAAAAGGACTCTATATTTTGAAGTCCCTTCCATCTCTAAAATTGCCTGATTGTGATTATAATTATATTGTCTGAAAGCAAAAAACAAATAGTGGTAAACCACCATCAATCAACTAATCATCATGCAGATCAATATGGCACATGAAATATTCATTCAGCTGAATTCCACGAGTAACTTTTGACTGCTTCTTTTGTACTAAGCACTTTGTAGGTACTAATTTTTTAATTGAATAAGACTTAGTGATTTACCACAAGAAGCTTACAATCTTGTGGTGAAGAATGACCTAAATAGATAACTTCAATATGTTTCTTAGGCACTTGCACTAGTTTCCAATTGCTACTGTAATACATTACCAAAACTTAGTAGCTTAAAACATTCACATAAAGGTAGAAGATGGCGGAAGAGTAAGACGCGGAGATCATGTTCCTCCCCACAGATACACCAGAAATACATCTACGCATGGAACAACTCCTACAGAGCATCTACTGAACGCTGGCAGAAGACCTCAGACCTCCCAAAAGGCAAGAAACCCCCCACGTACCTGGGTAGGGCAAAAGAAAAAACTAAACAGAGACAAAAGGATAGGGACGGGTCCTGCACCAGCGGGAGAGAGCTGTGAAGGAGGAAAAGTGTCCACACACTAGGAAGCCCCTTCGCGGGTGGAGGCTTCGGGAGGCGGAGTGGGGGAGCTTGGGAGCCGCGGAGGAGAGCACAGCAACAGGGGTGCGGAGGACAAAGCGGACAGATTCCAGCGCAGAGGATCGGGCCGACCGGCACTCACCAGCCGAGAGGCTTGTCTGCTCGCCCGCCGGGGCGGGCGGGACTGGGAGCTGAGGCTCCGGCTTTTGTCGGAGCGCCGGGAGAGGACTGAGGTTGGCGGCGTGAACACGGCCTGCAGGGCGTTAGTGCACCGCGGCTGGCCGGGAGAGAGTCCGGGGAGAAGTCTGGAACTGCCGAAGAGGCAAGAGACTTTTACGTCCCTCTTTGTTTCCTGGTGCACGAGGAGAGGGGATTAAGAACGCTGCTTGAGAGAGCTCCAGGGACGGGCGCGAGCCGCGGCTAAAAGTGCGGAGCCCAGAGACAGACATGAGACGCTAGGGCCGCTGCTGCCGCCACCGGGAGGCCTGTGTGCGAACACAGGTCACTAGCCACACGCCCTTCCGGGGAGCCTGTGCAGCCCGCCACTGCCAGGGTCCCGGGATCCAGGGACAACTCCCCCGGGAGAACGCACAGGCGCGCCTCAGGCTGCAACGTCTCGCCGGCCTCTGCCGCCGCAGGCCCGCCCCACACTCCGTGCCCCTCCCTACCCCCGGGCCTGAGTGAGCCAGAGCCTCCGAATCAGCGGCTCCTTTAACCCCGTCCTGTCTGAGCAAAGAACAGACGCCCTCCGGCGACCTACACGCACAGGCGGGGCTAAATCCAAAGCTGAGCCCCTGGGAGCTGTGAGAACAAAGAAGAGAAAGGGAAATCTCTCCCAGCAGCCTCAGAAGCAGCGGATTAAAGCTCCACAATCAACTTGATATACCCTGCATCTGTGGAATACCTGAATAGACAACCAGTCATCCCAAATTAAGGAGCCCTGTGGATGAAAGGCTCTTGGGGCTGCAGCCAGGAGTCAGTGCTGTGCCTCTGAGGTGGGAGAGCCAACTTCAGGACACTGATCCACAAGAGACCTCCCAGCTGCACATAATATCAAACAGCAAAAATTTCCGAGAGATCTCCATCTCAACGCCAGCACCCAGCTTCACTCAACGACCAGCAAGCTACAGTGCTGGACATCCTATGCCAAACAACTAGCAAGACAGGAACACAACCCCACCCATTAGCAGAGAGGCGGCCCAAAATCATAATAAGTCTACAGACACCCCAAAACACACCACTAGACGTGGACCTGCCCACCAGAAAGACAAGATCTAGCCTCATCCACCAGAACACAGGCACTAGTACCCTCCACCAGGAAGCCTACACAACCCACTGAACCAACCTTAGCCACTGGGGACAGACACAAAAAACAACAGGAACTACGAACCTTCAGCCTGCAAAAAAGGAGACCCCAAACACAGTAAGATAAGCAAAATGAAAAGACAGAAAAACACACCGCAGATGAAGGAGCAAGATAAAAACCCATCAGACCTAACAAATGAAGAGGCAATAGGCAGTCTACCTGAAAAAGAATTCAAAATAATGATAGTAAGGTTGATCCGAAATCTTGGAGATAGAATGGACAATAGAATGGACAAAATGCAAGAATCAGTTAACAAGGACCTAGAAGAACTAAAGATGAAACAAGCAACGATGAACAACACAATAAATGAAATTAAAAGTACTCTAGATGGGATCAATAGCAGAATAACTGAGGCAGAAGAACGGATAAGTGACCTGGAAGATAAAATAGTGGAAATAACTACTGCAGAGCAGAATAAAGAAAAAAGAATGAAAAGAACTGAGGACAGTCTCAGAGACCTCTGGGACAACATTAAACGTACCAACATTCGAATTATAGGGGTTCCAGAAGAAGAAGAGAAAAAGAAAGGGACTGAGAAAATATTTGAAGAGATTATAGTTGAAAACTTCCCTAATATGGGAAAGGAAATAGTTAATCAAGTCCAGGAAGCACAGAGAGTCCCATACAGGATAAATCCAAGGAGAAATACGCCAAGACACATATTAATCAAACTGTCAAAAATTAAATACAAAGAAAACATATTAAAAGCAGCAAGGGAAAAACAACAAATAACACACAAGGGAATCCCCATAAGGTTAACAGCTGATCTTTCAGCAGAAACTCTGCAAGCCAGAAGAGAGTGGCAGGACATATTGAAAGTGTTGAAGGAGAAAAACCTGCAACCAAGATTACTCTACCCAGCAAGGATCTCATTCAGATTTGATGGAGAAATTAAAACCTTTAGAGACAAGCAAAAGCTGAGAGAGTTCAGCACCACCAAACCAGCTCTACAACAACTGCTAAAGGAACTTCTCTAGGCAAGAAACACAAAAGAAGGAAAAGACCTACAATAACAAACCCAAAACAATTAAGAAAATGGGAATGGGAACACACATATCGATAATTACCTTAAATGTAAATGGACTAAATGCTCCCACCAAAAGACACAGATTGGCTGAATGGATACAAAAACAAGACCCATATATTTGCTGTCTACAAGAGACCCGTATGCTAACACATATATATGGAATTTAAGAAAAAAAAAAATGTCATGAAAAACCTAGGGCTGAAACAGGAATAAAGACACAGACTTACTAGAGAATGGACTTGAGGCTATGGGGAGGGGGAAGGGTAAACGGTGACAAAGCAATAAAGAGGCATGGACATGTATACACTACCAAACGTAAGGTAGATCGCTAGTGGGAAGCAGCCGCATAGCACAGGGAGATCAGCTCGGTGCTGTGTGACCGCCTGGAGGGGTGGGATAGGGAGGGTGGGAGGGAGGGTGACGCAAGCGGGAAGAGATATGGGAACATATGTATATATATAACTGATTCATTTTGTTGTGAAGCTGAAACTAACATACCATTGTAAAGCAATTATGCTCCAATAAAGATGTTTAAAAAAAAAAAAAAAACATAAAGGTATATTATATTAGAAAAATATATAATTAATACTCTATAAAAATTATGTATGTAACATAAAGACACAGAAAGTTTGAAACTAAAAGAATGGAAAAAGATATACTATGAAATTACTAACTGAAAGAAAATTATATTAATATCAGACAATAAAGTATAAGGAAAAAACAAAAAAAAAAAAAAAAATTCACAATTTTATTGTCTTACAGTTCTGAGAGTCAGAAGTCTAAAATGGGTGTCACTAAGTTAGAATCAAAATAGCAGGGCTGGTTCCTTCTGGAGGCTCTAGGGGAGAGTCTGTTTCCTTGCCTTTTTCAGGTTCTAGAGGTCACCCATATTCCTTGGCTTGTGGCCCTATTCCTCCAAGTTCAAAGCCAGAAATGTCAGGCATAGTCATTCTCACACTGCCATCTGTCTGGTTCTCTATATTCTGCCTCCCTCTTCAGAACTTAAGGACACGTGATTATGTTGGGCCCACCCAGATAATCCAGGATAATCCCCGCATCACAAGGTCAGCTGATAGCCGTGTAGTATTTAACTCAGTATTGTCACATATTCTAGTTTTTCAAGGGAAGCTGCAGATTTGGATAGTTATATATAAAATACCGGAGAATTTTACACTGCAACTCTTATAAAATATATCTGTGGACCAGATATGGCCCATAGGCTACTAGTTTGCAACCTCTAGTCTAAGATGAAGAAAGTTTTTGACTGATTAACCAGCAATTCTTAACCTGGAGTCCAGGATAGAATTCAGGAGGCCAGGAGCCTGAATGTGGAAAAAAATATATCTCCATTTTTATTTATATAACACGAATTACATATCTTTTAAATATCTGTTTAAATATCTTTATATTAAACAATAGAAAATAAATTATATGCTTTAGTTTTTACTAACCTCCAATAGAAATTTAGCATCTCCTTATTTATGAATATCAGCAACAAACCGCAGTAGTATTAGGAATACCTGTAGCTATCACCCATTATGTTACATTACAGTGTTGCAACATTTCAAAATATCTTCTATGCTCACCACTACTTTGAAATTATGGCAATTTGTAGATCCATCCTAGATCTACTTGTTTAATGTATTAATAAAGCAGCACATATAATACCATATCACGAATTTGCTTTTATTTAAATATTTTGATAACTGTATGTCATCATATTTGGTTACTTTTACCATGCTGTTTTATTTTATATATTTAGAAAGATTATTCTGAGAAGAGTTCCATATGCTTCACCGGACTGCAAAGGAGTCCATGACACGTGCAACACACACACACACACACAAACACACACACACACACCCCCCTTGAGCCAAATGAGGGGAATGAAGGAAAAAGGCAAGGAGAAATACGACTCAAAGCCAACACTCAAAACTGTCCAGCTTAGTTTACACTTTGATAAAATATTAGTATGTGCCCAGGGGGCACTTGTCAATCTCTGTCACTGAGGCAGTGACATTAACTCTTTCAGGCTTCGCAGGTACTGCAGTTGAGTCTAATTTCAATTACCAGGAGTGACTCGAATCTTGGTGGAAACTGAAGCCTGCTGTTGTTAAGCTCTATTATTAAAGTAATAGCATCTTGTTCAGTTAATAGGTCGCACAGGAACGTCATGTAGTTAGACATGAAGATTTTTGGTTTAGGGCTTGCTGGGCTGAGGAGCTACTGAGTGTTTGCTTGCATCCCGTTTCACCAAAGCCTCTCTCTGCTGGTGGATGATGGCTGATTGCTTTGCAGGTCTGGGAAATGTGTTTGGCCTACTCCATTCTGGGCTGTCTGCTCTGCTTGCTTTGGTTTTGCAAGTCTGAGCTCAGCTGTGGGTTTATTTAGTTCCAGGAGACTGGCGTTGGCTTTTCACATTCCTAGGTCTCATGTGTCTGAAGACCTTCGGTTTGGCTTTACAAATGATCCTATGGTGTAACACTAGCTCCTGAATGGTAACATAAGTTTGGTAATAATAATAAAACAGAAATAGGGAGCTATCAGAGATTATTAGTACTGGCATGTGAATTAAACCATATTGCAACAAATCTGTTTCAAGGGTAATAATCTTAGTTTGGACAGAATTGAATTCAAGACCTCAGCCTCGCTGGCATTTCCCACATCCACTTCCTCTAACTTTGAAGCTTTCCAGATCACTTAAATGGTGTACGCTCTCCGCTAGTCTCCAATAGTCCTCTAAAAGGAAATCATTCCTACCAACCTCTGTTTGCAAATGTCTTGACATTTTTTGAGTTGCAGGTAGCTGAAGGCCCAAAGTTATAAACAAGAGGGTCTCCATACCTGTCTATGGTTCCTAAAGGCAGATATTTGTCTCTTTCGTTCATTGTGGCATCTCTGCCTGGCACACTGATAGGTGTTCAAAAAATATTTGTTTAGTAAATAAATGAATCAATGCAACACAAGTACTTATAATTACAATGCTTCCTTCAGAAGTTATTGAAAGGATTATTTAAGATACCATGTTAAAACCTTCATAAACTCCTAAGTCCTATATAAGTGAGTAAATTGAATTCACTAGTGCCATAAACCATGGTTAATCTCATCCCCTCCTTTCATGTTAAGTCCAACGAAAAATGCAGAAAATACATTTATACTAACTTTTGGTTGTATAAGAGTCTTTTGGTTATATAAAAGCCTGTCCCTAAGCAAAACTGTATAATTGGCATGCTGCCATTCCAGTCTCCTTTTATCGAGACTTTTGGGGCACCCCAAATTTCCAGGGGTACAGGGCCTCCCAAAACCTTGTACATTTGACATAATTAGTTTTGAAGATACTTCTATCCTTATTCCAGACACAACATTTCTTAGCATCGCCGCGTCACCATCAAAACTTTTGTTTCCATGTACTTTCTTTCTCAGCATTACAAAGCTAACCTGAAATCCTTAATGTGTATCAGTGTGTCATCAGCAGGTTTCTGTTTAATGTGATATCTTGGGTTGTGCACATGTCTTTCATTAGGATCAGATACTTCAGCTATCCTGGCAAAATGATGGGAGAATATTGGCTCTTCAAGATCATTTAATGTTATACTGCATTGGCCCACATTGTTATACCTATTTTATCTGTGCATAGATCCAGCTGGGTAACACACGCTGAGGCTTATTTTGCCTCTGCTCTGCCCTGGTACACTGGGAGACTTGGGCAAATTGCCCCCCTCTCTCTCTGCCTGAGCTACTTCATCTAGAAATTGAAAAGGGAGTAGTGGAGTGCCCCAGATAATCTAGTCCTGTCTGCACCTAAAGGAGCAATAATTCTGGCGTTATCTGTACTATGCTTCAGATGAAATAAATCAGGTTAAAAGAGAAATTTATAAGAGATGCTGCTGTTTTTCTCACCTTCACTTGGCATCACACCCTTAATGAAATAGAGTAATTCAGGAGCCAAAGATACGATATATATACATACACACACATACATATATCTTAAAGCGATAAGAAGACAAAAAATGATTTTTGAACAATGACCAAACTCACATTCTGCAAAGAGAACTATATAAATTTACTGAACTAGAAAGTATATACCTCACAGTGTGTTCTCATAACTGTTTTTACTTCCCCCACTTTCAGAATCTTGTGACACTCAGAATGGTTCTTCAGGCCAATTACTACTGGTCACACAGTTCTGTGCAGGTTTCAGTATGTCTAGCCTGAGCTGCCTGAATCTTCAGTCTCATCAGGATTATCATCTTCACTACCCATCAGTGGGACAGGAAGGTCTAAACTCACATTTGTTGTGGAGGAATTACTTTCTACTTGAGATTCCTTCAATATGCAAAAGCATGGATAGCACCATACTTCCTATTTAATATCATTAAATATGCCTGTCATATTTTATGCCTGAAGAGCTTGGAGTGCTATTATTCAGTTGCTTTGTGTCCTGCCTAGTGTAGGCACATATACACATTTATGTTAGTGAGAGTAAGGCTAAATTTCTGCATCAAAGAGGTCCCCACGCACACACACACACAAAGAATTAGTGGCTTAAAGAAACAAATCGCCTTCTCGATTATGTACCAGCCTGAAGTAAGTATTGCCAGCTGGTGAATCTGCTTACATGATGATCATTCAGAAACCCAGGCTAACAGTGGCTCACCCATCTTCAGTATTTACCTCCAAGTAACACCCTAAATTCCCTTTATGAGCTTAAAAATAGACCACAAACAGATAATTTTATCACTTTGTAGTTAAAAATGTGACCCATAAATCTACTTATCTCCACCTAAAATTTGCCTCTCTTTTTTGTTTTAATTAATTTATTTATTTTTGGCTGCATTGGGTCTTCATTGTTGGGTCTTTGTTGCTGTGCAAGGGCTTTCTCTAGTTGTGGTGAGCAGGGGCTACTCTTCGTTGTGGTGCATGGGCTTCTCATTGCAGTGGCTTCTCTTGTTGCAGAGCTCGGGCTCTAGGCACACGGGCTTCAGTAGTTGTGGCACACGGGCTCAGTAGTTGTGGCTCGCAGGCTCTAGAGTGCAGACTCAGTAGTTGTGGCGCACGGGCTTAGTTGTTCCGCAGCATGTGGGATCTTCCCGGGCCAGGGCTCGAACCTGTGTCCCCTGCATTGGCAGGAGGATTTTCAACCACTGCACCACCAGAGAAGTCCCTAAAATTTGCCTCTTTTTAAAATAAAAATCATGGCATAGTGACTAATTTAACGCTTCAGGTGTAGTGGGCAAACTGTTGATAAAACAGAGAATTTCCATTTTTATTAGCTCCATTGACAACCAAATAAATGAATCTGGAGGCTTATTTATTATATATACGATTCTTCTTTATTATATATACGATTCTTCTTCTATTCAATAAAAAATGTCAAAATTGGTAATAAAGTCTGTGTTTTTTAATGTCTTTTTTTGCAATCATGTTAATATGCCAATGTCAGGCTGTCCTTTCTATAGAAGGAACAAATGTCAAAATATAAACAAAGGAGTGAGTTCCTTTGTGTTCCATTTTTGTTGACACTGAATTTTCCTTCTGAACAAAAATAAAGCCCGTTTTTCTCATAAGTAGTGACTTTAACTTGACCAGAAAGGAAAAATAAAAAGACAGCAATGTGTTGGCAAATGCCAGGAGACAGTGGTGACTGTTTGTATTTTTATAGTGCATTGTGAAAGACATTTAACAAAAAAATTTGAAAGAATACTAAGAATAAATACTTCTAAAGGTCTCTGGCTCCCTTTTAAAGAATGACTTGAAGGATGATCAGCATTCATCCCTGATAAATAGATAGTCAAGATAAATAGGGATAAATAGAAAGTCAAGAAAATAAATCAGCTTATAAATGAGCGTATTTACCAAAACCCAGAAAATTTTAAAAGTTATGCTATTCACATTGATAGAATACAAGTTTGTTTACTGCCATGGAGAGCAAGACATTTTATTGGATACAACTGCCGTATGGTTTCCCTGCTGGCCTAGATCTCTTAGGCAAGTAGACCCACAGCAGCTGAGCAAACACTCCGGAGCTTTATGTCGCTCAAGACCACCGCAAGGGCTGCTGGAGGAGTGGAAGGCAGCCACCCTGTGGAATCTGAGGGAGAGGCTTCTGAGAATGAGGTGGTCTTGGGGCATCAGAAGCCTACTATGGACTGAGTGCCAAGGTGTTGAGATTCCCAGATCAGCAAGGTCCCATTCTCACAGACCCCTGAGATCAGATAAAGTCTGGGGCCCCCTGCTTGCCTGTGTCAGACAGCCAACGGCACTTGGTGCTAAGTCCCAGCGAATTGCTTCTCCGCCCTCCCACGGCTGTCCCACAGTAGTTTTGGCCCAGATTGGTTCCTGCTACATTTCCTTTCTCCACTGCCATGTAGAAAAGTGTGATGGGGCATGAAAAATAGTATTGCAGGCCAAATAATACACTCTATTTGAAATGACTGGCCTGGTATCCTTAAATAAAAAATAATTTTGCTTCTAATCTCAAATGCCAGTCTACAAACTTGCAAGAAACCCAGAAGACCACAGGATGAGGTGATATAGACTACAGTGAGGTAGAGAACAGAAAAGGGAGATATCATAAGAGCCTGAGGAAAATGTGGATAATTAGAAAATGTGGCTGCTGTGTTGGACTTTGAAGGCATTCAGCTGTAACCAAGGCCTTCCCATGACACAAAAGTGTGAGACAAGGTTAGTTATATATATAATCTTCTAGTAAGTTCGTGAAAGTTAATTCTACCAGCATAGCTTTTAATCTTTTTAAAAATGTTTATTTATTTATTTATTTTAGCTGTGCTGGGTCTTATTTGCGGCATACGGGATCTTCGTTGTGGTGTGCATGATCTTTAGTTGTGGCATGTGGACTCTTAGTTGCAGCATGCATGGGGGATCTAATTCCCTTACCACAGATAGAACCCAGGCGCCCTGCATTGGGAGCACGGAGTCTTACCCACTGGACCACCAGGGAAGTCCCCTAGTTTGTATTATTAAAGACAGTGATGATGCAGCCTGATATCTTGTAGTGTATACAATATTAATAGAAATAGTTACAAACTAAGGTTATCAAATATATGAATACACAATCAATGCAAAATATTCTTTTTTTAAAAAATTTACTTTATTTATTTTTGGCTGGGTTGGGTCTTCGTTGCTGCGCGCAGGCTTTCTCTAGTTGTGGAGAGCAGGGGCTACTCTTCATTGCGGTGTGTGGGCTTCTCATTGCTGTGGCTTCTCTTGTTGCAGAGCACAGGCCCTAGGCACACAGGCTTCAGTAGTTGCAGCACTTGGTCTCAGTAGTTGTGGCTCATGGGCTCTAGAGCACAGGCTCAGTGGTTGTGGCACACAGGATTAGTTGCTCCGTGGCATGTGGGATCTTCCCAGACCAGGGCTCTAACCTGGGTCCCCTGCATTGGCAGGCGGATTCTTAACCACTGCACCACCAGGGAAGCCCAATGCAAAATATTCTTGTCAGGTAATTCAGTTGGAAAGCAGTCACTCTTCTTCTGTAGCCTGTGCCCACATGTGCACTAGCGTGTGTTCACACATGCAGAATACTCAAGGAAGGACTGAAAAGAGAAAGATGAGTATAGAAAAACAACTAAGGAAAATGTGAGGCAGAATTGGAAATCAAAACAAACTTACATCTGAAATGATGTGATTAATTAAATGATGTGGCCCTCAAACATCAAAGTAATGCAAGAACAGGGATGTTTTCCAAAGCTCCTTTGTTGAATAAGGGAATCATTTCACTGTATGAATTACAATATACACGACACTGGTCCTCCTTACTAGTCATAACAAAAATTACCTGAAACATATACAGAGTGAAGGAAAGAATTTCGGTTTTGAATACTGAGAATTCAAGAAGAGAGAAGTTATTTCCTCTAAAGGCTGAAAATTTACCATATATATATATATTCTGTGACTATAAGTGAAATCTTTTTCTCCTTTCCCTTGAGAGTCTGAAATAATTTAATCTTTTTGTAATTTTTTTTTTTAGAAAACAGACTGTAAACATTCACATTATTAAATATATATTTAGTGGATAGAAAAGAACAAGAACAAAAATTTCAGCTGAGGAGTTTCTGCCAAGAAAAGATCTGATTGAATTTTCATGATGCTTAGAAAAATAGAGTAGGCTGTATTCTGTACATTAATGCTCTTTGGAAAGTTATAGGCTGGATTTTAAATCCATTTTATGATAATAATAAGTCACTTTAAGTATTGTCATTATATGCTGTTAAGTTAAATATAATTATTTAAATTAAATCATAAACTGAAGTTTCCTTCTTTTAAAATAGAAAAATCTAGCAGTTACCCCGTAACAAAGTGGTCAAATGTAGCATCCCTAGTAATGGGACAAATCGTTCATGATGTTACTCTTGATGGGATGCTATTGGAAGTACATAATACAACCTATATAGTATTCTCACCAAAATGTTTAACCTGAACATATTCACAAGAAAACAACCAAATCTAGATTACAGGACATTCTCTGAAAGAATTGGCTCTGACCCTTAAAAACTAGTTAATGCCATAAAAGACAAACAGGAGACGGGACTATTCTAGATTAAAGGAAACTAAAGTGATATGGCAACCATATGTAAATGCATAATCATTGACTGGATCCTGGATCAAAAATAACTACAATAAAGATTATTTTGTAAACAACTGGAGAAATTTGAATATGGACTCTATATTAGATAGATCGTTATTAAATATCTTGGGTGGTTTTGTAGAAGATATAAGAAATACATTCTTAAGAAATACATGTTGAAGTGTTTAGGGGTAAAGGGTCATGTCTGCAAGTTGCTTTCAAGTGTATATACAGACGTGTGTGTGTGTGTGTGTGTGTGTGGAGAGAGAGAGGTAAAAGCAAATGTTGTAAAATATTAAGAATTAGTGAATCCAAGTAAAGAGTATATTGTACTGTTCTTTCAGCTCTTTCAAATTCGGTGGATTTGAAATTGTTTAAAGACAATGTAGGTTACTACATCATAGATGAAGGCTATTTCTCTTTAGAAAGCTTTCAGGTAATAAATGAAGGAATGATAGAATTAGACTGTCTCCATTTTGTAATCTTTAATATACTCCTATATCTAAGCATTGAGCATCAATGGTCATAAAAGGAAAAACAATCATATATTAAATGCCTTTTAAAAGAACACACCACAATTATAAAGTGGCTTTGACAAAAAATAATCAAACCTGAAACTGACTAACCCTCTAGGTCAGCTGGTCTAAAACATCAGCAGAATCAGAGTCACCTGAAATGCTTGTTAACCACTGATTGTGGGATTGAAAGCCCAGGGTTTCTGATTCTGTAGGCCTGGGGTAAAGTTCAATAATTTGCGGTTCTAACAGGTCACTGGGTAAAGCTGAGGCTGTGGTCCAAGACCACCCTTTGAGAAGAACCTCACTAGATCAACATACTAATTTACAGGAGCTACAAATGACAGAGGAACATGTCAAATAATATCATGGAGGTGCTATCAGCAAAACCAGACTGTGGGTAAGTAAAGGAAAAAACACTGTTTCTTAAATAAATCAATTGCAATTTAAATAAAGACGAAGGGGAACGTACAGGTTAAAAGATATACCAATCAATTGCAATATGTAAATTTTTACTTGGATTCTTATTTAACTGCATTTTTAAGTATTTATTACATTTATGATGTTTAGAAATTTGACTATGGACTGGATGAATTATGGTTAATGTTTTAGGTGTATTATTGGTATTTTTTAAAAAGAGAGTTCTTATTTCTCAGATATACATATTAAAATATTCATGAATGAAAAAGTTAGAGGGGAAAAAAGTTTAAAAACATAAATAAAGGCAACAAATCTATAATTCTCAATAACTTCACTGATTTTTATTCTCCGGCAAGAGTATTTTTATCCTGCTTGTTTCATCTTTAATATTCCTATTTAGCTTTTTTCTATCTTCCTTTCCCCTGCTGGTGACTCAGCTCTTGGAAATCTGAGATAGCCATCACAATTATTTTCACAGCTAAATTCTCTTTGCTAATCTATGGTACACATGTATTGATTTCCTCATAATTTTGACATTCTTAAATGTCAAAATACTAAAACAACAAGTACACCCATAATCAATATAATTTCTATTTTAATTACAAGCAAAAATATCAAAAATTAGGGCTTCCCTGGTGGCGCAGTGGTTGAGAGTCCGCCTGCTGATGCAGGGGACGCAGGTTCATGCCCCGGTCCGGGAAGATCCCACATGCCACAAAACGGCTGGGCCCATGAGCCATGGCCACTGAGCCTGCGTGTCCAGAGCCTGTACTCCACAACGGGAGAGGCCACAACAGTGAGAGGCCCACATACCGCAAAAAAAAAAAAAAAAAATCAAAAATTAAGTTTAGTTTTATTGTGAAAATATCAAATATAAAGCGTGTATGATGAACATAGAGCTTAAACGATAACAAATGAAAACCTGTGCATCAACCACCCAGCTTAAGAAATAGGATATTATCAGTACCCTTAGAAGATCCCTGTGTGCCCCCATCTAAATCACCTCCCCTGAAAGTAACCACTATGCTGAATTTTGTGCTAATTATTCCTTTGCTGTATTATATAATTTTGCTGCCTAACACTATAGTTGTGTCTATTTTGATATTTATGTAAGCAGACTCATACCATAGTCATTCTTCTGTGTATTTGTTGTTGCTGCTTACAACTTTATGTTTTTGAGATTCAGCGACAAAAATAGGTACAGCAGTAATCCATCCATTTTCACTGCTGGATTAGTATTCATTTGTACAGATACTCCAAGATTTATTTATCACTTCTTGTGTTGATGGATATTTTATCTCTCTTTCCAAATTTTACACCTCCTTATTTGATTGTACTATTACCTCCATTACAAGGTTACCCTAAAATGATGACGCAGAGCTTTTTAAAGTCAGTTCTTCCTAACTTGAGTAGCATGGCTTCAGTGTTTCCCCTTAATTGTGGGCTCAAATATATATTTATATCATGTTAAGGAAATATTCATCTATTCTTAATTGAATGGTTTTGTCAAAAATCATTGCTGGATTCTGTCAGGTACCTGTTGAACATTTATGGAGATGATCATGTGATATTTCCAATTAGTTCTTTCAATTTAATAGTTTTTTAATATATAAATGTTATTGATTCATGAAATAAACTCCCCTTGCTAATGATGTTTTAATCTTAAATTTTGTTGCTAGAGTTTATTTTAGAGTTTAGTACAATATTTATAAGTGAAATTGGTCAATAGGCCTTTTTTTATATAATCTGTCAGATTTTGGAATCAGTATCACTTTGTAAAAATAATTTGGAATAGAGATTATTTTTTTCTTAATGTTGTGGCTATCTAAATAATACTGTTATTGTATTTCCTTTAAAGTTTTGGTATAACTTTCCATAGAGTCAAATGGCACTGGAGTTTTTCTTTGTTGATTTTCTCTATTTCTTCTAAGAACATCATTTTTTTTTTTTAAGTTTTTCTATATCTTCTGATCAGTTTTGCTATTATATTTTCCTAAATGAAGGTTATTCTGTTCATCCAAATTTGCAAATATATTTTCACAGAGCTGAGTGTTCTCTTATTTTTCTTTTAATTTCCTCTGTTTCTGCCATGATTTCTCTATTACCATTTCTTTTTTATTATACAATACTCTTTTAGTTCCTGGTATACAACATAGTGATTTGATATGTCTATACATTTCAAAATGATCACCATGGTAAGTCTAGTTATAATATGTCACCATACAAACATATTACATAGTTATTGACTATATTTCCCACAATGTACACTTCATCCCTATGACTCGTTTATTTTGTAACTGGAAGTTTTTACCTCTTAATCTCCCTCACCTATTTCTCTCCTCTTCCTACTCCCCTCCCCTCTGGCAACTGCCTGTTTGTTCTCTGTATCTATGACTCTGTTTCTGTTCAATTATATTTGTTCATTTGTTTTGTCTTTTAGATTCCACATATAAGTGAAATCATACAGTATTTGTCTTTCTCCGTCTGACTTATTTCATTTAGCAGAATACCCTCTAGGTCCATCCATGAGGTCACAAATGGCAAGATTCCATTATTTTTTATGGCTGAGTAATAGTCCACTGTATATATATATACCACATCTTCTTTATCCATTCGTTTATTGGTGGGCACTTATGTTGTTTCCATATCTTGGCTATTGTAAATAATGCTGCTAAAAACATTGGGGTGCATGTATCTTTCTTATATGGTGTTTTCATTTTGTTTGGATAAATGCCTA